>NC_141993.1:29124168-29444918 GCF_049901715.1 Pseudonaja textilis
GAATATTCTTCCTCATTTTAAAATACTTTACTCAAAGAAAGTTGTACAGTTGTTGGTTGACACAATGACATATGTAAATTCATAGCCCAGAAGAGAATAAAAGGAAATGTGGTTTGCGGTTTATCTTAGTTTTTAACTTCCCAAAACAAACCATCTAAACTTTAGCTCTAATTCTTCTGCCGCATAGGTGATATATTTCTGATTGCAGTGATTTCCTCATTAATAATAGAACGTTTTAACCTTTATTTTTACAGGATCTAAGGTGATGATGACCATTTTTGGGAACTTGGTGTAAAGGAACTGTCTTGCACAATGATTAATGGGACTTGAAGGAGGAGAGCAGGAAAAGATTTGTGTGAGTCACAATGGCCAGCTTAATATATTGTGTGATGGAAGAAATGGAGAAATGGAACAAATTAAGGAACAGGTTATAAAAAAACAAACTCCCAATACAGTGATGTCTTGACATACAGGTAGTCCTCAACTTACAACCACAATTGAGCCCAGGATTTATGTTGCTAAGTAAGAAATTTGTTAAGTGAGTTTTGTCCCATTTTATGACTTTATTTGCCACAGTTCTTAAGTGAATCACTTCAGTTGCTAAATTAGTAACACTGTTGTTAAATCTGGCTTCCCCATGGACTTTGCTTCTCAGGAAGTTGCAAAAGAGGATCACATAACTCCAGGACACTGCAACCGTCATAAATATGAACCAGATGTCAAGCATCCAAATGTAAATCACGTGACCAAGGTGATGCTGCAATAGTAATAAGTATGAAAAGTGGTCATAAGTCACTTTTTTTCAGTGAGCAAGGTGATGCTGCAATAGTAATAAATATGAAAAGTGGTCATAAGTCACTTTTTTTCAGTGACCAAGGTGATGCTGCAATAGTAATAAGTATGAAAAGTGGTCATAAGTCACTTTTTTTCAGTGCTGTTGTAAGTTCGGTCACTAAATGAACTGTTGTTAAGTCAAGGACTTATACTTGTAAAATCCTGATACTTGACAGCATTTGGAATCCATACAGCTCTAGTTTATGGACTGGAAAAGAGAGATTTCAGAGTCGAAAAATGTGCTGAAAAGAATAAGCAAAATATTTAGAGGACTAGACCATTTTCAGAGACAGGGGCATCCCCAGACTGGTTAAAAAAAATGGCAGTTGCAATTGCATTTTTTTTTAACCTATTCCCTCTAGACACTCCAACTCTGGGGATGGACTGGGAAAACAGCATTTGAAGGTTGCAACTTGAAGAGGAGGATGACAAAAGGCAGTGTGACAGAGAGGCACAAAAACAAGCTTGACTTGGAAAATGTGGAGATAAATCATATTATTTGTTTCTTTGTTCAATTTTTATAGTCACTCCACTCAGCCAAGTGACAGTTCTAAAACTATTTTAAAAAAAATTAAAAATAGTTAAATAAAAACCTCCAGAAAGAATTAATGATAATTCAGGATCAAAACAATGAAGTATATCACAATGAAGTATATCATAAATGGTAATTAAAATGTAGGATTCACTGCCCTCAAATTTCATGATCGCCATCAATTTCAATAGTTTTTTTTTTTATTAAATAGTAATAAGTAACATGATGTAGAAGCCATATCTGATTGTTGGAGATTACATCCAGCACCCAAGCAATAAATACAAGTTTCTAGAAATCCTACAAGTGCTTATTCAAAAGGCAACTGGACTTCCTTTGTTTTTTCTTGAAGACATTTCATTTCTCATACAAGAAGCTTCTTCAGTTCTTCTCGGAAGCTTCTCAGATTAAAAGTGAAATGTCTTCAAGGAAAAATAAAGGAAGTCCAGTTGCCTCTTGAAAAAGCACTTTTGGGACAACCATGACCTGGATGACTAAGAGTCTCCATAGACATTAAGCTCCTAGAAAGTCATAGAGAAAGAGACTTTCAGTTCTTGGAGTCATCCAGTTGGCCACAGATTGATATAGACAGTCAGCTTTGGTATCTCTTGCGAGAGGATTGTTGCATGGAATAAAGATGAGGGGAAACTTCTTATGGTTTCAGTTCTTTGGGTGAGGAGTGGGAGGGGTGGAGAAAGGTAAGATGTAATGAACTACAGGTAGTCCTCGACTTACAACAGTTCATTTAGTGATCGAAGTTGCAACATCGTCGGGGGAAAAGGACTTATGATCATTTTTCACAGTTACGACCATTGCAGCATCCCCATAGTCACATGATTTACATTCAGACTGTGACTCACATTTATGATGGTTGCAGTGCCCTGGGGCCACATGGTCTCCTTTTGTGACCTTCCAACAAGCAAAGACAATGGGGAAGCCAGATTATTCACTTAACATCCATGTTACTAATGTAACAACTTAACAAATGTGGCAAGAAACATCGTACAATGGGCCAAAACTCACTTAACAAATTTCTCACTTAGGAACATACATTTTGGGTTCAATTGTGATAGTAAGTGGAAGATTACCTGTACTTAAAGAACAAAACAAAAACTGAATGAAAACATAAACAGGTACCTGATAGAATTCCCGAAGCCAGTTCTTCTGCAGGTTTTCTGGCTGGAAAATAAATAATTAAAGTGAGTACATAATTAAACTATGTGACTATCAATAAATATTAAAACGAGTCGTACACAGAGTGTCTATACTTGACTATAAAGACCAATGAAATAATCATTCATGTCAGTACACACAGGGACATACACAAATAGACACAGATAAAAATGTGAAGATTGTAAAAAAACAACCATGCATTAAACTTCAAAATCACAGAATTTGGAAGCAACTGTTTATTAACCAGGGTGGATTTGATTTAAATCAAGTTGATTTAAATCATGATTTAAATCACTAGTAAAAAGGCTTAAGTCAACTCGATTTAAATCATAATTTTTAAAGAGCAATTGTCATCTTTGTCCCGCAGTGGCACTTAAAAAAAAAAAGTACTAAAAAGAAATACTCAGCACTCTTCCAAGAATTTTAGAAATCAAATTTGAAATGAAATATTCATTCATTCATTCATTCATTCATTCAATTTCTATGCCACCCATCTCCCCCATAAGATGACTCTGGGTAATTCTTCTTATGAGGCATCATTTCAAAACATTTTAAAAAAATCACAAATTATTAAGATACACGTTCATCTCTTTGAGAACAACCTTTGCACATTCTATGAAATCAGACTGGGAGCTTAAACTTGGAGAATATGAAATAAAGGCAAAATTAACAGCATATATTCACAACAAAAGTTAACCAAATTTAAACTTTCCTGAATACTATATATAACACAGTGAGGCAAATGTAAATATTTAGAGAATGGTTGTTAAGAGGGAAAAGAACCGAGTAAACCACTGAAATCAGAAATACATAAAAATTTAAAATGTTTAAAAATACAGTGCATCAGTCAGAGTCCAATAAGGGAAAGTTATATACTATTTTTTATTGTTTATTCATTACATTTATATGCCTCACCATCTCACTGTCAAGCAACTCTGGACAGCTTACAACATTATAAAAGCAGAATATAACACAATCCAAACATGAGCAACATTAAAAGCATTCAAGCATTAAAACTAAAATGTTAAAAATGAACAACAACAAAAAGATAAAAGAGAATATATATGTAAATTGGATGGAGATGAGATCTTCTCCTAATCTATTAACCACCCCCAAAGTGGGATGCTCCATTGGAACCCCACTCATTTGAGTTGACAGGTTTTCAGAACATTTTAGAAGGCCAAGAAGGTGGAATAGATTTCACTTCAAGGGGCATAATGCTCCAAAGGGTGGTAGCCATGCCAGAAAATTCTCTTATCTCTCTCTTTCCCTCTCTCTCATCCAACATATTGGCAATTGCAACAGAGCCTTTTAAAGGACATAGAGTTTGATAACTTCACTTTGTAATCATTTTCAGAAATTGCTTATTTATAATTATCCTAAAGCTACTGGAGATCTTTGGAATAAAAAATTTGAAAAACCACCTGGTGAGTTTACTTTCTTGAACAAGAAAAAACCCCACAATTTTAAGAATGGAAATAAACAGCAAAAGGCTAAATAAAATTTTAATCCAAGAGTTATAAAATTAATTAAAATCCAGACAAATTTAAAATATTGAAACTTTTATTATAAGATTTTAAAAATAATTAAATAAAATACACATCTTTCTGTGAGAGCCAAATTGTTAACTCATAACAGACATGTTAGACTTTAGGATTTCAGAAATTGGACACTAGAGAGGACTAAAGATTATAGGTAGAAAAGAAAAAGAGAAAAAAGTGTAAAGTTTCCTTTGGTTTTCATTTAGTAGAGGAATTTACAAAACGACACTACACATTGGAAATATTTTAGATATCCAAAGAATGGGGTCAGAAATTAGCAGCTATGATGTCAGCAATGTTATCTGCTTTCATGAATAGTATGTCCAAAACATAGGACTGGCAAGAATAAATTTTACCTGATGCCAAAACAGCACAACAAGAAATACTGAATAATAATAATAATAATAATAATAATAATAATAATAATAATAGCAGCAGCAGCAGCAGCAGCAGCAGCAGCAGCAGCAATAGATAGAGAAGGTAGCTAAAGTGGAACTACAAATGACAAGCTATGAAAATGACCTGATGAGGACTTTTTATTGGATATATAAATGTTGGTTAAAGTTTTGAAAATCAAAGTGGAAATACAAAGGATAAACCAAGGGAATAATCTGGATAATACTTTTTATTGGTTTTACGAAAGATGTTTGCTAAAGCCTCAAACAAACCTTTAGGGTGGAAAAAGAGAAACTAAAGAGAGAACAAACTCCATGATAACATTTTAAAGATCATCAGAAGGAATATAAATCTGTTTTGTTTGATCAAGGTTAAAATAAGATGTCTCTATAAAGCTCTGATCATCTTTACAGATGTTTGCTGCTACCAAGACTGAAAAGGCGAACAATTATTGACTTGCATATTGATAAAGGATAGAGTACAGGAAGAGATATATTTGTTTATAATCTCATAGGGGGTGAAGAATTATCAAATTTGCTTATATTTGTTGTGATGAACATTGGAAGTCACTTCTTCGTGTATTTATTTTCTTTTATCTTACTTTCTTCTTTTTCTTTCCTTGCACTTTTTCTTTATTTCTCCTTTCTCTGAGTTTAATTTATATTTGCTTCTACTATTGTAATTAAAATCTTCATTAAAAATTATTGTAAAAAGAATCAGTTTACCATCAACTTTTAACAGCAGCAGTTACATGTAACAGAAGCAGCTGAAATGTAGAGCTGAGTGGGCTCCCCATTTACAGATAGTCCTTGACTTACAGCCACAATTCAGCTCAAAATGTCTGTTGCTAAGCAAGTCAGTTGTTAAGTGAGTCACTGTACTTGTTAAGTTAGTAACTCAATTGTTAAATGAATCTGACTTCCCCACTGACTTTGCTTTTCAGAAAGTAGCAAAAGCTGATCATGTGATCAGAGGACATTGCAATTGTCATAAATATGAACCAGTTGCCAAGCATCCAACGTTTGATCACATGACCATGGGGATGCTGCAATGATTGTTAAGTATAAAAAATGGTCATAAGTCACTTTTTTAGTGTAGCTTCAAATGGTCACTATATAAATGGTTGTAAGTCAAGAACTGCCTTTACTGCATGTTAGTGTGTTTTAGAGGTTTGGAATTTCATTAAGAGGACAAAGTTTCAAAATCTCAGCTTAACAAAAAGAGGAAGGAAGGAAGGAAGGAAGGAGGGAGGGAAGGAAGGAAGGAGGGAAGGCAGGAAGGCACTGAGCCTCTGTTCTATTTATTTGTGAAGTTTTTCATATTTAAATATAGATTGTTTCACAAAATTAATTAACATTAAAACCAAAGTTGTAATTAACACTTTTTGAGATTATTATCCCTAGGGAACACATATAATTAAGTGCAGAGTTCTTCACATATTCTAATATTAGTGTGTCAACATTCTTCAGTGCCTGCCTTTTTTCTTTTATCCTTCCAAACCCTTGGAAGGGATGTTGTGGGCAGTGCAAGATTTATCTGGAAAATGTGTAAAACTGTTAGTAATTTTGATTTACTCCTCAACAATTATGCAATGAAGATTAATAAAGGAGAAATGTGAAGGAGAGGCAGGGCTTGAGGCCAGTGGATTTAAATTTAAAAGACTCCTTCAAGGTTGATGATGGACCCCTGTTGATTATACAGACATGAATAGGAAAGAAAGAAGAATTCAAAAACAAAGAAATCCCACATAAAGTGTTCTATTCACCATGTTCTAAGTGCTAAAAGTCTTTTAAAAATGAATATGCCAGACTCAATTTGTTATATAAACTGGACATTAGCTTTTCACGGTTGGAATTCAGATCAATAAATCTCTGATGGGCAATGAAGAGCTGACTCACTCATAGCAATACTGAAAGACTGAAGAACAACGTTGTACCCAGAAAAGGAATTTGTGGAAAAAGCAGTTAGTCAACAGTGTTATGAAAAAGAAAAATGCTCTATAAAATACTTTATGAGAGCTGTTTTATAGATGTCAAATAATTCCAGTATTACATAAGGTTTGAAAGAGAAAGGAGTATGGAAGAATTCAGTCCATGTACTAAACAGTTTGGTAACTCTTCATTACTGTTTACAGTTACGATTATTATTGTTCATTTCTTTGTTCTTTGTTCCAGAAAATTTCAAAGAAAGTGCACCTGAACTACAAGTTCCTCAACACCTAGAAATATATGTGCCAGGTACTATTTGAAATTATATAAACATATTATATATCATGACAGTATACCAGATTTCTCTGAAAACAATAAAGCTGAGGAACTAGGTGATAGTTTTGGAGTTCCTTTCAGGAGGAACAGCAAGCAATGAAGAAGGAATATTCCAAAATCTTTCCTTTTTACCAAGCCTTTGCTTCATGTTATCTCCAAAGTTTCTGTTACAGTTAGGCCTCAACTTAACAACTGGTCATTTAGTGGCCCTTCAAAGTTAGCAATGGACATCCAGAAAGAATCGGGATTATCACCCTGTTTTAAAGTTCTGGTGTTGGGTCACATCATGTGACTACATTTTGGATGTTTAGCCATTTTTCCTTATGGACTTGCCCTTCCAAATGGAAGGATCAGATATCATTCTGTTGTTGGTAGGATTTTGTGGGTGCCTTCAAGTCAGTTTTTGACTCTTGGTGACTATTTGCAAATTCTTTTGAAAATGGTTTGCCATTGCCTTCTCTTTAGGGTTGAAGGAGTGTGACTGGCCTAAAGTCACCCAGCTGGCTTTGTGTTTAAGGCGGAACTAGAATTCATAGTTTTCCAGTTTCTAGCCTGATGCTTTACTCCAGGGGTATCAAACTCAAGGCCCGGGGGCCAGATCCAGCCTGCTGGGTGCTTAGATCTGGCCCATGGGGCCGCCCTAGAAACAACAAAGGACCAGCCCACAGTGCCTCTGCCAGTGAAAATGGAGCTTGGGAGAGCTGTGGATGGCCAGGCCCACCCTGGCCCCACAAAGTCAAACGCAACCCTGATGCGGCGGCCCTCAATGAAATCAAATTTGACACCCCTGCTTTACTCATCACATCAAACTGGCTCTTAAAACGACATCTTATCATCTTCTATTAAATAATTGTGTGCTAGACAGCAGTGTATACTAACAAAATGCATAAGACGAAATGAGTAAAACAGGAACTACCTACAAATAACAAATATGATTTCAATTCCAAGTTGAGATGGAGGCTGAGAAATAATTTCCAAGGCACACTATTTTTGGACAGAATTGGCTCGGTCAATGTTTTGGCCATCTTGCATCCAACACTATGCTTAAGAGAGAAATTCAAAATATCACAGTTTGTATCAAAATTAAGATGCAGTCATTGGTCAGCACAATATTAGTGCAACTATAGAAAGTAATTACATAATTTAAAATACAAAATTAACTAAAAACAAACTCTTCAAATTGTGAATTGCCCTAGCTAAAAAATCTAGGACAGAGTATGACAGAGATACCTGAAGGAAATAAATTCACATCAAATCATTTGATCTAAATCTTTGCCCCTTGGCTAATGCTGAGAGGTTATGATTTTAACATTTTGTAGTATTAACATTTGAATAAAAATAATCAATCATGTGAATATCGTATAATATTTGGATATTTGGGTTTTATCATTATTTTAACATTCTTTTTCTCAAGGTTCTCCATGCACAACCTATTGTCTTTAGAGCAGTATTATTTGACATAAGCAACTTTAAGATGTGTGAGCTTCAATTGCTAGAATTGCTAGCTGATGCTGGGGAAATGTTGCTCTAGACATAAACCTGTAACAAATGTCAGATTCTAGAAAACTGAGGAGAATTGAACAAAAGGTTTGAATATACCTTCACTGAATTTATTTGTAAGGTTTATTTACTGAACTTTGAGGCGAGCCAACTCAAGAACAATTCTGGTGGCAACCAGCAGCTTTAATTTAAGAAAATAACCAAATGAAGTGGGATACACATTTCTTCTAAGTAAAAAGATTTCTGATAATCCAAGCTGCTTCTCACTTCATCTCTGGAAAGAAATAAAACTGGCAGAGGTAATAATGGAAAAATGCCAGCCAATTCCTAAAAAGCCAAAGTTCTGTTCCTGGACAAACAAGCTGGAATTTCATTGTTATTTAGTCAGTTGTCTGAATCTGGTTGAATGTCCATTAATAAACTGTGATCAGCTCAAATGTTGATCAAACATGACATAAAAATTGGGACTGTCACTTCCCACAGCAGATATAATTCCTTGTATTTCTTCATAATTCCTTGTATTTCTAATTTGTTTTTTAGGACAAATATAATATAGGATGTCAGCAGGAAAAACTACTTTCCATTTCGTGTCTTATTTGTATACAGTTTTGATTTGTTCTAAAACTAGAGATGAAGATGATAGGTTGCAAAACCTCTGTGGAGATTTGATCATATTCTAAAAGCAAGGCTCAAGGAGGACTACAAGGATGCAGAAATTCAGCTTTCAAAGACATTAAATACAGAGCTGATATCAGATGTGATATAAATAAAATATAGCCAGCGATGACATCCCAAATAGACAAGTTAAAATGGAACAGTAACATGTAGATAAGAAGCCTTGGCAAACTTTCTACAAGTTGAATACAATAATAAATCGTTAACAGAGGGGTTTGGAATTTTAATTTTGCTTTTTTGTTGTTCTTCCGGTTAACCATTTTGTTTTTAATATAATAGCTAGATAACAGGTCAATAACTTGCAAATATCTAGAAATTTTTTAAAAAATGATCTGCTTTGCAACAAGTGGGAAATTAATATTGTTGCAATATATTTATCAATATTCAACTAGGGGGATAATATATGTATATATGTTTATGTCTTTTTTTAATGCACTTTTTTCAAAGTCTTGTTTATTTTTCTTGCATTTTTGTAAAATATTTTTTTTCCTTTTTTGGTTTGTATTTTAACTTTTTGAATTAAAACAAATAAAAATTTTAAAAAAACCACTGAACAATAACATGATCTGAGGTATCAGATTCCCACATCGGGCTAATTCATGGTCTGTTTAACTGTAGTGTGTTGAAACAACCAGACATCTTAATGGATACAAATATAAAAACAGTTTACAGACCATATATGCTAATCCAAAAACAAACAACTCTATTATGATTTAGTGCAATAAGTAAATCCTATCCATAAGCAATTACTTTCTAAGTTTGCTGTTGCACAGTTTTATTTCAGAAAACATTTTTTATATTACATTTCTCCCAAGGAACTCCTAATTTTTGTATTCCTAGCATTGTACCAGATGCAACAATATGCCCTCTGGCATCTTCCTAGGATTCTGCCAAGCTTCCTGCATTGATTACTTTTATTTTTGTAATGTTCTTTTTCAAAATAAATTGAAAACTAGAATACTGCAAAGCACACCAGCCTCAAATATAAAATATATTTTCAACTATTTCAGTGAGTCCCATATGGACTGCACAGGGATTCATAGACAATAAAATTGTGAGTGACGTCCCTTAAAGTATAGCTTTCTGCCACATGGAGGTACTGACCCTGATTCTACCTATCATGTTGGTTTTGTGGGAATACCTATAATATACACTCAATATTCAAAATGTCCTGACTGTCCAAAATGCTTATTATGGACTTGTTCCCCAGACGTGATACATGTTCTACTGGAGGAATCCTATTCAAAATCCTGATTCAGATTTTATCACAATAATATGTGAACAGAAACATTGGCCTAGAACTTGGATGTTAAATGACACTGCAAGCTGCTTTTGAAGCAAAACATCTGCAGAGGTGAAAAAAAAGAATTTTAGGACAACTTGAACTGAACACTTAAAACTGTATTTTTGGTTAGTAGGAAGAATGATTCCTTTACTCAACTCTTCTGACTTACAGAATTTGAATGGACTTCCTCTTTAGTTAGTCCTTATTGCTTCTGCTAGATTTTTTTTCTTTAACATTCAGAAAGCATCTGGAATCTTTTAAAATGGAAGCCTTGTGCACAGTTCATCACAGTTCCCTTTAATTAGGCACTATTTTGACCTTTCCCTGGAATGTTGGGTCCCTGAAGTTGAGTTACTTATACACAGTTTTGTGTGGTCTTTGTTCATTTTAAATGCTAAAAAATGGAAATTTCCCTCAGCCACATTGCTTACAGACCTACAGCAGTACATTTACAAGCACGTGAAAACCAAATGACTTGCTCAGTTATTGAAACAAAGAACATTCCACAGCACAGTTAATTTGTTTCCCTAACATTCGAACTATTTTTAAAGATTTAACTGTAATAATATCAGCTACCAAATAAAGGTTGCAAATGAGAAAAAGTACACAGCAAGTTTTTGGAATTATTTTTAATTGCTTCGTAACAAATGTTACTTGTAAATAGAAATATGTTTGCAGGAGTAACACAGTGAATGAAATTGATTTGGAGAAAAGAACCAACAGCCTTAATTAGGTGAAACAGTGATAGTGGAAATTATTTTTCAATGAACTCTGCTATAACATCCAGTTGGCACTGGAGACATCTAAATTGACAGTCTTAACTGCAGTATCTGCCTTTCTAACTTTTTCTGTCATAGCACCTGAACACCATCTCTCCTGAGATTTACCTGGCCATCACTCTGACTGTTTAAAAGGGCCTTGAAAACTTGGCTATTTCCCCTAGCCTTGGATTCAGCAAGTGGTGTGACCTCCATATTTCTTTTGACTAGAATGGCTGTTTTTCAAGATGTTTAGGGATCCTTTTTATCTGCTTTTCATTACTGCTTCTCACTGTATGCTGCTCAGAATCCTTACAGACTTGTACATTTAATTTAATGCAATTAATTGATTAGAGCTCTCCTGTAGTCCAACAAGTTCCACTTGTTGTTTCAGGTTCCTGCCTATGAAATTGGAGTGTTGCGAATGGGACCTATGTAAGTAGCTGGATGAGACATCCATGAGGATTTTAAAAGGGTAGCGCTATGCCTGTCCCACATTTTGAACAGAGTAAACAAAATGCTCAGTATAGATATCTACTTGCAACAGTTCATTTAGTGATCATTCAAAGTTACAACGACACTCAAAAATGTGACTTATGACCATTTTTCACATTTATGACCTTTGCAGCACCCCCATGGTCACATGATTACAATTCAGATGCTTGCCAACTGGTTCATATTTATGACTTTTGCTGTGCCCTGGGGTCATGTGATCATCTTTTGTGACCTTCTGACAAGCAAAGTCAATGGGGAAGCCAGATTTCACTTAACAACTCTGTTACTAATTTACCAACTGCAGTGGTTCACTTAACAACTGTGGCAAGAAAGGTCGTAAAATGAGGCAACACTCACTTAACAAATGTCTCACTTAGCAACAGAAATTTTGGGCTCAATTGTGGTCATAAGTCGAATATACCTGTACTATATTCAGGTGAAACCAAGCTCTAAATATATAATTAAAGCAATATAATCCTGAGTGCAATTTTTAAATTATTATATTTTTTTCCAAGAACGCCACCTGCATTCCTGCCTGAATTTTATTAGCAGAGAAGGTATCACGTCAAGAACATCAGCCAAACGGAAAAATACCAACTACTCAAACCATTAATTAGCAGTGGAAAATTGCAATGCTTTGCAAGCTTACAAAAGCAACACGATTCAGAAACAATTTCAAACAAAAGAAAAACCTGACCATCATGTTAAAAGGTAGCATAATGGAAATGTATACATACATACATACATACATACATACATAAATGTATACACACACACACACACACACACACACACATACAGTATATGGAAACACATACACACACAGAGGAATTATGCAACAATAGCATAGCATGAAATATTTTAAAACAACTCCATTAACTAGTGACAGAGAAGGATAAGAACCAGAGAAAAAGTAGCGCAAAACTCAGTCAGTAGTAACACCTGTTGAATCCCATCACTGGGCTGGTTTATCTGCACATGAGTGTGTGTGTGTGTGTGTGTGTGTGTGTGTGTGTGTGTAAACAAACAGTTTCTTAAAATACTTATATTTCCCATATACACCATCGAATAAGCCCATCTACAAATAAACAGACCTTCAAATTTTTAACTAAAATACCATGAAAAAAACAAGTCAGTTAATCCACAATTGTTACTTTTTTATAGTATCTTGGATAAAAATTCAAGGGTTGGCTTATTCAAACTTGGACTTATATAAGAATATATGTTCTCTCTCTTTCTCTCTGAGGGTACTATTTATACTAAACCCTAGATCTGAATCTGCTGTCTTTCATCAAAACCTTAAAATATGTAATGATAGTTTGTTTAAAAAAGAAAAACAAGCAGAGGATGGGGGAGAAAGGATACTTCTAAAATCATGCCAGGAAAAGACATCTCAGAATATATATTTGTTCCCTGAACAACAGAGATTCCATCTGGATGTGCTAAAATTTTGGGCTGATACTATAAAATTTTATTCTAGTACGAAAAACACCTTTAGAATGCATGGTAAAAATGGCCAACGCAACAGGGGAGATCCACTGGTTGGCTTGTTAGATTAAATCAAGATCCATAAAACAACTTGTTAGAAAAAAGGCAGATAGGATTGCCAAAATTGAATTTATTTAAAAGGCCAATTTTATGCATTTGTATAAAACACAATGCTTTTATTGTTCGTCACAAATTGGCTGATAGAATACATTTAAAAAAGAGAAAGCTTGGGGATGCTTTCCAACACTAGCCCATTAGAGTAAAATTTGTACAAAAGACATTGTAAAAAATAACTATCAAATATTTTTTGGGTTGATACAAAAGGGAGAGGGGGTGGAGAAAGAGGGAGGGGGAAAGGGAGAAGGGGAGGGAGAACCCCTGATAAGAAAATAATGACTGCTGCATAGGGACTGCAGATACTGGGAAGCCAGGAAATAAAATAATGGAACAAAGTATCTCAGAAAAGTGACTAACCAGATGAACTAGTAAGGCTCAATACAAAGGACATGCACATGATTAAAGAGTAAAATGAGACAAAAGGAATAGATTCTTGAAGGAATCAGTAGGGCTGGTCATGGGATTGTATGTGTATGCCCTCTTTCATTCTCTTTTCCAAGTCATAGCTAACTCAGCAGACAAGACAAGTATCTGTACTGTACCCAAAAATTACTCCATCCTTAAGAGAGATGTTCTTTTGCTAGAGAGCACTGAGGAATATCAAAATCCCTGCCCCAAGAAGGGCTGTTTTGGGATTAAGCACAAGATCTTTGATCTTGCATAAACTTTTCAACTCCAAAGAAGACGAGAATGAGGGCAGAATTAAGAGAAATCACAGACTAGGAGGAGAAAAATAGTACAGCTTACTTGTTTTAACAGAACATTGAATGAAGAAGGAAAACCTAAAGGCATCCTATTAGCTGCACAGCAAAAAAAATGAAAAAAGACAGCAAAGAACCAAGTTCTAACTTAGAAAAAAAAAGCAGCCACACCTAAGGCACAGAAAAACTAAATGGAAGATTAAGTAGAGAAGGCACACCTCTGATAATCTGAAGAATATAACTAAGAATTTATTAGCAAAACTGATGCAAGATATGGGAAACTGAACTCCTTTCTTTAAAAAAAAAACATTTATGAAGCTGCCCAGAGTCTATACAGAGTTCACAGTTATTTACAAGTGGCTCAAGGGTGTATTGGAGTGGGTGGTCATAACAAATTTAAGTAAATAAATACTTTTCCAAAAGTAGCAGAGTGAATGAATGTAAATCTGCCATTTGGGGCTGAGCCTAAACCAAGTCCAGTTTATTATGCATTTTTAAAAGGTCATTTTCTAGTTTAACAAGTTAGCTAGCAGGTGTGCTTCTCAATATGCAAATCATTAAAAAACAGAACACTTGAATTCAAGCCATTTTAAGTCTCCAACCAAACACACATTTATTTAAAGGAAGGAGACAAAATTCACTTCCAAGTAAGTAAACAAGGGGATAACAGACTTGTCGCCTGAAATGATTGTTCGGTTTGTCCCAAAGGTAATTTTTTTTCCAAAACGCAACTAGACTTTCTTGTTTTGTTTTTTTCCTTTGAAAACATTTAGCTTCTTGTCCAAAAAGTTTCTTTAGTTCGAACTGATTGGTGGGGAGAAGTTTTCAAAGAAAAAAACCCCAAGAAAATGGTTTTGGAAAAATCACCTTTGGGACAACCATGACCTGGATGATTGATTTCCATGGACATATTGTTCAATTTAGTTGCCTGCAACTATTTCTTCTGCCCTCTACATTTATTGGCTTTGCAACACTGGCGACTTCCAGCTGTGATTTATACCTCCCAGAATCTCCACCCATACCTGGAACATCAGGCTAAAAGCTAATATTTAAAAAGTCCTCAAAATAAAACAAGTACTTATGGAAGATCACTTCTCCTGCCTGTTAGAAAATCAGAACTCTCTTTCTATTGCCTTCTGGATGCAACCTTATGGGGGCTGTTCTTGAGTCTTTTAAGAAACATCAAGCATGCCTCTAAAGGCAGCTCTGGCTCTTATCACCCTCCATCTGCGTTTCCCAAAAACACCTTACATGGAATTGCTCTTGCTGCTGTGCTATGGTTGCTTCTGCCAAAAAAAGAAAGAAAAAAAATCATGCTTGCTTTGGGGACAGCAACAAGCAAATCAGACATTTCGAATTTGAATTGTATTTGGGAGAACCTCTTTCCCAACAATATTTTGCTCCTATATAAAGAAGCCAGCTAGACTAGAATATCTATCACAACCAGAAGAGGCTGGGAAATCTTGATTAAGAAGCAACTTAGTTTGCATTAACTTTTGTTAACAGCCCAGATACTATCCTCAAATAAGGAATCCTGGTTATCCAATTCAATAGGGCATCATCTACAGTAAAAGTTATCGGCCTATGGCCATGATGGCTGGTGCCCTCTGAGTCCTATTTGCAAACTTTCCATTGATCAGAATGCCATCTGACTCCCACCCCTTTCTCAGTGTCTTGACAGTTTGGGGGGTTCTCTTTCCAATAAATAATAGTCCCATATTATTATTTAGATCAGCAGCCCCCAATCTTTCGGGCACCAGGGACTGGTTCTGTGGAGAGAGATTTTCTGCAGACCAGAAGAGGCAGGGTTCTGTGTGCTGCCTGCATTCCGCGGATGGGACTTCTCATGTTTGTGCAGCCCAGTTTCTGGCATGCCATGGACAATGAGGGTCCATGGTGGATGGACCGGGGCTGGGGACCCCGGATTTAGATGGCAGGGAAAATGGAAAGACCAACTGGTATGAAAAAACAAGAATGTAATCTTGAAAAATTACAGATAGCTCTCAACTTATGGCCATAATTGAGCCCAAAATTTCTGTTGCTAAGTGAGACAGCTGTTAAGTGAATTTTGTCCAATTTTACAACCTTTCTTGCCACAGTTGTTCCTTACTGCACTTGTTAAATTAGTAACACAGTCGTTAAGTGAATCTGGCTTCCCCATTGACTTTGCTTGGCAGAAGGTCACAAAATGTGATAACATGACCTTGGAACACTGCAACTATCATAAATATGATTCAGTTGCCAAGTGTCTGAATTTTGATCATGTGAACATGGGGAGGCTGCCTTGGTCCTAACTATAAAAAAATGGCAATAAGTCACCTTTTTCAGTGCTGTTGTAATTTTGAACGGTCACTAAACAATCTGATTTGAATAGGCTAAAAACATGTCTCATTCATTTTAATATTCAAATTTAAGTGTAGAAATCTATATAAAACTGGGGGATTCCAGGTTATTTATGAATGTACTTACCCAAGAATTTTGACAATAACTAGTTATAGCTAATGGAACCAACCAATGACACTTTAATCCTATAGAGCATGGATGGGAAACTTTGGCCAGTTTATGACTTGTGGACTTCAACTCCCAAAATTCCTGAGCCGTGCTTACAAATTACTAAGCCTGGATCAAGTACAGACTTAAAGAGAACTACCCTTATTCTAAAAAAGTAATATTGTTGTGCAGTACTATAGCTAGATAAAAGTCCTCACTGAAATATTCCCTTCTCCTATCAAAGGAGAATTGAAATCAAAATACCTGTATGATGGAACGAGTGCAAAATAAATGAAGGAAAATAATTACAGTCATTGTTTTTAAAGTGTATTTCTATGGCTCAATAGAACAACAAGGACCAACAAAATGATAAACACATACTGTTCCACTTGCAAACACATTAACAGACAAACTACTGGACAAACAAGTTGTTTTCATTCCATCAGTGCCACTTATGGAGAAATATTGGGTCCTCCCAAACAGCTCAAAAATCTTGTTATAGGCCTAAAGAGACCAAGGCTGTTTAAAGTTAGGAAGGAGCAAATGTGCACGTGGGCTGTGCTAAGAATACCGTTTCTCTTACATGGGCCGCCATACCTGTTTGTATGATATATGTATTTTACAAAGAGAGATCAATTTGACACACTATGGTAATCCAGCTCTAGGAAGCTGAGCATTCAGATCCAAAATTCATGGCTTGATCTCACATTTTTAAATGCGGAAAGATCATATCAAAATACTATCACCTTAGACAGTCATCTAGTTCCACTCTTCTCAAAATATATTACTGCAGTAGAAAGGATTGCACTAATGGATAAAGAACATTCATTTGGGCATCTCTTATTTGTGCGTCTGTTAAGGAAAAAATAATTATTGCTAAGAGTTCAAAGCAAATGTCTGGTTATAGGGAGTATCAGTTTCTCCAGGAAATCTTATTCCACATTCACTCTTATCCTTGCAGAAAGATGTTTCCGTCCAGTAGAAAAGATCACACTGTTTACTTCCATGCAACAGCAAGTAGATTTGAGAGCTAATAATAGATCAACAAGGAAGGAAGTATTAGAGACAGTCCAGAAAAGTTTAAAAATTATTGTGTTCCATATGGGATGGTATGTGCTTTGGTGAAAACTACACTGTATGTCAAATCCCACATGATCTTGTTGGAATAATGCCAAAATAAAAAGATGTATTAATTTCAACAGAGACTTTTGAATTTTGATACTGTATTATTACACAAGTATTTGTTTACTTTTCTTTTGTCCCCTTTCCAATTTATCTGGCCTCCCAACTACTGGTATTTTACAATAGTTTCATAAAATACTTGTTGATTCAATATGTTTTCTCTATGTTAAAGGGCCTTAGAAGATGAGTGCCCTGCAAATATATCCTCATGTTTCAGTCTCAATGCTTTACCAGCTGTTCATATTTGTGATACACGGTTTTTGAGAGAAAGAGACTTCAAGTCAGTTTTGATTCCGTCAGGTACTTCATGGAGAAGTTTCTTGGCAATATCTTTTGGAAAACATTTGGTCTTCCCTTTTCTCTAGGGCAGTGAGAGAGTAACCGACCCAAGGTCACTCAGCCTGCTTTTTGTTTAAGATTGGGCTAGAACTCACAGTCTCCTGGTTTCCAACCAGGTGCCTTAACCGCTATATCAAATTGGCTTTCTTGCAATTAACATTATCCTTCATTATTGTAGTAGTGATTTATCTCTAATGAAGACAAGCTGTGTACTGCCAAAGCAATGTATGTTATCAATTTCTAGTGTGGAAAATGTAAAAAAACAACCTTATTTTCCTTCTAAAGTTTTTATTGGCAGTTTAACAAGCCATTATTGCTGTTTAACAAGTCCAGTTTACAAAACATTTCTCTCAGACCACATATTAAAGAATTATTTTCCACACTCCTACTTATTACTAACACAGCCTATTAATTCAGTTGCTCCAAGAAGTACTCTTCTCACAATCAAGCGTAACATTAACAAGCCTGGTGCTGGAACCCCGATTACAGATTCTTATAAACAGCCTGTATGGGATTCACTTTTAAACTCCCACACTGCATAAAAAATAAATGCATGACACAGCCATCAATTACTCCTATACATCACTCATTTGTTGAGATTTCAGTTTAAAAAGGGAAGGAGGGCAACGTTCTCATCCATATAAGGTAAAAATTAGGACTACAGAATTCTGGATGTAAAGATAAAAGGAACCTTCAGAGTGTAGAGGTCTTTGTGTAACATCTATCTCCAGTTCCTTAAATCAACTGACTTTTCCTGGGGTGACACTGCAAATAAAAAGGGCAGCTTTGGATATGAGGAAAAATGGTAGTGGTTTTAATGAGTTGTAGACAGTGCTACATGAACATTCCCATTCCATAACATCTTTTTGCTTTCGAATCCAAAGCATTGCATAATTCTAGTATAGGTGAAGGTTCATGCTCCAAGCATGTGAGTTGGTTAGTTATCAGGCTAAGTAACATCTTCAGCAAAGTTTAGGGCAGCTTGTGGTCAGTGGGCCGGATGCATCACTCACTGGTCACACCCAGGCCCAATTTAGCAAAAAAAGTTGTGACATTTCATGTGACAACGCAAGTTTGACACCCCTGGTTTAGAGGATGTCAGTGTCAGTGTTCTTCTGTTTATAATGGCTTCAGGTGTGGGTGTGTCAAGCGAGGTTCTTGTGATGAGATTACACCAGGTCAGGGTGACTGGGATGAACTGCAGGTGGGGGGGCTGAATGGTTTGGTTGAGGGTCGGTGCTGTCTCTGGTTCGCTGCGTGGTTGATTTGGATTCTAAGAAGTTGTTTGAAGACCACAGGCAGAAATTAGTAGCTATAATACCAACTAGTTTCAGTAATGATGTCTGATTCTATGGACAGATTACTCCAAAAATATGTCAGGGGATGACAGATGTGGAGCAGATTTTGTCTCCACTGAAATTGGAACTGCATATGACAGGCCAAGGGAATAATTTGGAAAAGGATGCTTTACTGGATATATAAAGTTTAAAAATTAAAGAGGAACTACAAATGACAAACCATGAAAGTATTTTATTGTTGGATCTACAAAAGGGCTTTTTTAAAATCTTGAAGATGACTCTGCAATTGGATCAAGAGAAATCAAAACCTTTGACAATATTTGAGTGAACTAAATATTAAGAAGTAATACTACTGTTAGAAGTAAAAGGAAGAAATATGAAGTTGATTTATTTCAGCAATGTAAGTAAGGCACCTGTATGGACTTTTTGTTTTTGTTTTTTTGTTCACATCAAATTTTAAAAATTGATGTTTTATGAATTTGCTTATAGGTAAGCGATGGGGTATGGGATGAAGGCAGAACAGTTTCCTTATTGTTACTAAATTTGTCTCTACTTGTTGCAATGAAAGGTTAAGGTAACTCACTTAATTCACACCCACACCTTCTATTTTTTTCTTTTTCTTACACTTCATATTTTTCTTATTTTTTTAATATTAGTTTTATTATTGTATTGTCAAATATCTTTGTACCTCTTTAGTCCTAGTCGTGTATCCCTCCAGTATCCCTCCACATGGTAGTGACCCCCAGGGGTGGGATTCAAATTTTTAACAACCGGTTCTGTGGGCGTGGCTTAGGTGGTGGGCATGGCTTGGTGGTCATGTGACTGGGTGTACATGGCTTGGTGGTCATGTTATTGGTTGCGTATGGCCAACTCAATATCACCCACATCGAGTCACGCATCTCCTTGCCTGGCCTCTCATGACTGTGGAGATGCTACAGCAGTCGTAAGTGGGGGAAAATGGTCAGAAGTCACTTTTTTCAGTGCCATTTAACTTTGAATGGTCACTCCCCACAAGCAAAGTACCAGCAAAGGAGGGGAAAAGAAACTGCAGAGAAGTTCCTGAGACAGGAAGTCTAGTCCTGCCAAGAATGTAATAAGAATTAACGGAGAGGCAGTTTCTGTAAGCAACACCAGAATGTTTCCTTCCTTACAGGATTAGGCCAGTAATTTCTTCTAACAACTGGTTCTCCGAACTGCTTAGAATGTTAACAACCAGTTCTAGCGAATAGGTGCGAACTGGTAAAATCCCACCCCTGGTTACCTCTTTGCCTAACATCAAGCCTTCATGTAGGTTCAGAGAACCACAAAACCTCAGTTATGCTGAACCCCGTTAAGGAATTACAGTTAAGGCAAACCTAGTGTTTTCTGCAAATTTTAATAGCTGACTCAGATCTTCTTGGACCAAACCCAGCACTATTTATTTAGACAGCTCTGAAGTATCTCTCACAGTTCTTGAGATGGTTACAATAACATAAAGGAACAAACAAAGAGAACTGCCTGATAGCAACTTGTACACTCTCTAATGTTTGATTACCACACTGTAGTTTCAGGGAGGGCGGCCTTTTTTGGAGGGAGGAGGGCTTTAGGGTCTTTTATTACTGCCACTTTCATTGTGTTACTTTCTTGGCCTGCTTGTGTGCTTGGTTATAATTTTGAATTTTATGGCTTTTGCATGTGAGGCAGCTTAAACATTTACAGAAAAATAATTGAACTAATCTCAACAGAATCTTGTTGGTTTATTTATTTGACTGTTAAAAGTTTTCTCCTTGGGGTAGTCATGCACAACTGAGGCCTAACTTTTTAGAAGACTTTTCTTACTGTTATAGATTTTGTATTAATCAATATAAAGTAAAGGTTCCCCTCGCACATACATTTAACAGATTTAACAGATAATCAGAGTTGGAAGGGACCTTGTAGGTCATCTAATCCAACCCCCGCCCAAGCGGGAGACCCTACACCATTTCTGACAAATGGCAATCCAATCTCTTCTTGAGAGTCTCAAGTGATGGCGTTCCCACAACTTCCGAGGGCAAGCTGTTCCATTGGTTGATTGTTCTGTTAGAAAGTTTCTCCTTATTTCCAGGTTAAATCTCTCCTTGTTCAGTTTCCATCCATTATTCCTTGTCTGGCCTACAGGCGCTTTAGAACATAGCTTGACCCTCCCTGTGACAGCCCCTCAAATATTGGAAGACCGCTATCATGTCTCCCCTGGTCCTTCTCTTTACTAGACTAGCCAAGCCCAGTTCCTGCAACCGTTTGTTGTATGTTTTAGCCTCCAGTCCCCCAATCATCCTGGTTGCTCTTCTCTGTACTTTTTCTAGAGTCTCAACATCTTTTTTATAATGTGGCGAATAAAACTGGTTGCAGTACTTTCTCCCCTTCACCTCCCCAAAAACATCCTCTTTGGCTCTCACAAATACAGAGAATCTGCAACAAGAATATTTTCCTGGATTCACTTACTTCAGCTTAAGTCAGCATTTCACTAATGGCAGCTGTGCTCCTTGGCTTGGATATCCCCCTTTGTAAACTCGGATTCATTCTCCATCAGGAACAAAGCTGTTGTTGATATTGAGATCCAGGAGAGTCACCTGCCTTCCCTAGGTGTTTCATCGATCAAGTCAAAGTGGCAACCACCATCTTGCCTTTCTTTCCACTTCCAGCTCCTCTAATCAGTGAAATAAAGGAAATTCTTGCCTTTCTCTCCAGATCTCATATCCCTTGGGTTTTTATTGAGTATTTGTTCCAAAATAAAAATACTGACACAACATTAGGCCTGTCTTGGAGAAGCTCTCTTGTGCATTCTACGTAATAGCCAAGGGACAGTATGGTTAAATATGGAACACCGGATGCTACCTAATGTTAATTAGAGCTTGGGCTCAATTACAAGGATCTCCCTTCAGGATAAGCCACAATTTGTTGGAAGGTAACTCCCATAAGCAACAGGCTAATAGGCCTTATGGAAACTGTACTCCAAAATATCTAGGCAGCAGAAGATTGCTTTTCCCTAATCTAATTTGAATGGCAGCAGATCTACAGAACCTCAGGCAGAAGTTCTTAGAGTTTTAATTGAAAATGCCAGGGGTCTGAGATTTACTACACATTGAATTTGTATTTTACCTCTGTGATGCTTTGCATTTTGTCAGAGTGGAATTTTAATCTCATTTTTAATTGATTTAAAAAACTACTTATAACCCAGATCTATCCAGAGAATATCATGGTGGAGTTCAAGCCACAAAATACAGAAGCTAAAATCCAGTAAAGGAAATCATAATTTAAAATGTACTATTTTGATGCTAATAACAGTGACAAGAAGAGAAACAAGTGATATGAGAAAAATCCTAAGATTCAGGATTGTTCATATAGCATAGAGACTGTATTTGTCAGTAACTATGATGCAGATTGACATGTGTGTATCACACATACCAAAAGCTAACACATATTCCTGTTTCAACTACTACCGTATTCATATTTCAGACAATGTAGTGGTCCAATTCATGCATTTAATTATCTCATTCCAGTTTCTGAAATCAATACAACTTAATCACTCAATTTCACTGAATCACACTCTAAGTCTATAACTGTGTGCTACATTTATTTATTTGTTATCTTTCCTTATTTATACAAGAAAGAATAAATACTAGTTTCTAAGAAGTATTCAGGTTTTGATGGGATAGTCTACATTTATCTTTTCTGGTTGAAAATGCATTTCATAATATTAACATTTAAAATGGCATTGGAATTACTTTTTTCCTGTAAAGGAAGCCAAATTTCCAAACTACATTCAAATATTCTGCACCTGTTTCCATATATTTTATGACCTCCAAGCTTACAAGAGCCCCACTGAAGTCACCCTGACTTACATATGATATTTATGCACTGAAATCCTAGGCTACTTGACACCTGTGTATAAACCACCTAGAAATGAAACGCCTTAAGAAATCCCTTTCCATATTTCAACCTCTTTTTTTTTTTGCTTTAGCCATGGGAATGTCCAGTGTTCTATCTCAACAGCACTGACCACTATCTGATACCTCTCACCGCTTCTTTTCTCATTGCTCCCCATCAGCAAGCATGGACCAATCATTTGCCTTTCCATGAAGTGGCCTTGCTGAACAAGTGGCTTTCTTTCTTATCCCAAGCAATAAACAAAGAAAACCCCATAGCTGTATGATTATCCCTGTCACTTGATTTAATAGGGAAATTAGCAGAATCTGATCCAGCCCAGAATGAAATAGCCCATGAGGACAGCAACAGAGACTGGAAATGTGGGGGCACTCCTGCATTTGCCAGGTGACTGAATGGATGGGGTTGCTTATCACAAAATAAAGCATCAAAGAGCACTACTTGAGCCAGCATATTAGAAAACTACTTTTGACTTGTGGCAGGAAAAGAAGCTGGAGGAGGCCATCCAGGTGAATACAGGTAGCCTTTGACTTACGACCACAACTGATCCCAAAATTTATGTAGTTAAGTGAGACATTTGTTAAATGAGACATTTGTTAAGTGAGTGTTGCCCCATTTTACGACTTTTCTCGCCACAGTTAAGTGAATCACTGCAGTTGATAAGTTAATAATCTAGTTGTTAAGTGAATCTGGCATCCCCATTGACTCGGCTTGTCAAAAGGTCGTAAAAGGGGATTACATGACCCTGGGACACAGAAAAGGCCATAAATATGAACCAGTTCCCAAGCATCTGAACTTTGGTCACATGATCATGGGGATGCTGCAAAGGTTGTAAGTATGAAAAATGCTCATAAGTCACATTTTTCAATGCTTATAACTTTGAACAGCCACTAAACAAACTGTTGTCAAGTCAAGGACTGCCTGTAAAAGATATTGCACATATGGAAAAACCAGCCCTTAAACATGTAAGATTGTGCTGCAAATTAGTGCCTCAATTTGCAGCTTCTAAAGTTCAAGGATAAAAGTTTAATACTACAACGGGACAAAAGTAACCAAAGCAGCAATGTGCAATTCTATGTTGTATTGTGTTAGTTCTGTGTTTCCATATTTAACTAGATCTGAACAGTATCTACCAAGTCATTACTTAAGCACATTCCTTTGTTGTACCTTCACCTTAAACAAAGATGCCCCAGCAAAAGCACATGTTTGTATATTGCACACTTTTTACAGCTAGCTCATTATTTGATTTGACTTTAGACCAAGCCAAATAATTTTGAGAGGCCCAACACTTGACATTTCATAAATACACCCACAGCAAAAATAACTTATGAAGGCTCAGTGCAACAACTGTTAGGTTGCCAATTGTTCCACAGCACAACATGAGAACAGCTGTACTTTTTTTTAAAGATAGGGCTGATCCAGGCTAGAATGTAATCTGACAGCATAAACTCTGGTCGCCATCACATTTTGGACACACATGGCAATCCTCCTGTTGTATTTCGGGGTAGTCAACTAGTACAATCTGTGGGTATCAAGACGCCATGTACCACTCTCTCATGCCTTCCAATCTAACTTTTTTGTTTTGTTTTTATGCTTGTATTTAAAATAACAAAATTTGGTATCTTCTATAGAGCAAATCATCAACGTTTACTTCCCAAATACAAGACAACCTTGGCAAAGAATAATGGATTGGGTTTAGAGAGAGACAAGTGTTTTGTCACTCTAACATCTCTGGAAGCAGTGTCACCGGTCCAGAAAAGTTAAATAGTGGATTAAAGAAGAGTGAGTGGTAGGGGTAGAAAGAAGAGGTAGGAGAACACCTTCATCAGCTCCCTTCTAAGATATTGGTCCTTTGTATCTGGTCTCACTTCAGCAGCCATTCTGTGATCAAAAGACCCCCTCCCATGGCAACCAATCTGCGAAGGCATCTACATTTCAAATCTAGACCCAAAAGAAACTAATCAAGTTTAGATGATCTTCACTGCAAACAACTCACCAAGGATAAAGTGCTTTTTAAAATGGTGAATGTTTCATTCAGATTTCCAATACTTTACAAAAAGTCTTCAACTTGTATACTTATAGAGTTCATCAAACCATCAAACAAAAGTTAAAAAGTAAATAACCCCTGTATTATTATGTTGTTTCTATTCTAAGATCTTTATATCCTTGGGAATGAAGTTGACATTTCCCTATCTATTTTCATTTAACTCATCAATCCTCCTGCAAGAGGCCCATGAAAAAGCTTTCTTAAATACAAAAGCATATAGATTTAGCCTTGGGAAAGAAGCAATAAACTATTGAAAAAGAAGAGTACTCAGTGCTAGGAAGGTGGGAAGCATGAAAAAAAAAAATTAACCCCAACTTGATTTTGCTTGATAGAAGAAAGATGGGGCAGAAGGAAATTCTGAAAGGGTTTCAAGTTTCTATTATCCTATCCGACAATAAATTATTCTATCCTACAATAAACGTTTCTGGATTCTCTGCTACTTCTGTTTCTTGCCCTTACCTAGTTTGAAGAGCTGAAATCAAGCCTTTCATTTCTCACTAAAATCACACAAAATTCTTTTATCATTTTAAGCAACTTCAATCCAGCAAATCTGGTCTACATTAAATTTGGCTTCAATTAGATTTAAACATAGTTAAAAATTCATAGCTCACAATTTGCCATGAAAAGCCGTGGTGGCGCAGTGGTTAGAATGCAGTATTGCAGGCTAATTATGCTGACTGACAGAGTTCGATTCCCATTGGCTCAAGGCTGAGTCAGCCTTCCATCCTTCTGAGGTCAGTAAAATGAGGAGCCGGATTGTTCAGAGGAATATGCTGACTTTGGAAATTGCTTAGACAGGTCTGTAAAGCATTGTGAAGCAGCATGTAAGTTTAAATGCTATTGCTATATCAAATATATTGCCTAAGGCAACCACCTTGTTCTGTCAAATTCAATCCTATCTATGACATTCCTATCGATTCAACATTCTTCTTGTTACAGAATCAACATATCGGATCTCATCATTCTCTCTATACCAGGGGTGTCAAATTCACATCGTCATGGCGGCATCAGGTGATGTATTAGGACTCTTTTCCCCTTCGCTAAACTGAGCATCTGGTCCACGGGCTGCAAGTTTGACAGCTCTGCTCTCTATACAGTGCAGTTTCCAAATTCACCCTAGAATGGAAAAAGCTATACATCAAACTCATAAGGCTACAATTTCCCCTTAAAAAGCTGCCCTTCATTGTGTTGTTTATATGGTGCTGGAATGGATTTTGAGACCAAAATAACAGTGTAACTATGCCAAATCCTAGTGCCAAGAGAGACCTGAAAGATATTTATAAACAAACTCCCAATCCTGAAAATGGTTTCCAGAACATTATGGCTACATAGGGAACCAAAGTGAACAGGCTGCATCCAACGCAGCAGTGCAGGAGCCAATTCAAACAAAGGCTCTGAAACGTGCAGGTGCAAAAATTAACACACTAAGAAAAAATGTCCAAGTGAGAATCTGGCCAAGAGAAAAGTCTGAAAAACGTATTTTGAAACAGTGACTTGTTTATCAGCCTTGGGAAGAAAGGTTGTAAAATCCAGTGCAGTCACATGATGCTTCATTGCTTAACAATGAATTTTCTGATCCCTATTGTAGTTATAAGCTGAGGGGTACTTATATAGCCTTTGCTTACTATTGGAAGAGCTGAAAGACCAGGTTAACCACAGATCATCATGGAGAAAATCTATTGATGTAGTTGCTGAGAGTCAGATGATCCCATCTGCTCAGTTAATCAATCAAGCCCTCTCTTGTAATTTTCTTCTTTTCTGGAGCTCCAATGGGATTACAACTAATGGAATTCAGCCCTCTCTCTCTAGATTATTACTGCCAATACCAGCAACAAATAATATTGCTGAAATAGCAAATGCCAGAATTGTGATTTGGTATCCACAGAGGAGCAATCGTTAAAGCACAATGAGGAGAAGATAGGGCGAAAGAGTTGCTTTTCTGGCAACTCTTTGCAGAAGCACCAATAAATCTGCACTTGGAATGAATAATTGGTCATATTCCTTCCATGTGGCTTTATGATAATAAAGGCAAACACAGCTTGCCTTCAGAAGTTGTGGGAGCTTCATCACTGGAGGCTTTCAAGAAGACACTGAACTGCCATTTGTCAGAAATGATGTAGGGTCTCCTGCTTGTGTGTGGGGGGTGGTGGACTAGATGACCTCCAAGGTCCCTTCCAACTCTGTTAATCTGTAAAATCTGACTTTGAAAATTTGAAGGAAAAAAAAACCATGTCTGCCCCTAAATCTCATTACAAGCTTTTACCTATATGGAGCTGTTTCAGGAACTGAATAGAATTTCTATATATGAATATATAGAATATATCAATATATCAATATAAATATATAAATAATAATTTAGAACCCTAACCCTTAAATGACTGACTACATTATGGAATTCTTTCATTTCAAGTAGCATTGTGCTGAATGAGATTACTATTATTTATTTAATTTGTTGAGATTCAGAAGTGAGGGCTTAATTAAATGAGTAAGTGGAAATAGAAAATGAGAATTCTTTTTTTAAATTCCTGGTAAGGAGGGAGTTGACTGAGACAACCTTGCTTTGGATTTGATTTTTAAAGCTTTTTTTAAAAAGCAGCCAAATTCCCAGAAGTGTCATGCATTCTCTATCACAAGAGGTTAAGCTGATCACGTAACAGAGAAGATTGTACTGCATGAAACTACAAAACGAGAAGCTCTTTGTTCTATAAATTAAAGAAACATAAATCATCCATTTTCAAGGTAAATGATTTCCACCATTACTACCCATCATTTTTTTTTTACCTTCTTAAAAAATAGTCAGCGGTGGAAAATCTCACCTACACATTCATTCCAGTATGTATTCCTATACTGTGTAGAGTCCCTATGGAAAATACAATTTGAAATGTAAACCTTTGTATCTCCCCTTTCCCTCTCACTCCCCCTACAAATCCCTCCATCTAAGCCTAAATTTGTGACCAAGAAAACAATGGCAATTGCTACCTTTGATATATATCAGCTCAACACGTGAAATTGTGTTGACAGCATAGCTGCAGCAGTTAATGAGGACTTGGGTACTTTGTTTCTCCAAATACGAAGCCAAAATCTATTGCTCCCTGCCCACTTTCCTGTTTGCTTGGTGACATTTCCACAGGAAAAGGGTTAAGAACAAAGAACAAACATTGGCAGAGCTTAGAGAAAAACCACAGCCACAGCATCCATCCATCCAACTGGCCTGGAGCCTTGAATCCATTAGTATCCCATCTTCTCCAGGTGGAATTCAGTTTCTTCCCACCAATTCATTTTATTTTCTCTTAATAAACTTTTATTAGACTCTGAGAAGCAGTTCAGGATAATTCGTTGAACTTAGCACTAGGAATAGCACTTAGACTTCTATATCGCTCATAGAGCTTTACAGCCCTCTCTAAGCAGTTTACAGAGTCAGCATATTGCCCCCATCAACCTGGCTCCTCATTTTACCAACCTCAGAAGGATGGATAGCTGAGTCAACCTTGAGTGGGTCAGAACGGGCGTTGGTAGAAGTTACCCTGAACGCCCTTTCTGTCTATGCTACGAGAGAGCCCAGGATGGGTTGACTCCTTCCTATGACATCATTTAGCTGAGTCTGTACTAAGATATAAAAGCCAGCCCCCGGAAGAGACCTCAGCTTTGGCGAAAATACTTGACAGACTGAAAGATGTCTCTGAAAGCACAAATGAATACAGAAATATGACTTACCCTCTCCGGACGAATCAAGGCTGGGCTCTCTTGCAGCATAGATAGAAAGGGCATTCAGGGTAACTTTTACTAACACCCATTCTCCTCCATGCTGCATCGAGAGCCCAGGATGGGACATACCAAAGCTTGCATGTCCACAGGTGGGTCCTCGTCCGGCTCATCACACCGACTGTTGAACCACTAGTTGAAGCACCCGTCTGCCAAAGGCTGCAGCTGCCGAGGTAAAGACATCCAGAAGTAGTATCTGATGAAAGGAGACGGAGATGTCCACGTGGCCGCACGACAGATCTCCTCCAAGGGTGCTTGGGTCGCCCAGGCAGCCAAAGTGGCCACGGTTCTGGTAGTGCGCCGTCAGACCTCGAGGAACCAGAAGGGCTGAAGCTTTGTAGGCCTGCTCAATGTAAGATCTGACCCACCTGCTAATAGAAGAGGCCTTGTGCCCCAAGTGAGAAGGGAAAAGGAAACAAAATGGCTTCAGACTTCCTGAAGGAGGAAGTGCGCTTAATGTATATTCTAAGAGCCCTACCTACATCTAGCAAGTGCCACTGCTGCTCTAAGTCATGGTGCGGGAGGAGGCAGAAGCCAGGCAACATAATGTCCTGGGACCTGTGAAACAGGTGTTAACCTTTGGAATAAATGAGGGGTCCAGACTGAGGACAACCCTATCATCGTGAAAGGAACAAAGGTCCTGTCTGATGGAAAGAGCAGTGAGCTCGGATACCTGCCTGGCTGAAGTGATGGAAACGGGGAACACTACCTTCAGAGTCAGGAAACCGAGAGACAATGTCCTAAGGGTTTCAAAAGGAGGCTTTGTAAGGGCATAAAGGACCACATGAAGATCCCAGGAAGGATACCTGTGAACCACCGGAAGGTACAGGTTGGAAGCCCCTTTCGAAAATCTCCTGACTGAAGGGTGATGGGATAAGGAAGGAAGCGAACCCCATGAAAGAACCGAGGAGAGGGCCTCAACCTGCCTGCGTAAGGTGTTGGGGGCCAAACCTTTCTCCAGATCATGCTGAAGGAATTTAAGAACCTCTGCCAACAGGGCTAAAGCAGGAGAGAGAGACCCTCTCTATGGCACCATCGGGAAGGGCCTTCAAGGTGGCATCATAGATGCGCTTTGTGGGAAGTTTGCAAGATGCCAGGATAGTGATGATGACCCTTTTCAGGAAGATCAGCCACCTCTAGCCGCTGCCGCTCAAGTGCCACATGGGCAGCTTGAGCCACTGGGGCTCTGGGTGGAGCAGAATCCCCTGATGAAGGAAGATTAGATGGGCTGGGATCCTCCAAGGAGGAGCCACTGACAGGTTGACCAAGTCCGCAAACCAGGGCGTCCTTGGCCAATAGGGTGCTAGGAGGAGGAGCTCCGCTTGTTCCTCCAACATCTTCCGAATTACTGCCGGAATGATGGGAGTGGGGGAAAGGCATAGAGGAGGCTTTTGGGCCATCTGCACCGAAGGGCATTGGTCCCCACTGCTCCCTGGCAAGGAAACCTGGTGAAGAATCTGGTGACCAGGGCAATTTGAGGAGTGGAGAAGATCCACCTCCGGCACTCCGAATCTGAGGGAAAGGTCCCTGAACAGAGAAGGAGGAACAGACCATTCTGCCTGGTCGACTAGGCTTCTGCTGAGCCAGTCGGCCTGGGAGTTGCTGATCCTGGAGAAGTGGTCTGCTGAGATCGACAACAGATGTTGCTCTGCCCATAACCCAACCCTCTCATGAGGGCTCTGGACCTCATCCCCCACCCACTGGTTGATATGAGCCATGGCATGGGAGCCGGTCACTGAGTGCCTGAAATGCTTGAGAGCTAGAAAAATGGCTCTGAGCTCTAGCCAATTTATGGGAAGGGCCTGCTCTGACCTGGACCAAGGTCCTGAGCCAATAGGGCCCTGCATATGGGAACCCTAACCCAGGAGGCTGGCATCAGTGGTTATCACTAGCCTGTCTGGGGCCCTAAAAAGGAGCCCCTTCCAGATTAACGGGGAACACCACCAATTGAGAGATCTCCGGATTTGTGGTGGAAGCGGGACCTTGATGGATGAGTGGCTGGTTCCTGCTCGTTGGTAGGGAAGCAGGAACCATTAGAATGGACAGGAGTGGAAAAATCCGTGGCTCTGGAGATATGACAGGGTAATTTGCAGATCCCGATTGGCTGCATGGATGAAGAATGACAGAATCAAAATGTTGTCCAAGTAGCATTGGATCCTCACTGGAACAGAAAGCATAGATGCCATCAATGCTGCCAGAACCTTCATGAAGACCCTTGAAGCCGATGAGAGGCCAAAGGGAAGTGCTCAATACTGGTAATAGGTATTCTGATAACAGAAACAGAAAAACTGGCGATGATGAGGCCAAATGGGGATGTGGAGGTAAGCCTCCATGAGATCAGTGGAAGAGAGGAGATCGCCCTCCCGAACGCTCTCTAAAATAGAATGCAGAATCTGCATTTTAAATAGCCTGTATTTTACAAATTGGTTGAGAAATTTTAGATCCAGGATGGTTCGCTGCCCCCCCTGAGGCTTTGGGAATTATGAAAGGCGAGAATAAAGCCCACGTCCCCATTGAGAGGGGGAAACAGGTTTGAATAGCTCGGATTTCAAGAAGGAGTTGAATGGCCTGATTCATGAGGTCTTGCCTTGAAATGTCCCGAGACAGGACAGATCAAATTTGGTGGGGTGTGTGTGTGTGTGTGCATTAGGAAGTCCAGTTGTAATCCTGACCTAATAGTGCTGAGCATGCAGGCATCTGCCGTTGACTCCTCCCATTTGGAGGCAAAGAAGGCTAGGCGACCTCCGATGGGTGGGGAGAACGAGGGATTACTTAGAGCGATGGCAGGAATGACCCCCACCCTCCCGAAAGGGCTGTTTTCCAGTATAAGGAGCTGGGCAATAGTCGGCTCTCTTCCCAGAAGAAGAGAGAATTTTACGTTTATCTCTGGTTTCGATGAGATAAGGTTCCAAAGCATTGCCAAAAAGCTTATCACCCGCGAAAGGAACTGAAACCAGCTTCCATGACTTTGCCTGCCAATTTCTGAGCCATAACAGTCTTCTTGCTACTACTGAAGATGCCATGGCCCTAGATGCAAATTTGGCAGAATTGAGAGTGGCATCTGCAGTGAATTCCTCTGCGATAATCTTATTAAGGCCTTGGTGAGACCGAAGGTCAGATGTAGGCAATCTAATCTGGAGTTGGTGCAGCCACTATATGGATGCCCACGTGAGTGCCAGAAAATGCGAACGAGGCCAGAACCGGAATGTCAACAGAAGGCACTGCCAGGGAATTGTCCAGGGCTGCGCTGACGTTGTAGAAACGCTTATCCAGAGAAGATGGGCGAGGACCTGCCGAAGGGGAAGCGCACTGTTCCTTGACCATGTCCAGGAACAAAGTGGGAGAAGGCAAAACGTCTGCATGCACTACAGGCTTGAAGAAGAGCGAGTCTCCCTGGCTATAGGGATTTCCTCGTGGCTCAGGAGCCACTTCCTCCGGTGACAGCTTGGCAGTGACCAAGGCCTTGCTGAGCAATGGCCTGAAGAGAGAAGGATTGAAGACCAATGCAGAGGATGTCTGCTCTGGGCGAGAGTCCTCTTCCTCTGAAAGATTTTGGTCAAAGGTCTCGCCCTCTTCACGTTCTGAATGAGAGGAGTAACTGTTCAGATGGTGAAGCCCTTCTCTCCTCATCAACCTCCTCCCATTCTGGTAGAGAAGAATGGACCCTGAGGTCCTAGGGCCTGTGTAAATCAGGGTGATGAGGCAATTTATAGATTGAGAAGGGCCTGAACCCTTTCCGAGGTCGAAGGATTTGCTTGAAGCCTTCAGCCAATCCCTGCCTAATGGCCAAAGAGACAACATCTTGGATATCCCCTGGTCTATGCTCAAAGGTAGGGGCAGAAGGCTGAAGGCCCGCTGCTGAGGGAGTGAAGGTGGCTTCAGGCCTAGATTGAGAAGAGGTTCGAGGCCTGGAGGAAGGGGGAGGAGCATAGGGCCCAGAAGCCTGTTGGAAATAAGGCCCAGATCTGCTTAGATCCTGAGGATCATTGTACTACAAAAGCCTCAGGAGACAGGCTCATAAATAGCTTCCCCTCCCCTGGGAGGGCTTGGCTGGGGCCCACAGGTATCACCCGAAACATGCTGTAGTTGCACTCCCTTCTGCTGAATAGTTCTGTTGAACTGCTTCTCTAGGGCTGCATGTCTGAACTTTTCTGCCCTCAACTCAGCCTAAGTTGCCTTTTTAGGGGCTAGAGCCTTAGCTCTGATTTTAGCAGCCACCTCCCTCTGGACTGATTGGGTGCGTTGCCTACAACTTTTTCTCTTATTGGCTTAAGAGACTGTTCCATTGGGGGGGGGGGACTCTGCCTGACCCTTATCTTGCTCCATTTGAAGAATAAAGGCTCTTACGATGGAAAGAAACTGTTTGTAATTTTTTTGTATTAAGCCCTTTAGGGTATAAATTGGCCCCTGGGCTTACAAAATGGCCGCTCACCTCGTGGTGGAAGGCTTCAATCCAAGATGGCCACTGACTAGGGGAAACAGGCTCCAAGATCGAAGAATTTCTCCTTAGGCTATAAAGAACCCCGAGTGAAGTCAGCAAAGGAAAGGGCAGCCTCTGGCCACACGATCAGCTGGCTGACGCTGGTATCGGTTTGCCGATCGCTTTTTCTGACCGCTCAAACCGCAGGCGTGGGGGAGGTCTACAGACGCTGCCCAACTTGCCTGAACAGCACTCTGGCAATGCTGCTCCCAATGCTGCAGGAGAGAGAGAGCCCTGCTCTCCTGGAAGAGCAGCTGCCCAGATCCTGGGAGCTGCTGAAATGAGGAAAAAGGTACTGAAGATCGCTGGTGAGTGCTACCTACAGAACCTCGGCTGGCTGAAGCTGTTATTGGTTTGCCAATCGCTTTTTACAACCGCTCAAACTACAGGCGTGAGGGAGGTCTACAGACGCTGCCCAACTTGCCTGAACAGCGCTCTGGCAACGCTGCTCCCAATGCTGCAGGAGAGAGAGAGAGCCCTGCTCTCCTGGAAGAGCAGCTGCCCAGATCCTGGGGGCTGCTTGAAACAAGGAAAAACGGAAGCTTTCAGAGACACAGCTACTGACTGAAAGGAGCTGAGTCAAAAGCTGGGGTCTCTTCCGGGGGCTGGCTTTTATATCTTAGTACAGACTCAGCTAAATGACATCATAGGAAGGAGTCAACCCATCCTGGGCTCTCGATTCAGCATGGAGGAGAATCAAACTCCTGGAGCAAGCTGTGAGTTAGCACTGCATTCTAACCACTGCACCACCACAGCTCTTATGGTAAACTTACGGTAAACAGAATCACAGAGTTGGGAGAAACCTTAAATATCCCTGAGTCCAACATTTGCTCAGTGAGAGATCTATTATTTCATCTCTGACCGATGACCACCAAGCCTTTATCTAACAATGTAGACATCCTCTATTCAAGGGGAACTTACCACTTCAAGTGGTAGCCTGTTCTATTAGCTACTACAAGGCATTCCTCATGATTCTTACATTCCTACTACAGCCACATAAAAATGTCCTGGCCATAATAGAAAGAGGGCAGTTTTCCTCCATTTACTGCCTCCTGGGAATGTATATGATGTGCATTTTCCATAAATTATTATTCTGTGACAGTGCAATGCATTCAACAGGAACATGTTTTTACCTAGTCAAGGACAAATCTCATTTATCAAGGGACTCAATCCACATGTTGTCTAAATTATATCAGAAGATCATTATGAAGTTTCTCTACTCCAGTTTGTCCAGTAAGTCTGAAGTATGTGACTTGAGTGCTCATGGCCACATCTAAGGCTTTAGATTTATTATAAAAGATTTAATGTGGTAGGAGAAAATGATTACTACGTATAAGGAGAATCAGTTAAATGAAAATGAAATGAAAACGAATTAAGTTTGCTTTAGTCCTCTCTCACTTCTAAGAGTGCAAGCCATTCTGTGCCAGTCTAAGATCTAGCCTGTAAAAAAAAATGCACCTATTTTATAAATGAAAAAGGATTTTTAAAAAGATTTTCTAAAAATCTGATTAGTATAAGTGTAGTAATTATTGCTTGAATTACATAATTTGATTCCTGGTTTATATGTACTTGTAATATTATTACAACGTGGATAAAACTGGACTAATCCATAATGTAGTAGCTAGAATTATACACTGATATTTTCTTGGCTGCAAGGCACTGGGAAATGCATGGAGCTTTTATGCTTTAGCTCAAGGGTCTTCAAACTTGGCAAGTTTAAGATTTGTGGACTTCAACTCCCAGAAGTCCTGATCTAACATGTCTGGAGAAAGAATTCTGGGAGTTGAAGTCCACAACTCTTAAAGCTGTTAAGTTTGAAGAGCCCTGCTTTAGGTGAAGGATGGGAAACCATGGTTCTCCAGATGTTGTTGAGTTACAATTTCTAGAAGTTCTAGTTGGTATGACCAATGATTAAGACTGTTAGAAAATGCTGAAGACCCACAAATTCCCTTCTTCATTTTAGATAAACAAAACACTTATTTATTATGAATCTGAATACCAATTTCATTCCACTCACCAATAGGATTTTTAGAGGCTGCTAGCACAATTCTTTCGTTTTTCTAAAATTGGTAAATCTAAACCTGATTAATAACTTGAAAACAGCTAAGATCATTATGAATTCATTCCTCTGATAACCAGGAATCCTTAAGAACAGTCAAGCATGGTTTCAAAGTTCAGGAATCGGTGAAGAAAAAAAAAATCCCAACTTTCAAAATATAGTATTAATTCATTGAGCATTGTGTTCAAAAGAGAATTGTGTTATGAAGGCATGGCTTTCAAATGTATCATGATTGCTTCGTGTCTCCCTTTTTCAAATATCCAAGCCACTGGCAGTACAGCAGCATAGAAATGTTAGTAATAAATAAGCCTAAATATTTAGAATCTGCAGCATCAATATTTTGGGACATAAGATAGATAAGCATAGAAATGCATGGCACAGGACTTTCACAGGAACTATAACTGATGCAGAATATAAAACTGCCCAGGGCATGGATTACAGTCCTGACCTTCATTCATTTTCCAGGACAATTTAAATGGGTTGTTGTGAGATAGAGCATTATGTGGCGCATTGCAGGCGTTGCAACTGCTAAAAACCATGGCCTTGAAGGCAAATGGTGTGAAGGCTTTCAGCACCTTCAAGCAAGGTTCATTTGGAATCATTAAAATACGTCATGTCTTCCATTAGGAAGAATTCACTTCCACATGAAAACACAAACACAAATGAATCAAGCTGTACAATGCTTCAACAGCTTGTAAAACATTACCACAATGTTTGCTTCACTGTTAATCCCCAGACAGTTTTAGTTTAGGCTTTTGCCTCAAGAATACCAAATACCATTTTAATGCATAACAAATACATGCAGTTTAAGTTGTTGTAGGCGGCAGACCACTTCAATAAAGGTGTGAGATTTGTGCCTTATATGTATATGTATAAATAAATGTTTGTATGTTTGTACAAGAACACAAACATTTATTTATAGATATGTATATTCAAACAAAGTTGGGGGAGGAAAATAAAGGAGTAATTAGGAAAAAAATCACACGTAGAAGATAAAGTCAAAAGATTTAATTCTGATTATTCATCAAACAGATTTCGGATACTTGGAATTTAATATGAAATTGGACAGTAAAAAATAGTCTTAAACATCATTTGTCATAGATTACTCATATTTATGACGGTTGCCCTATGCTTTGATCCCAGCACAGGGCAACCGTCATAAAAATGAGTCAATTGCTGGCTGTTGAAGTCCCTGCATCTTAAAGTTGCCAAGGTTGAGAAATATTGCTCTAGATGCTTGTATGAAGCTATCATCCAATAGTGGTCTTCAAACTTTGACAGCTTTAAGACTTGTGGACTTCAACTCCCAGAATTCCTCCGTCAGTCATGTTAGCTCAGGAATTCTGGGAGTTGAAGTCCACAAGTCTTAAACTTGTCAAGTTTGAAGTCCCTTGATCTATACTAAGAATAGCGGTCCAACAAGTCATACTGATAGACAACAATGTTTCAGAGGTTTATATAGAATTCTTTTCTAGTCCCATCAAACTCTTGTTCATGGCCACAGCTCCTTCTCACTCTCTGTTTCCATCCTGATTTTATCATGTTACCTACACTGAAGATATAAAATTATTAATTATGCAAGAAGAAGGATTTTTTTTTTAAAAAAAGAACTTATACATTGGAATGAAGCATTTTTTCAAAGGACAACTAAAATCCCAATATCAGTTTTCTTTTCCCATGTGAGAAAAAAAGAGAACTGTGAAATCAGTTTCTAAGACATTATGTCAAACTCAACGAATGAAAGGTATGAGATTGTGGCCATCATGTTTGACTTCAGCCTTATCCATGGAATTCCCAGAAATCTTCTCACCAGACAGTTCAGTACTCAGTCTGGAGGACGGGGAAATCTTGAACTGCTAAAGTCCATGTCATGTTAATTTTATTAATGGTCCAATAAAAGCAGTATTCGGGGATCCAATCAACAGGATCCTATTTTATGTAGGATATATAATATTACAGTAGCATCACATTGCTGTCCTCAGTTTCTTAGGGTCAAGAAAATAAGCTGGTGACATAGTTCCAAACAGAGTTTCTGCACCCATCACTTAATAAATATAACAGAGATCCCTAATCTGATACCCTCTATGTGTTTTGGATTATATACAACACAATCCACTGCTGAATGGTGCTGATGGGATGTGAAGATCTAATATCTGGAAGGCACCAGGTTGCCTACTGATGGCCTTCAAATATTCAAGTGTGCATCCCCTTGTAATTCTCAAAAAAAACGTGGCAGCTGCTCTAAACCCAAACAGTGAATTGGAAAATGAGTTTCCCATCTAACAAGAGATATTGCGAGTACATATCAATTTCTCACACTTTCTCTTGCACACATCCTTTGACGTAGAAAGAACTATTCCATATAGTCCCAGGGTTCCAGAAATAGGTTACTTAAAAAAGATTGTTTAATATTTGTTGGGACAGGATAGAAAGATGACTGCCATCTGCCATACTCTCCCAACAGACCCATTCAGGATCTTCTGAGATGAGGATTTCTCAACTTAAGAAAAAGTTAGAAGAAGCCGGCTGGGAGATCAGAGAAAGAACCAATGGCCAGTTTATTTTCCTCCTGTCACTCCCCAATTAATGTTATCTTTAATACATATTACAAAGAAACGCAGTTTAACAAATGGTCAATGCTGAAAGCATAGTTTTCCAATGTATCACAATACCTAAATGTGCTCTGTAAAATATCACTTGCACTTCACTCTTTCCCAGTTGAAGTACGCCAGTTCTACCAAGAAAAATCATCACTGAAGTTCATTTAAACTTGACACATGTTTTCTGTTAGTGAGTTCTTTGTCCTCTATGTAAGTAATCTGCATGCGTTATCCCCATAAACACTGTCACCTAACGTTAAACTTTATAAACATTTGGAAGCTAACCACTGGAACAAAGTCTGTATTTATGACTCCATCTTTCCAAACACTAACTGTTCTTTATGAAAATAATTAACCCTTCAGGGTCCCATGGTTAATCTGTTCTTTCCAATGCTCCAAACAAGGATTAATTTATATTAAAAAAAAAAACCACAGCAAATATTTTGGCATTGTCAAATTACACATATGACTACAATTGGAGCCAGAATTTCTGTTGCTAAGCAAGGCAGCTTTTAAGTGAGTTGTACACAATTTCATGAGCCTTTTTTTGCTATGACTTTGAAGTGAATCACTACAACTCTGAAGTGATTTTTGTAGTTGTTAAGTGAATCTGACTTTGCTTCTTGGAAGCTGTGGTGATTGCCAAGCACTTGAATTTTGATCACATGACCATGGGGAAATGCGGCAACGATTGGGTGCGCACCATTTGTAAGTCATTTCCCCACCCCCTCGGTGCCTTTGTAACTGTGAACAGTTGACAAAAGAATAATCATAAATACAGACTACCTGTACATCCTCAAAAAAATTAGCCTTATTAGGATATATAGACTGCCGCAGTCAACATGCCGCGTGACATGTTTTAAAAAGGACAGCCCAGCTAGCTGTCCTACATATGTCTCTTAATATTACTCTCATGCCTATCAAAATAGCTGCTTTCTCCTCCACCTCTAGGTTGAGCATTGTAGTTTACTTATTCAGCATTGCTGTGAATGGCCTGGTATTCAACTTTTTTTTTTTTAATAAGGGGCCACTCGTATGAAGTCATCTAAATGCTGGCTCTCTTCCACACTCACAGCTAACCATTCTGTTTAGAGTTACTGTTTTGGCCTAGAACTGTGATGGCAAACCTTTGGCACACATGCCACAGGTGGCACGCAGAGCCATTTGTGCGGGCACGCAATACCCAGCCAAATTTACCTGCACTGCACACGTGCGTGCCTCCCAGCTGATTTTTGGCCTGCTTTTGGCCCCCCAGAGGCTCAAGGGAAGCCTCTGCAGCCTCAGGAGGCTGAAAAACAGGCCTTCTGGAAATACCGGAAGTGTCAAAACAGACCTGTTTTCAGCTTCCCGAGGCTCCTGAGGCTTCTTTCCGGCCCCCCTGGGCTGGAAATCAGCCGGGAGGCGTGCGCATGCGTAGTGCAGGTTACTGGGTGGAGGTATTGCACACGCATGCATGGGGGGCAGTGCATTGCACTGTGTGCTAGCACATGAACATGTGCGCTATCGTGTGTGCGCACGTTTTCGGCACACCTCAACAAAAAGGTTCACCATCACTGGACTAGAAAGTAGGGTATTGCCACTTTGCCCTCTCAGGCCACTATGCTTGATCCGGGTCCCAGAGATTCACTGCTGTTGATGCCAGCTGCTGCCTTACCCCAGAGAGGTAAGGTTTAGCAAACTTCGGTCCTGTCACTCTGCAGCTGTCCTTCACTTCTCACTCCCTGTGTTGCATTTGAACCCCCTGGGCATTGCTGACTGGCCAAGCAGACTGCTTCATAATGTAGCTTTGTGTCCTGGAGTAGGGCTGGAGGAAAGCAGCCTCTACTCTTGTAAATTTGCCTGCCTGGATTCTAAGTGCAATTGCAGCATCAGCAGAACTTGGATTTCCTCTACAATGGTACACTTCTCCTAGGCTTTTTTCAATTAGGTAATGAAAAGAATTACACGAATTACCTATCTTAATGGTTTGGTTTGTGTATTTTAAAATTTTGGAGGCCAGATATGAATAAGCTGCTTAGAGTAGCACTATGGAAAGAGGTGGCAAATAAATAAATACATACATACATATACATAAATACATAAATTTAGCTGCATACTCACAGCAACTCTAGGTGGCTTACAACCATTAAATATATGACATAGAATTAAAAAATAAAAAATGACATCCCCACCCAATCGTGACAGCACACAATTAAAATGCAATGCAATGCAATACAGTATAAAAATGACTCAACAGATAGACAAAAATGCCAAATCCAGTCTGAACATCTGGCTGACTGCACGATGAACCATAATAATGGTTCTCTAGTTTTGCTTTACGCTTCCACAAAAGTAGTATAGTAATACTAAGCTATAAACTATTATTCACAATTCAGAGAAATAACCATAGATACCTGCTGACTGCTTTAGAAAGAAAATGATGGGTTCAACTAATAATTGGAGTTATGTAAGTTTTAGAAGTGCCTAGGCAATGTTTCTCAACCTCTGGGATTTTAAGGTATATAGATTTCAATTCCCACAATACCCCAGTCAGCCATGTCATGCCAGCATGGTGGCTAGTCAATTCTGGGAGTAGAAGTCCCCACATCTTAAAAGTTATTATGGTTGAGAAACACTGGACAAAAAAAGACTACGTTTTCCCTATCTCTATATTTTTGTTCCACAAATTTTGTAACCTGAGGTTTATAACCTGTTATAAACCTGCTAAGAAACTCTCCCCTCTGCATGTTGAAAATGCATTTATTATAATCTAGAAATACATCTGGGGCTTTTGGTTGTGTGCTTACTTTCTCTAATTTTATATTTAGTTTAATAACTTCCCTAATCTGTCCAACATTGGAAGAACTGGGAGAATAACTTTTGCAGGGCAATAGTGTAGTTTGGAGAAGAGAATAATTGCCCAAGGCAAATAAATTCTAATGTCTGGAGAAACTAAAATTGTTCCACATCACAGATTAAGTAGGATTATTATTGCACTACAGTGATCTTTCTAAGCTTAGGTTGTCAAAAAAATGCTAATAACTGAAGCACTGGTAAGATTTTTTTTCTATGATGCTTCAAAAGCTAAAAGCTGCACATAAATAATAGAAATATGTGAGCTGAGTATATCAGTTGTTCACCCTAAGTCTTAAATGAATCTGGACACTTCCTCTTACTCATTTCAGAAACATATTAGAAGCTATTTGTCATTAAGGAAATACAGTACAAGAAATATGAAAAGTTGCTTTATCTGCAGGGCAACTGGTCAAATAAGCTTTAGTAACATTTCCTGTTGAAATGAAAATGCAACCGGGATGATGGGGGCATTCGCATGCCTCATTGGGGGTGGGGGAATTATGTTGTTTTTTTTACTTTATGATATGCGGCAAAGAAAAAAAGTAAACATAACAGAAAGAGATAAAGAGAAAAGTTCACAAAATAATCATCAAGCTCTGCATGGCTAATGCAAGAAATAAGAAGAACCTCTTGGACTTTTGAAGATGTCTTTATTGCCAATATAATATAACAGAATCAGAAAGTCTTTCAAAGCAATACTGCAGATCGATGTATTCCTGCAGTAATTTGAGTGGAGTCATTCTTGAACTTATTTCTCACCTTTCCCTCTTTCCCTGAAGCAAGGAATCTTTTCTGTGATGGTTCAAATCTCTCCTGTGATTGTTTTGTTCCATCCTCTCTTTTCACAAGGACTGTTAGACCAGTATTTCCCAACCTTAGGCATTTAAAAATGTGTGGATTTATTTCTGCTGGCTGGGGTATTCTGGGAGTTGAACTCCACACATCTTAAAATAGCTAAGATCTAACATTCCACTGAGTAATAAATATCCTTACCTAGCAAAACAGCCTTATGTAGCTTCGTGTCATGCTACATCATACAATTATTGTTTGAATCAGTTCACTTAGGAATAGGAAAGTGTGAGTCAGTTGCCAAATCAACATATCAGCATCTGCAATCCAGATTCCTTAGGATTTCTAAGATTTCTAAAAAGTCCGATAAAATTCTTCTTTAAGTATCAAAAGAAAACTAAATGTTTCAGGCCACAGTACACAGGAAGTCCTCAACTTGGTTCAGTGACCGTTCGAAGTCACAAGGGCCCTGAAAAAAGTGGCCTAGGACCATTTTTCAGATTTAGGACCACATGATCCAAAATTAGGATGCTTGGCAATTGGTTCATATTTAAGAGTGCTGAGTGTCCCAGGGCCATGTGATCAGCTTTTAAAACCTTATGACCGGCAAAGTCAATGGGGAAGCCAGGTTCACTTAACACCTGTGTTATAAACTTAACAGCTGCAGTGATTCACTTAACAACTGTGGCAAGAAAAGTCATAAAATGGGGCGAGTTAACAACAGAAATTTTGGGCTCAGTTGTGGTTGTAAGTCGAAGACTACCTGTCTAATGTTAAAGGGTGGGCTAGGAATAAGGAAACCTGAGTTCTAGTCTTGCCTTAGGCCACGGGCATGAAACTCGATTGCATCATGTGACATATCGTGACTTCTTTGCTTTTGCAAACCTGAGATGGGCATGGCCTTCATGTGACGCATCCGGCCCGTAGGCCGCCAGTTTGACACCCCTGCCTTAGGCCAATGTTTCTCATTCTAAGGAACTAAGATGTGTGGACTTCAAGTTCCAGAATTTCCCAGCCAACATGCTGGGATGACATGACTGGCGAGAGTCTTCTGGGAATTGAAGCCCACACATCTTAAAGTTTCCAAAGTTAAGGAACACCACTCTTGGTGGTCAAATAAATATTCAGAGATTCCTAAAAAGCAGGGTCAGCCTCTTCTAACAGAACTGTTTATATTCACAGCCGTCTAACCATATTCTTTGTCCCTCCTTTCCCAGTCTAAACCTCCATCCACATTCCATGGCTGCCAAGCCTGCTTAGTTCTTATCAGGCTGCTTTTTCTTCATATCTATTTCTTCTCCTTTCGTGTTGTTTATGTTTTGCAGGACACACTTCTGTAAGGTTTGGGGTGCTCTGGCTTTGTCAACACGTCCCCAACTGGATTTATGATACCAGAATTCTCCACCAATAAGAGAAAACACAAACCACAGAGGTGCATTCTCTACTGAAAGCTTAATTAATTTATCAAAAGGGCGCAACTTCCATATGGCTGCAGCCTTTAGAGTTGCTCCAAACATTGCTGCTATTTTTCTTGTTTTTAGTAAGCCAGAAGGGAATACATCCATGATTCTTCCAAACCCAGCCACATTTTGAATGGCGGCTCTTAATGTGTCATTCAAATGCCTGTTATGGCTCCCAATTGTGAAAAAATGATAGGGAAGAAAGCAGTTTCTTCACATTGGCAAATAGCTAAATTCCTGCCCCAGAAGAATCCATGGTAAGGATTGTCTGTTATATGAAGTCTAGACTCTTCTACTTCTCCTTCTCAGAAATTTGGGGCAGATGATATTCGAAGCAATAATTTCTCAGAGAATCAACAAGGTACCCTGGTGAGATTAAAAGCATTAAAGCACCACCAATGCAACTTTGTAGAATTTCCTAATAAACAATCAAGAAGCTTTACGTGCTTTCTCAACCAGTCTTTCACACCAGGCAATCACATCGTGTTTTCTGAAGCATGTAAGATTTCAAAACGAAAAGGAGTCTTGGTTTCATCCCCCCCCCACCACTTTTTAAAGCTAGACTAGCTTTCCCAACAAAAAGAAATCTTAACCTCTGCTCAAGAATAATTTGGGTTTCATTTCTAAAAAGTGTGGGGGGGATGAAACCAAGACTCCTTTCCTATTATTTTAAAGTATACAATGCTATACGTGGCAACACCTACATTACGAAGTACAGGTAATCCTCAACTTATAATAGTTCCTTTAGTGACCATTCAAAGTTACAACAGCACTGGAAAAAAGTGACTTGTGACCATTTTTCAAACGTAGGACCATTGCAGCATCCCACAGTCATGTGAATAAAATTTGGATCCTTGGCAACTGACTCATATTTATGACGGTTGCAGCGTCCCAGGGTGTCCTCCTTTTGACCCTTCTGACAAGCAAAGTCAAACAGAAAGCCAGATCCACTTAACAACTGTGACAAGAAAGGTCGTAAAATGGGGAAAGCTTCACATAAATGTTTTGCTTAGCGACAGAAATTTGGGGCTCATTTGTGGTCATAAGTCGAGGACTACCTTTGTACAAGAACTAGAGATATTGGCCTTCTCTATAATTAAAGCAATTTAATTATCCTATCATATTTACTTGTATATATACATGTATTAAAAATGTAAAATCATCATTAACATTTAACATCACAAATATGCTGTTTGTATCTAACAGCTGTATACAAGATCAAGACTGAAGTGCATTTTCAGTCAGTTCCACCAAGAATAAATTACCAAAAGGAATAAAATCCCAACAGATAAGCAGATTATCCCAGCCTATAAAATCTGTACAATCTTTTAAGGAGACAAATCCTTAAATTTATCAAATCAAATTGTAATACCAGAGACGCGACTAGAAGGAAGAAATGAAAAACTGGGACAGATAACATTTCTAACATCAAATGAAGTTCAGTTTGCCAATGGTTCCTATGGGAAAATGAATTTTGTGGTTCCCGTGGGAATTTTAGGATTCCAATTTTAGGTTACTTGATGCAATAACATAAAGAAAGCAGGTTTGCAAAGTCATGGGAGGGGAAATATTTGTTGCTATCTTGAGTCACAACCCTGATGAAATTGTATGAGACCACACTTTAAAAAGAGTACATAGGACTCCCAAGGGTTCTTGACAGATGCAACAAATGTGAGTCATTTCAAATCTTCACCAGGGACGCATGGAACTGAAACATGAATATTGGGAGAAAAATGAGAAGATGCACCCAATGCTTTTCTTCTCACTAGCCAGAGAAGCTCTGCAAATTGGCAGTTTCTCAATAAACTGGGTAACTCCTATCCTTCACAGCAAGGGTACAAAATACAGAAGTTATTAATCCAAAACATATGGAAGGTGTCAACATGGAGAAAATTGTTTTAGAGATTTCTCCATGACGACATGCTTCAACCTGGGGGTGCTATTCAAACATAGGTGCTTCCATTTGTCTTCTGACAATATTCTGAGATATTTCATAGCTCCCTTTCAGAACGGTGTAGTAAGACTGTCTGCTACTTCATGTTTGATACTTAAATTGTTTGGGGTTAACTGTATTAACCATTAAGCAGACTAAGCACCAGGCTCAAAGGAAACACCACAAAAACTTTTACATAGCCTAAGTTTGGCTTCATTTGTACAGTATGTACAAAGGGGGGGGGGCACCAAGATTTGTCAGTGCTTAGGGCACCAGTGAGCCTTAATCCCCACTGACTGGGAGCTAACTACATGAACTGGCTTACAGTTGCTGTGGTTAGTTTAAATGTTTTTTTTAATGTATTTGTATTTAATTAAAAAGTCAATATGTTTCTATATGATCACATACTAGGTGAGTTATGTGGGAAAGTGGTATTTGCTGTAGGAAGCCCAATGGAGTTACAAGTAACATAATAACCCCACCCATCCCTGGGCAAAAGAAAGGAGTCCTACTCCATCCTATTGATTAACAAGGTGCTATGGACTTCCCTAAACCAGTGAAAAGGGAGGTGCTTAGTGAAACTGGATGGACTGGACCTCATCACTCCACAGGCCTCTGTAATGGGCTCAGGAGATGTCCCACTTTGGTAATATGAAAGGCTGGGTTTTCAGGTCACAGGAAAGGTAATCACATCCTAGGGGTGTGGAATGGAAGCTGCTGGGAAGGGAAAGACCTATGGAAGATAGACGAAAATTGAAAGAAGGAGGGAATGGAAAACTAATTCCAATATTTCAATGATAAGAATGAACTGTAGTTAGCCTGCCTCCCACGCATACAGGAAAGAGCTTAGATATTTTGATTAGCCCCCGTTGACTTTTACATCCCTTATGATTAACTTATTACCACAATAGATAACATTAGCACATACATATGTGCTATTGAATATTAACTGTAGTCAGTGGTGGGATTCAAATTTTTTTACTACCGGTTCTGTGGGCGTGGCTCGGATGGCATGGCAGGGGAAGGATAATGCAAAATCTCCCGTCAGAGGTGGTTTTTCCGGTTCTCCGAACTACTCAAAATTTTCAAAATTTGAGGCCCACAATCTTTAGCCTTCAAGGGGAGCTGTGAAGATCTGGCTCTTAAAGCATAAATTGGGCTAGGATAGAAGGGAGTAAAAAATACAAATGGAAATGTGGGTTTGATGGGATGTTATGGTACTATGATATTTTGAATTTCTTTTGTCCCATCTTTATTGTTTTTATAAATAACTCAAGATGGTAAACTTACATGAACGTTCTTTCCTCCACCTTTCTATTTTTCCCAGAACAACAACCCTGTGAGGTAAGTTGGGCTGAGAGAGAGTAATTGGCCCACGCTCACCCAACCAGTTTTTAGGACTAGAACTCACAGTCTCCCAGTTTCTCGCCTAATGCCTTAATCACTAAATGAATTATAAGTCACCTAGAATATCATGTATAAGGACAGGTAGATAAATCATATACGGTATGTTTTCTAAATAATTGAGTGAATGTGGTTTCAAGGAATGAAAATTGCCAGCATGCTCTGATCTTCAAAGGAACTTGCCAATTTAATATGGCTGCCCGCCCATTCAGACTCAACACTGAGCCTAAATATGTTGGACTAAATATGTTGGTCAATTTCTCTGTATTTGTTTATGACTGGACTGCACATTTTTGATCTGTGAATATAAATTCATGCAGTGGGACTATTTCCAGAAGGAAGAGGCCAGATTTCACCCTAGAAACCATCCCATTTATACTTGATAATGCCTGTGTAACATATTTCTCTGCCACAGTCACAGAACTGTGAAAAAATGATGACCCTGTCAACCAGCTACAGACCCAAACAATTCAGTCAAACAGTTCAGTCATGTATTGTTTCCTTAGTGTGTATCTCCTCAATTTTCTTAGGAGTAAAAGTGTAAGATAAATACTGTATTACTATTTAAATATGAAGCCTGCATATAATACCGCATATACTTCCATGGAGTGTAATCCATAAAAACCCTGCATTTATAGGTTATGTAATTACTTTTCAAACGCCATGATAGCCCTGTCAGCTAAACGCAAAAGCAACAGTGCTTTCTGCCTACCCACTTTTAAAATAAACCTTAAAATGCTACCGAATCTTCCTCACACCAATCAATGTCAATCAATACATCATGAACACCAGACTGACTAGAGATTACAGGATTTTCCATCAGGCGGACACAAAATAAGAAATGACTGATCTTAGAAGTTTCTTAAACATCAGCAGCTGCATTTCTGTTAAAGAAAACTACAATATATGACCAAGCCAAACTTGAAAGAAAATAGCTAGACTGAGCCTCCTGAAATGCAAATCTATAAACTGAGATTCCTTTCATAACATTTGCTGTACCTCATGATAAGTATATTGCTAGATCTGCCCATTAAATGAAGGATACAGCGTGAGAAATAACAAGTGGGAACAGAATATTGGTAAGTATTTAGTTTAGGTGGGTCTCCTTACTATAACATCTGAACTTGTTGCCTGGAAAAATGATTTAATTCCACTTTGATTTTTTCCAAAAGGTATATGGGGTAACCACTACTCCTAAAACTTAAATAATAAAAGAATAAAAACTTTAATTATACTGAATATATTGAAAATGTATTTTTCATTATGATTACAAATATAATTATGTACATGCAAACACATAATAGAACGCTTCTTCTTTTCATATTTACATTAACATTTATTCCTGATGCATTTTCCTGATGCATTTTGAACATAATATAAAACATAGAAACATACATACAGAAACATACACATAAGACACACACACACACTCCCAAGCAATTTCTCTATTTTCATTTCCTTTAGATCTTGGTTTATTGTCTTGATGGTTGGGTTTTTTTTTTACTTTTCTTAAAAAGCAACTAACAACAACAATTCAGATCAAACAGAATTAAGTTAGAGAAAGCAATTACCCTTAAGTACAACATTGTTCAACATTACTGGTGTTAAGTCTTTTGTTCCCACTATGACTAAAATTTAACATTATGGTAACTTGGACACCCAATAGGAAGAGGGGAACATACTTAGCATTCTACAGAAAAACAATGAAGCTGTGACCACAATCCATCATGGGAAAAACAACTTTGAAAGGATTCACACCTCCGCAAAGCTTTTACTTTATGTAATATTAAGTTTTGTGTGGAAATTGAAATCCTGTATCAAATGATAAGTTAAAATATTGTCATATCAAACTGAAATGGGAAAACTAAAGTTTAAATTTTTAAATATTTTACTGATAATCTGGAGCCATCCACAATGGATGATTTTAATCTATCTTTCAGGTCTATGACATGACAATAAATGAAAAATGCCCTTCATTCCATACATTACAAGATCTTTCAAGGCAAAACAGGTTAAATGTGTATGTAAGCAATAAATAGCAGAGAAAGGAGTCCTACAGTTGAAGTTTCAACACTAAACAAACAGTAACTCTCCCTCCTCTTAGTCTGTCCCAAAAAACTAAACAACATTGCTCTAATTATAGTTGGAGCAAAGACTCAAAATAGCTACAAGACAACATAAATTTTGTATAAACCTCTAAACCTTTGATCATTGCCATTTGATTTTCCCCTAGATTCGCTGGTATGATAAAATAAAGAAGCCTTAAATTTTCAAATCCATCTAGAAGAAACTGAAAAAAATGGATGGTAGAGGAATGAACGGTGTATCAGCAATTTCAAAATGCTTATAAAGAGTCCTTGGTGTTCTTTGAGCTTGTTTGCTTTCAGATGTTTCATTTACCCAACGAGGTAACTTCAGTGCTAGTGAATGTGGGATTTGCACTCCGTTTTTATCTGCCAGTTTTTTTGTTTTTTTGGGGGGGCGGGGAGAGTTCCTTGATTGGGGTATTGTTTTCTGCTTGATAATTTATCTGGTGTTAATCCCTGCTTATCTGGGCACTGACTTATGGAAAGGATGTTTTGGGGATGTTTTATTTCCTTTTTAGCTTTTTTATTGTCTTTTAAATGGTGTGTGAATGTTGTTTATCTCTATATGTATACCAGTGGCTGATTTGTTGAATGCCAAGCTTCCAGTAATTCCCTAGCATTTTTGGATTCAGCTTGGTCCAGGATGTTCAGTTTCTCAGTCCACTACTTTTCATCCAACACTGTTCTTCTTTTGTGATTTGACATTTCTTAGTTAGGTCGTTGAAAATTCTCTTAATCAACGTGTCCAATTTCTATATTGGGTTGCTGATTCCTGGGATGTAGGTTTCTTTTTCCAGAGGTAATTATTTGGCTTTTTGTATGTATTGTGTTTGTGTCCGTGATAAATGTGGTTCAGCCTTTTTTATAATCTAATTTTTTAGTCTAATCTCACAATCTTATTTTTCTGTGATATGATACCTTTAAGTATAAAGGAAATCTGAATTCTTATTACTTTTGAGCAATGGATCAAAATAATAAGCAACAGCACAGGTTTATGGCACATTTTATTACTGAAATATTCCAAATACTGTTTTCACTGTACTAATCTATTTTTCAACTGCTAAATCCTTGCAGCTTTTTCTTAGAATAGATGTTTCAGTAAGAGGGACTGTATACAAAGAAAATATTTTTATAACTGGTATTTCTAAATATTTGTGTACTTTCTTTTTCCATTTAACTTGAGAAAACCACAAAAGCAGAAGCCTGGGCAAAAAGAAGAAATGTCAATCCAGAGGTGTGCACTGTTGGTTTGAGTGTCACACAAGGTTTTGTATAGCACATGACAGCCGTACTTCAAAACAAAGCAGGACAGGGCCTATTTTGAGTAAAAAGATGTCTTAAGAATCTTTAAAAGCTGAGAACTTTATTTTACTATAAGTATGGGTGGATTAGAGTCCACTGTATCAGAAAACCGAGGAGTTTTGCTCTTATAAATTTCTTAGCCTTAGCCTTATCACCCTCTCCACCATTCCTCTTCCAAAATTATTTTCCAGGAAAAAACGGTAACAGAATATTGCAAATTAAATGCAAATGAGAAGAAAAGCCATTTATAAAGACTAATACTCATTTAGATTTGTAATAGTTTACAATCATTGTTCAATAAAATCTCTAATACACGTGAGGGGACTAATAAACACTCATAAAAACTCTATCTTTTAAAGAATTTAATACTAGGATTTCAAGAACAATAGAAAAGCAAACCCCTAACTAATTATTTAGCATATTCCCTGAAAGGGAATCTATACTCAATTTAAGGCAGTTTCTCCCCAAAAGAAATATATAAAACACCTGGTTCTCCATTGGACTACGCTAAATATCATTCAAGCCTTACTCTTCACGAGAGGAGAGCAATCAATAGTATCTATCTGAATTCCAAAGCAGTTTAACGTATCTCAAACCAAATCAGTGAATTTTGCACATCGGTAACGCTGCCTGGCAAATGGAACAATCCCCTCACCCCACTTCCATGATATGGAGAGCAAGGAATTTGCTGGCGTTTTTGAAGAAGGTTTTTCTTCCAGGCACTGAGGCCAGATTGCTGCCTAAGAGAGTTCAGTCATGAGTGTATATGAATTTTGCATGATCTGAGATTTTCTTGTGGGACAACTTTGATTTGTGTTGGAGTGATGTTTTTACTCTGTTTGTCTTCCAAATTTTTATTGGCTACACTGGCTAGATAGGTGGCTGTATCATTTAATTAACTGATAATTTAAAAAACATACTTGCCAGAAGCCATAATTCTAATAGAAGGCCAGCAAGAATGAATAAATGGAGTTGAACTAATACATGCTAATTAAAATTGTCCCGATATGGTGTTCCATGTGTAAAATTGAATTTACAACTATCTGCATAGATTACCTTTGCACAAAGAGTTCTGGAGTTCACACAAATATAGGCTTTTCTTTCTTTCCAGGAAAAACAACAAAAGGAGAAGAAAACAGGATGGCAATGGGAGTGAAGGAAAGTGTAAGAAAACAAAAAGGACACAATTAAAGAGATGAGGCGAGAGCCAAAACCAACTGTAAATAATATTGCACAAAATACATAAATGCAAATATCCTACCACTGTCAATTGGGTAACTATTCTATTGTCATCATTATTTTGCCTCCATCCACCATGAGGATAAATCGAAAGAAACTAAAATGTTTATTTGCAATTCAACAACTGATTTGATTCCCAAAATTAGACTGAAGTTAATGAAAACCAAACCAAAATTGGGGAGAGGAGGAGGGGGGGGAGGCCAGTTTGCAAATGTAAACATTAGTTTACTCACACCCATCAAAACATTTAGGTTTTTTTTAAGCCCAAGGGCTTAACTTTGTTTTAATTAATTATTTAATTATATTCATTATACTTAGTTTTTGTATAATGATTTCCCTCCTCAAATAATAAGAAAGGAAATTTATCTGCTAGTTTAGTTTATAAATGTCAAACCTCATTGTTCACCATGTAGAAACTACTCTACTTCTTCATAGGACAACACTTTTAATTATTGTCCCAATTCTTTTTTTTTTTAACTTTTCAGTCTCCAGCCCTATGCAGCCAGCTGGAAAAATAGGTCTTCTCCCCGGCTCCCATTAAATACAACTATTTTAGATGACATAAGCTTCAAGAAGAAATAAACCTCACTGAAGAAGAAATATAGCTCACTGAATAAATATGCATAACATATTCTGTGCACATCTACTCAGGAACTTACTCATGATTATTCCCATTCCTGAGCAATTAATAAATCACACATTCAGTGAAAGTAGCTTTTGATGCAAAAGTCTCTGCAACTACTAGAGAATCACTGAGGAACAGCTCTTAAGTATCACCAGAAGGGAATGTGTATATAGCAGCGTTCATATTGGGTACAAAAATCCAAAAATCATAGTTTTGGGAACAGTATGTTCTTAGGCCACAAAACTTTAAGTCTATTTGCAGGCCCCACTTTAAAAATGCAGCACCCTGCACGCAGCCAGTCATATTTCACTTTTGTTGTCAAGACTACTTCATTCTCAAACATGCACTGTTTACTTAGAATCCCTGGCTTGGCAGTTTGTGAGGTTAAAACAGGCTTACTACTGCAGGAACTGGCCACAGATAAGCCTTAAATCAAATTTAGGCTTCATTACTAGAGCTGTGGCTACAGTTGTTCTCAATCCAATACCCCCTAAATTGGGAAGGGGGAAAATGTTTCATTTCTAAATTCAGTCACATTCCAGTTGTTATTTATTCATTGCAAAGCATTTTATCCCCTCACTATGCTCAATGATGAGTCTCACACTTCTCTGGTTTCCCTAGAATTGTGAAGTCTGTTTTACAAGTGGCAGAAGTGTCTCAGGACAGAATTTTTAAAATGAATTCTATTCTACAAAACTCTTCCCTGAGAGATGTCTGACTACCTGACACTTGTATTACTTACTATGCATGGCATTGTCCCATTCTGAAATAGAACATGGGCTCTTGATCCAACTTGCAATGGTTGTGCCATGTTCGTGTTATCTCCACAATCATTTACTGGAATATTTTTTTAAAATAATTTATAGCTTTTCCTGAACTAATAAAAGTCACACATGTATTCTTTTTCTTAACACTTCTCAGATTTCAACGCTACAATAAAAACTTAAAATTGTGTTAAATTGTGTATTGCTGAGATAAAAGGGAGCATTTTAAAAGAGGGGACGCTATTTGAAAGTGTCATGGAATTCTAATCTCACAGGCGGTAGCACAGATTTTCATTGCAATCTAATTTGCAATCACAGGCAAATTTCTTTGGCCTTGGATAACCACAGCCAAAGTCCAGTCATATCTGCTTCATACTCTAGCGACAACAGAGATGGGAAGTAATTAAATAATTCTGATTTCCCCCCCACAACTCTGTGGATGCCTGCAAGAGCAAAAATGCCATGGACCACTGAGGCTGTTACTTGCAGCTCTGCCAATGTAGATAGAGAAAGAAGAGAAAGTTGCCACAGGCAAGTAGCAAGCGAAATGGACAGCAATGGGTTTGAGAAAACTTGGAAATTTGGGGCCCACCCTGGACAGAAGCAGCTTCTTTGACCACATAAACTATCAGGCAGTGATTCAGACAATGCCTGGAGCAAGTTCTGACAAAATTTCAGCCTTACCTGTTATAGGCTTGATGGCTTTCACGCAGAATTGCCCAGCGCAAAAAGTCCATGCTGTCAGAAACAGTTTTTAAATTCACTGAGCAGACAATAAGTTTTTTAAAAAATAAGTGCAAGTAGTCCTCGACTTATGATCACAATTGAGCCCAAGATTTCTTTTGCTAAGCGAGACATTTGTTAAGCGACTGTTGCCCCATTTTACGACCTTTCTTGCCACAGTTTTTAAGTGAATCACTGCAGTTGTTAAATTAGTAATACAATTGTTAAGCAAATCTGGCTTCCCCATTGACTTTGCTTGTCAGAAGGTCACAAAAGGGACATTACAACCATCATGAATCAGTTGCCAAGTGTCCAATTTTGATCATGTGACCATGGGGATATTGCAAAGATATAAGTGTGAAAAATGGTCATAACTCACTTTTTTTCAGGGCTGTTGTAACTTTGAACAGTCACTAAATGAATTGTTGTAAGTCAAGAACTACCTGTATAAATCATTCATAGGTGGTACACATAAACTCATTTACTATTTTAGGGATCCAAGGCACCAGAGTTGGAAAGTGTTGACCTATAGTAAAATTGACGTGTTCTTTTTAATATTACCGCATCTCAATCTATGAACAATTTCTGTATTTATGGAGATCTTTGTCTGTTCCCGAATGAACATATTGAAATGGAGGTGGAACATAAGAGACAGCAAATATATCATACATTCCTTAACATAATCCAGTTCTGCCTTCTGCTCATGTATACAAATACACACAATAAACTTTCACCAATACCCTTTATGTATCAACACTCCTAAGTAACCAGCCAAAGTGATTTTCTGCCCTATTTTTTTCAAATAGAAGTGCTCAGAATGAACTCATTTCTATCCTGAAACTAGAAAACTTTTTTTCATATTTGCATTTTTTTAAAAACATAGTATAGTCTTCTTTCAAACAAAAGCTGACCTATTTAAGATATGCCAAGTTTTATTATCAGAATACATTTTAAAGACACTATGACATAACAGGCCTAGAAAGACCCATCCCTTTAAAGAGCAAAATCCGTATTTTTAAAGGAACAGGTTATGTTCACAACCCTTCTCACTCCTTACATAGTGAGCCATGCAAAAATCTGTGCAAGCTTTCTTTAACAAAACAACAGAAGGCTTGTACATGGTTATCCCCCATGCTTATTTATTTACATATTTATTTATTTACTGTACACATTATGATTGCAGGTGGGCCATCTCACGTCTAATTCTTAAAATGCAACTTTTTTTCCTAGTCAGGAAATTACGCAGGAAATTCATTGAGGAAATTCACTGAGGAAATTCACCAAGGTTTTCTCTAAAAACTTATCATTAGGACCACATAATACAAGATGTGATTGTGGGAACCAGATCCACTCATGTGAAGGTGAGATGTAAAAACACAAAAAGCTTTCCATGCTTTATACAGGTAGTTCTCGACTTATGGCCACAGTTGAGCCCAAAATTTGTTGCCAAGTGAGACAGTTGTTAAATGAGTTTTTGCTCCATTTTACAACCTTTATCATCACTGTTAAGTGAATCACTGCAGTTGTTAAGTTAGGAATGCAGTTGTTAAGTGAATCAAGCTTCCCCATTGACTTTGCTTGTCCAAGGGTCGCAAATGCTAATTTTATTTATTTATTATTTAATTAATTAATTAATTTGTCAAGCAATTGTAACAGGTATAAGCATAGTTATGAATACATGAAATGGATACATATAAGAAAAATAAAAAGAAACAAAAGGACAGGGATGGTAGGCACGTTGGTGCACTTATTCATGCCCCCTTCATTCATGGCCCCAGGACACTGTATGAGTCAAGTTGCCAAGTGTCCGAAATTTGATCACATGACAAGGATGCTGCCATGGTTTTTAAGTGTGAAAAATGGTCAGAGGTCACTTTTTTCTGTGCCCTCGTAACTTCAGTCACTAAATGTACTGTTGTAAGTCGAGGACTACCTCTATAAGTATGTGAAGCCTCTCTTCTACATATTCTTATAAAAATAATAATAACAAATAAGCCAAATCCAGTCTACCACCCCTGACTGGACGATAAAACTATTTTTTTAAAAAAGTCAGGAAAGATGGGTGTTGAGAGGAAAAGCCCCGGGGCCACCGCAGAGCGCGGTTCCCAAGGAAGACGGAGCTGCCCCTCGGGGGTCAGCCCGGAGGCCTCCGTTTCCCCGACGCCGGCTTCCCGCCGAGAGAGGTAAAAGGGGCGCGAGCCAGGTGGAGAGCGCTCCGCGCGCCTTCCGCCTCCCGGCGCTGGGCGGCCCAAAGGGAATCCCCGTCCTGACGCGCGAGGCGTCGCCGCCGGCGACAATCCCTAGAACTGAGATTACACACCGAGTTTGCTCGCCCAGCCGGAATGCGACCGGGTTGGGGGGCGGGGGGAGATGGGAGCGAAGCTGGGCAGGGCTCCTCGCACGTCGTCCTCCAGGAGCGAGAGAAAGCGCGGGGGGGCGCTAGGACCGGAGGAAACCCACTCAGGCTCGCACCGACTGACCGACCTCCTCCTCCTCCTCCTCCACCACCGCCGCCTCTTCCGAGCCACCAAGGAAGTCGGCTGCTGCGGTCATGATCGCCGAGCGCTCCCGGCAGGGATGCGGACCGGGGATTCCCCCCCCCCCTTTGCAAGCCTCCCCAGGACCTCCCGTAACCCCACATCACCCCCGGATCTCTCTTCCCCACCGGGCGGTGTGTGTGTGGGGGGAGACAGGGCAGGCCCGCCCGCCCGCCCGCCCGCTCCCCGTCCAAGCGCGCTGCTGCTGCTGCTGCTGGCCAAGCTGCCACAAACCTGCCCTTTTTTTTTTACCTTATTTGCAAGGGAGAGAAAAGCAAAAGCCTGGGGAAGGAGGGCAAACGTACCCCGCTCTCCAACCCCAATTACTTACATCATCGAACAAGGATCCGACGTTGGCCGTAACTAACAAGATCCCGGGGTTTGCGACAACTCCTTTCATCGCCATGATATTGGCCAAAAATAGTTCTCTCTGTGTGTGTGCGTGTGTGTTGTGTATATTTTTCAAAGAGCCGATTGCGGCGCCTGGAAAAAAACTGCAATCAGGATAATAATAATAATAAAAAAATAATAATCTCTCGGCCAGGAAGGCTCCGGGGCCAAAGGAGAAGCGCAATCGGGAGTTCAAGGGAAGTTCAGCGGCGGGCTCGGGAGTCTTAGGCGGCCGAAGGGAGTTTTCCTCTCCCCGCTTTTCCCCTCTTCTCCGGGCGCTTCCCGCTTGCAGCTTTCGCGGTCCGCGGTGCCCCACAGGAGGGAAGTGTCCCACCGGGGAGGCGACGGTGCCAGCATCAGTGCTGAGCCCCCGGGCTCATGGTGGCTTGCCCGCCTCTTCTTCCCCTCTGCACGGCTCTCTTCCCGGGGCAGGATGAGGCGGGTGTGGGGAGGGGGGACTTCGCGCTTAGATGTTCACCTTCGCAGCCATTAGGTTCCTGTTTGGGAAGTTCCTCCTGCCGCCGCCGCCGCCGCCGCTGCCGCTAGCGGTGGTTCGATCCTGGTGCATGGCAAAGAGGACAAGCGGAGGAAGGGGTGGGGGTTGAGCGAATTCAAGGAAAACTCTCAGCCGCGGGGAAGGGAGGGCGCTCCGCAGAGGCGGCTTCCAGCGTCCTTGGTTGCGGAGCGGAGCGGCCCAAACAACCCCGAGCCGACGACCCCTCCGGCAGTGGGAAAGCCAGCCGCCTCCTCTCCCGCTTCCCCGCATCTGCCTGAAATAACAGAAAGAGGGGCGAACGGCACTGCCACTAGCTCGCTGCACTCCCCTGACGTCACGAGCTTGACACGCTGCGTCTTAAAAGGGCAACGCCGCCCCGCTCCGAGGTTGTCCCGCTCGCCGAGGACGGGGAGCGGGTGGGGGGGGGGAGGAGGAGGAGGAAGAGGGGAAAGGTTCGCGATCAGCCCGGCCAGCCTTCCAGCCTGCGCTCTTGGAAAGGAGATGGCCGCAGTGTGCGTTGGAAGGGGTGGGGTGAGGGGATGGTGAGGACGGGAAGGGGAGGTGGGGCAGAAGCAGTTCGACCGGCGGAAAAACACAGCTTTTTTGTTTTGTTTTGGTTTTGTTTGGCAAAGGCTGGCTTGGGTCGCGCGCGCGCGCCTGTGGCTGGGACTCGGCGAAATTGCGCAACGGGCGAGGATGTGAAACTGGCAATTTGCGACGGAGTCTGAATCGCGCAACCTAGCTGACAATTAACTGGGAACGACCGGGTGTGTATTCATAGAACGCGCTATATAAGTTAACTTCCGGTCTCCTTGGACAAAGCCAAAAAGGCGTTAAGAGTTGCTAACCTAATCCTAGGTAGCTTCTTCTCTGGTAATATCACACTAGAGCATACAAAACATTGGCTAGACCAATACTCGAATACAGCTCATCAGTCTGGAACCCACACCACATATCTGATATTAACACAGTTGAGAAAGTCCAGAAATATTGCACAAGAAGAGTTCTCCACTCCTTTACTCGTTGTAGAATACCTTATGCCACCAGACTTGAAATTCTAGACCTAGAAAACCTTGAATTATGCCGTCTTCGGTCTGATCTAAGTATGGTATTTAAAATCATACATTGCAATGTCCTACATGTCAATGAATACTTCAGCTTCAACCATAACAACACAAGAGCACACAACAGATACAAACTCAAGGTAAACCGCACCAAACTTGATTGCAGGAAATACAACTTCAGCAACAGAGTGGTCAATGTCTGGAATACTCTACCTGACTCTGTGGTTTCTTCCCCAATTCCCAAAAACTTTAACCTTAGACTATCTACTATTGAACTCACCCCTTTCCTAAGAGGTCTGTAGGGGGCATGCAAAAGCGCACCAGCGTGCCTACTGTCCCTGTCCTATTGTTTCTTTTTTCTTTTTTAATATGTATCCATTTCATGTATTCATAACCTATTGTAAGCAATTGACAAATCAAAATAAATAAAATAAATAAAAATAAATACAGTTTCGTCCGGGGCAGTTTCTTGAATAACCATCGCCTTCAGGCTGCCAGGTTGCTGCTCTGCTGTTAAAGGTCAAGAAATTGCCTCAACATTTATGCTGTTTCCCTGGAACTGTAGCATCTGCTAACTCTTCATGGTAGAAAAATTGACTTTTTCTGTTGCTGGTGGGTAAATAAGACATCATTGCAACTGTCTTGGGAACAGAGGGGTTGATTGTAGCACTAGCACTTAGACTTATATACCGCTTCAACAGTGCTTTTACAGCCCTCTCTAAGCAGTTTACAGAGTCCGCCTATTGCCCCCAATAATCTGGATCCTCATTTTACCCACCTCAGAAGGATGGAAGGTCGAGTCAATCAGAATCAAATTGCTGGCAGCCGGCAGTCAATAGAAGTAGCCTGTGGTACTGCATTCTAACTGTGCCAGGAAGGCTGATTTAATATGTGCCTGTACAAAAAACAAACAAACAAAACAAGCTTCCAAACCCTGACCCCAAGGAAAGGTGGATACACAAGGTTTTCACACTTTATGTTGCATACTGACTTGGGCACAGTTGGGTCCAAGTGAACATGGAAATGATGGCTGTGAACTAAAGTCCTACTTTCCATCTTTCCATGGAAGAACAAGAAATTACACCTAAACCTGTGATCCGTTCTCTGAATTTTAGCCAAATATTTTGAACTTTACAACTCTGTTCAATAAAACTCACAGCTACCAATAATTAATAGTTTCAGTGTATTGTTTATTAACCAACGGACAGTATCAATTGATAATTAGTACTCAAACTTAAGGTAAGTTTCAACTATCCTAAGAAAATATATACAATCTTTGAGAAAGAAAAACAATAACCGGCAAATAATCCCTTTGACATATGCATAAATTTCAGACTGCATGGGAACTATTCTCCTAAAAGAAATCTGTGTTTAAAATACATATAATATTTCATTAGCATCTATATTTTTATTGTTCTATTAAAAAAAAATACTGAGGTCTATCATCTATGCAAAACTCAGATGCAAATAGAGTACAGTGTACAGAATCTGACTAGCTTCTTATTTGCTTTTGCAGATAAAATTCTGCATCTGATTTATAGATAAAAGATTCAATCACTCCACAAATGATCAGTGGTGCTGCACAAAGTCCTCAATCAGTTCATGTTTTAAATTTGAAGAACAGAAAGCCTAACAACAGATAAACAACTGACATGTGGCCAGTCATAGCAGCAATTTGCTTTCACAAGTATTTACAGTGGATAAATCTCTATAATTAGAAACCTGTGTGGATCTATGCAAATCTCATAGACCTCTGCAAACAGTTGGATTGTCTGTGGGTGCTGTATTTTGAAATGGCTTGGATTTATAGGGCAGCTCTCTTAACAGTCGTGGTGTAGGGTCTCCTACTAGGCAGGGGATTGACTAGATGACTTTCAAGGTCCCTTCCAACTCTGTTAAACTGTAATCTGTAGTCTCAGGCCTTCTGATTCACACTTTGAAGCAGTCTGGTCATTTGAAATTTGCCAGCCATGTCTTAAACTATCCACAAGATGGCATCAATACAGATAAACAGATAAGACTAGTCCTCCTTAGCTTTATAGAAATCTGTCCCAAGGTTCACCTGTGATGGACATATCAGGTTGAATGAATTGTCTTAATCTCCAGAAACCAGAAAGTGCCTGGTTGCACCTTTTAAGAACTACAGCTTTATTGTTATACGGGTAGTCCTTGACTTATGACCACCCAACATTTCTGTTGCTGAATGAGACATTTGTTAAGTGAGTTTTGCCCCATTTTACGATCTTCCTTTGCCATAGTTGTTAAGTGAATCACTGCAATTGTTAAGTTAGTCACACGGTTGTTTTGTGAATCTGGCTTCCCCATTGATTTTGCTTCTCAGAAGATCTCAAAAGGTGATTGTGTGACCCTGGGATGCTGCAACCATCATAAATATGAGTCAATTGCAAAGCCTGTGAATTTTAATCACATGACCACGGAGATGGTGCAGCAGTTGCAAGTGTGAGAAATGGTCACTTTTTTCAGTGCTGTTGTAACTTCAAATGTTTTTTAGATGAACTGTTGTAAGTCAAGGACTACCTGTTATAGTGTTTCGGTATAGAAAATGAAGCAGTCCAAATGACCTTGAGATGTTTGTTGAAGGCAAGTTTTTCAGGTATAATTTTGGCCAATGAATTTCACTTTTTGTCAATTTTATTGTTTATGTGGATCTGTTCAGCGGTTAAAGAAACATATAAAGTGTTGCTGTAATTGGGAAATAACAATGCGGGATTTTTAAAACATAGCCTAGGAATATTTTTACAACTAATGTTTCTTCAGCCCATTCCTACTCACTCCCAGACCACATGCACACGGCAGAGCAATAATTAGAAAATTAATAAGGATTTAAAAAATCTAACCTTATCTAAATGTCATTCAATAAAAGCAAAAATGTTTTAAGAGCTTGGTTTTATATGTAGTATATTTTTGCTGTATCACATAGAACTCTGTTTTAAATTCTGTGCCTGACTGTGCTATTAGCGTAGGTACATTTAGATGATGATGAGAGGTGATTATGATACTATGATCTTGCCTCAGAAACTGAGGAGTTCACATATTTCTGCTCCTCCTCTTCTACTTTTTTGTTTTACAAAAGAAAATTATTAAAAAAGATAATATCCTTTTTCATGTTCCAGTTAGATAGATAGATACTATAGCTGGACAAACACACAAACAGATAAACCAAGGTTAGACAGACAGATAGAACATGCAAATATTAAAATTATAGAAAAAAACCCAATCTAGCTGGTTATATTTCCATAAATTAGAATATTGCGCTTTTGATAGATTTTCCCTGAGGTGAAATGAATGCTACAAGCTAGTGAAACTTCAGAAGCAGATAATTTGGGGGAAAGATTGTCACATCATTTCAAGGTATTAATCAACTAATACAAAATCTCCCATAGGTTATATTACCTATTGAATGTATTCACACCGATGTCACCTTTATTATCCTTATTACTTTAATTATTTAATTAGAAGCTGTTTCATACTGACTAAAGTGTTGATTAGTATCAACAGAAATCTTGAATCCTGTGAAATGATTTATGCTAAGATCTTATTTCCTCTTTCTGGTCCACTGAATTTAATAGAGCTTATGCCTCTTGGAAGATATACATAGTAGATATGCCATATACATAGTAGTAGATATTATTGTAATAAAAGCTTTTCAGTTAAAAAAAATGGAGCCAACATAAAATCCCAAAAGGCTTCAAACAATAATTTCTTTTGGAATCAATAATTGTACTCCAAAGAATTTATAGAGTGATTGCTTAAATCAAAATATTCCACATAAATTTTATTTTGTGCTTCTTTTAAATTTGCCTTTCTTATTCCATACTCCATCAGATGGAAAAACATTAGCATCAGTGCCCGTTGATTGGTTCTTCGATCATTCTCTCACTCTGTTTGACTGTGATTAAAAAGAGCTAAGCCTCACACATGTGCTTCTGTTAAGTTTGCTATAATCTATTTTTTTAAAAATCAATTTTCCTCAACGTGATGCCCTTCAGAAGCATGAGTATTAAAATATAGAGACAGACAGAGATGGGGATTTATAAATTTAATTAAGGAATGCCTCTCATTTTCCCATAACTCTCTTTGAAAAATAGGATAAAAATATCATGCTTTAATGTTTTAAAACCTGTAGATCAGGGGCGTTAAACTCGTGGCCCGCGGGGCGGGATGTCTCACACACTGCCCCCCCCACCCCCTGGTTTAGCGAAGGGGTAAAAAGTCACAATATGTCACATGATGACAATGTGATGCCGTGAGTTTGACACTCCTGCTGTAGATGATCAAGACAAGACTAAGTAAGAAGCACAAGTGTGGTTCCTCTGGTTATGGACAGGATGGATTTCCTGCAATTCCCCCCCCCCACCCCATATGTTACTTAGAGAGCTGATCAAATTACAGATAGTCCTCAACAACCACATCCCAAAATTGCTGTTGCTAAATGAAACATTTGTTAAATGAATTTTGCCCCATTTGACACCCTTTCTTGCCATGATTGTTAAGTGAATCATTGCAGTTGTTAGTAACACGGTTGGTAAATGAAGCTGGCTTCCCTATTGACTATGTTTGTCAGAAATTCTCAAAAGAGGATCGCGTGACCCTGGGATACCATAATTGTCATAAATATGAGTCAGTTGTGCCAAGCCTCTGAATTTTGATCACATGACCATGGGGAATGCTGCAATGGTCGTAATGTGAAAAATGGTCATAAGTCACTTTCCCCAGTGCTTTTGTAACTTTAAACAGTCACTCAATGGACTGTGGACTACCTGTATTTCCACAACAATGGTGATGCAGCTAAGAAACAGGTCCTCCTGCAGTGGTGGGATTCAAATATTTTTTATTGCCGGTTCTGTGGGCATGGCTTGTTGGGCGTGGCAGGGGAAGGATACTGTAAAATCTCCAGTCAGAGGTGGTATTTGCCAGTTCTCTGAACTATTCCAATTTCCACTACCAGTTCTCCAGAACTGGTCAGAACCTGCTGAATACTGCCTCTGCTTTGATCCCTCTTACCTCCCATAGTGTTAAGCACAAGAAACCAGAATGACACCATGAGCTGATTAGAATTTATTCTTTATCGTTGCTAACTTTTACACAAGAATCTCACCAGACTGACTGAATTCTCTTGAAAACCGCTTCAGGGAACCGGGGTCATGTCTGCATCATTTCCTGACCTGCAGAGGCCTCTAAGCTCACTGAACTCTTCACTTCTCCTCAATTTAACTGGAGATTCCACCATGCCTTTTGGAGAACTGTGAGTTGCTTCTCTCAGAAAGTTCATGTCCATCATTCTAGTTCCAGTTGGAGAATGCTGTTCTGAAGATGTCCATAGTAGTTGTCAGCTGCCTGTCTCCCTCTTGATGGTAAAAGACTTGTGGCAAAAAGTCTAGCTGGAGTAGTATATTTCCTCATGTGCCCCCAATTTTTTTGTGTGCCTATAATCTATTATAAATTAACCTCCTTACAGGCTCATTTACAGGCTCATATGTTATTTAAGATTTTAGTTAAAATTGGTGTTCAGTTAAAGGCATTGCTATATCCTTGGATCCTTAAAGACAAATTTTCATCATCTAGAAAGAAAGTTACAGAATTAAATCTCAGACACTGTGAACTCTCTGCTCCACTTGGATTTGAGAAAGTCCATTTGCAGCAGAAGCAATGCTTCTTCAACTTTGACCTCTATAAATGATCGAGCCACAATTCCCTATTATTACAATGGTGGCTTGCTTGGAAGACCTTTTACTTCACTAACATTTATGTGCTTTTTACATCAGACAACTTTGCCTTTAAGCAGAGCAAAAGCCCTATTTTGTTTATTTGCTAGCTAACTAAAACTTCTGCTGCTACTATTGTATATTCCTTTGTGGATGATTTTATAATGTATTTTATAGAACAAATTACATAATATGGTACACATTTTGAGTAATTTTGTATTTGTACATCCTACCCCATTTTTTAAAAAATTGTAACATGTACTCAACAATTGGTCTTAGGTTGTAAGTACAGCATACTAACAATGGTGGTGAGTAACTGCCTATTTTCTGCACAAGTTAGACTTTATCCATACACTGTACATGTTAAATGCCTTTTCCCATTTGCTGTAATCAGATTGAACAGAATAATTTTGAGCTCTAAACTCAGTCTGCATATCTTGCATTGAACTTTAGTGCTGAAACTTTGACCTAACACTTTTCAAGTCATGTCCTCTGCCAATACAGTTCTTAAATGAATAAATCCCAGATACTCCCTCCTTTACAGAATAAACCAGTAAGGATTAGTGTAGTGTCTATAGGACTGGTTGGAGTCCCCAACCAGGTCCGTCGTTCAAGCAGGAGCGCCGACCGCTCCCATTGGCTGAAGCCGTCTGACAGCCGGCTATAAAAGGGAGCTGTCAGACGGCATCAGCTGTTGCCGCCAGCTGATCTGCCAAGTTAGCCAGGCAGACGCGGCAACCCTCTATTCAACTGAATAAAGCCCTTAAAATGTTCGCTCTGGCTTCAGTCTCGTGTCTCCGCCGCTCTACAACACTGGCGACGAGGGCGGGATACCAATAAGAGGCTACCAGACGTTCGTTACGAAGAGCTGGTCACTACAAAAAGAGCAAAGTCACGGGCGCTGAAGCCGCAGCCGCCGGCGCTCACCAAGAGCGCAAAGTTTAAAAGCCTCCTCAAGCCGAGGAGACAGACGCCGCCTGACAGGCGCAGCCGCAGAACGCTCTTTTAAGAGCGCGGTTTTCGAAGTCACAGCCACTGAGGTGACAAGCCCTGCCGCCTCAAGATGAATACCAACCCGACATTCCCACCCTTCAAGCCAGCCGAGGAAACGTGGGAGTCATACAGAAACCGATTCATCTACTTCCTTGACGCTATCGGTCTAACAGACGCTGCTGAGCTCAGGAAAAAAGCCTTCTTCCTTAGTTACTGTGGGGCTGCGGTTTTTGACACCGCTACAGCACTAGTTGCCCCTCGCTCTGTCAGGAATCTCCCTTGGGAAGAACTCCAAGAGATTCTTACCAATCACTACTCACCTAAGCCCTCCCAGATAGCTAGAAGACATGCCTTCAGAACTAGGAAGCAGGCTGAGGGGGAGTCAATTAGTGAGTATATGGCAGCTCTGAGATCAGCTGCCTTACAGTGTGGATTCAGAGACTATCTAGAAGACATGCTTTTAGATCAGATTGTCTGTGGAGTTAGGGACCTCAGGCTTCAAAGACGCTTACTAGCCAAAAAGGACTTAACCCTAGCTTTAGCTATAGAGGAAGCTCAAGCTGCTGAGCTCTCTGCCCAATCAGCAGCAGAAATACAAGGGGCTCCTATCAGACCCAGCAGCTCCACTATTCACTCTGAAGAAGTTTCCCTTGAAGAAGATCCCATAGGCACTACAGACATAAACCGCCTCAGGCAACTAAAACCTTCACAAGAAGGAGCAGGGCAAAGAAACAACTTCACCCCCAAACAGCCTCCCTTTTGCCCAGGCTGTGGAGGTTCCCACACTAGAGCATCCTGCAGGTTGCCTAGCAGGGCGAACCTTCCCTCAGAAACCTCAACCTACTGCTAATTTTCAAAGGCAAGTAGAGGACTGTTATACTTGCTACCACGCAGACCACATTTCCAGAACCCCTAATAAAATAAGTATTTTTGTTTTCCTAGAAGGTAAGCCTTGCAGGATGGAGGTGGACACAGGATCTGCACTTTCAATCATCTCCTGGGAGACCCTGAAGAAGATCCACCCAAGGCTGTCAAAAAAGAAGCTACAGAAGTGCCACCTGTCCCTGCGAGACTACCAGGGCAAGAACATTCCTGTCCTCGGGAAAGGCAAGTTTTTAGTTCAGTTCCAAGGTTTTAAAGGCCATTTGCCTTTGGTGGTTGTTAATGGTGCCCTCCCAAGTCTGCTGGGACTAGATTGGTTCCCCTACCTCGGCCTTAGCATAACTGGGATCCATGCTGTCTCAACCTCAGACGTAGACACCCTATTCAAAGACTATCCTGATGTTTTTAGCAGCGAGTTGGGCTGTTATTCTGGCACCCCATCTCCTTCACTGTAGACCCCCAGGCAATTCCCCTTCGCCTCAAGCCACGCAGAGTACCCTTTGCCATCCGCCCAAAGCTAGATCTGGAATTAGATAAGCTACTAAAGCAAGGGGTCTTAGAGCCAACTGATTTTGCAAAATGGGAGACCCCCATAGTCACCCCACTCAAGAAAGATGGCAGCGTGAGAATCTGCGCTGACTACAAGACCACCCTCAATCGTTATCTGCAGGTCAGCGCATACCCTGTCCCTGTGATCCAACACTTATTACACTCTTTCGAACCCGGCACCATCTTTGCAAAATTAGACATGTCCCAGGCATACCAGCAGTTCCCTGTTGATGATCAGACAGCTGAGCTTCAAACCATAGTCACTCATAGGGGGGCGTTTAAATGCAAACGCCTCCAATTTGGTGTTAGTGTAGCCCCAGGTATTTTCCAGTCCCTCATGGAAAGGATTCTCCAAGGTCTCCCAGGGGTTGTCCCTTACTTCGATGACATTTTAGTTTCAGCCCTTAACAGGACTCAGCTCATACAAAGGGTCAGAGCAGTCCTAGACAGGTTTAGGCAGCATGGCCTCAAACTCAAACGTGAGAAGTGCACCATCGCCACTAAGCAAGTGGACTTTCTGGGGTATAGGATTGATGCCTCTGGCATTCACCCAATTGAATCCAAGGTCAGGGCTATCCACGAGGCACCCACACCAACCAACAAGACGGAGCTCCAAGCCTTCCTGGGGCTATTGAACTTTTACGCTTCATTTCTTCCTCATAAAGCATCCATTGCAGAGCCCTTACACAGACTGTTAGACAAAGAATCCCCCTGGCATTGGGGACCAAGGGAAGCCCAAGCTTTCAAGTCAGTCAAATCCTTACTTACATCTGATGCAGTTTTAATCCAATTTAATCAACAACTTCCCCTGGTCCTGGCTGCTGATGCATCCCCTTTTGGTATTGGGGCAGTCCTAAGCCACAGGCTCCCAAATGGTTCTGAGGCACCAATTGCCTTCTTCTCTAGGACTTTCTCTGCTGCAGAAAGAAACTACAGCCAAATAGATAAGGAGGCCTTGGCTGCAGTAGCTGCAGTAAAAAAGTTTCACGAATTCCTATTTGGGCACCATTTTGAACTCATAACTGACCATAAACCACTTCTGGGGCTTTTGTCAGGGGACAAACAAACCCCACAGGTACTATCACCTAGGATGACCAGGTGGACCTTGTTCCTAGCCGCTTACTCGTTTAAATTGGTGCATCGCCCTGGAAAAAACTTAAGTCATGCTGATGCCCTTAGTCGCTGCCCCCTACCTGTTCCAGTCGAAGACCCAGTATCTATCCATTCCATTTTTGAAATAAATGAACTTAAACTGCCTGTTACAGCTGAAGACATTGCAACGCACTCAAAAAAAGACAGGGTAATTGCCCAGGTTCTGGACTGGGTGGGAAGGGGTGGCGGAAACACAATACACTCCTGACTTCACTCCTTACAAGATACGCAAGCAAGAATTGTCAAACCTACAGGGTTGTCTGTTGTGGGGGACAAGGGTGGTCATCCCAGCCACTCTCCGTGTTCCCATTCTAAAGGTCCTTCACGAGGGCCATCTGGGCATCGTAAGGATGAAGGCCCTGGCCCACAGCTACGTTTGGTGGCCAGGCATGGATGCCCAAATCTCCACCTGGGTAAGCTCGTGCCAACCTTGCCAAGCAACCAGACCCGCCCCACCAGCAGCTACTCCTACCAGGTGGGAAAGTGCTGGGGGACCTTGGTCTCGCCTGCACATCGACCTGGCTGGGCCAGTACATGGAAGGACCTTCTTGGTTGTAGTAGACTCATATTCCAAATGGATAGACTTGGCCCTACTACCTTCAACAACCACTCAAGCAATTGTTAAGGCCCTAACTCGTTTGTTTGTTACCCATGGGCTCCCTGACACGCTGGTGTCTGACAATGGCCCCCAGTTCACATCTTGTGAGTTTAGCATGTTCATTGCCAACTTGGGTATCAGACACATCCTCACAGCCCCTTTTCACCCAGCTAGCAACGGGATGGCGGAGAGGGCAGTCAGGTCAGTAAAGGAGGCACTTGCTAGGTTTGGCCAGGAAAACTGGCACTCCAAACTGTCACGATACCTTCTTAGCCAACACACGACCCCATGCACCACCACAAATAAATCTCCTGCAGAACTTTTAATGGGGAGACGCCTTAGGACCACCCTGGACAGGCTGCACCCCATTACTGCCCGGATACCCCTATTGGATCTGACAGCTTGGTCAGGGATTTCGCCCTGCATGACCTGGTCTATGCCAGGAATTATGCAGGGGACCCTCTGTGGGTACCTGGGCAGGTTGTGTCAATTGCAGGGCCAAGATCTTACAGAGTCCTCCTGGAAGATGGACGCCTGTGGCGCAGACATGTGGACCAGCTAAGGAGGCGATGGAGAGGCGCAGCTGATGGGTTCCTTAACCAACCAAGCGACCCGATCTACCCAGCCCAGCCATCCAGCACCGAAGGCTCCCTGCAGGACCCGATCTACCATGCCGACAACGAGACCCCCCTGCAAGGCCCAGCCTACCCAGCCGAGAGTTCCCTGCAGGGCCCGACTCGCCTCGCCGACAACGAAAGCTCCCTGCAGGCCCCGGTCTACCGCCCTGACCAAACGACACGCCAAAGACAGACCAAGCAGGAAGGCTTACCAGACCCGTAGATGGACCACGCCGACCGAGCACGCTCGCCAATGACCTCTGAAACGCTCCCGGGGACTGAGGACTTTGTTCCAGCCAGCAACCTGCCTGAGCTTCGACGGTCCAGCCGCCATCGCAGGCAACCAACATACTTGCGGGACTACGCATGCTCCTGGCTGGGGGAAAGGAGTGTTGTGTCTATAGGACTGGTTGGAGTCCCCAACCAGGTCCGTCGTTCAAGCAGGAGCGCCGACCGCTCCCATTGGCTGAAGCCGTCTGACAGCCGGCTATAAAAGGGAGCTGTCAGTCGGCATCAGCTGTTGCCGCCAGCTGATCTGCCGAGTTAGCCAGGCAGACGCGGCAACCCTTTATTCAACTGAATAAAGCCCTTAAAACGTTCGCTCTGGCTTCAGTCTCGTGTCTCCGCCGCTCTACAACAATTAGTGTTTTAAATCAGGCACAGCATTTTAAGGAAATGAAGTACATCTTTACATGTTAACGCATGTATACATTTGTTCAAACAAGGCAGCACAATCAATACTGTTCTTATAAAGGTGGTCAACTGACCTAACAAAATCGACCCAATACAACAACACAAATAATAGATTACTCTAAAATTCCAAAGAAAAAGATCAGAGGGCAAGGCATATTTAAACAAGTCAACCCATGCGGTATCAGGACTCGGAAATCCAAACAAAATCTTTTGGTACGTAGTATTTATAGGCTTCAAAGGAAATCCTTTAAAACAAATATTTCTCTTGTTCTAAAAATACACCTCTTTTTTTTTGAGTGGAATGCCAGGAAGCTTCACCTACCACAGGTATATGATACACACAGCTGCTATTGCCCTTCAGCATAATTTTCTGGTTCTCGAATATCCAGAATCACAATGACGAATTAGTCATTCTGGCCAAATAATAAAAAAAATTGTGCATGTGATGAACAGTCTCTCATTTTCTCTCTCCATATTTCCAAGACTATCCATCTAAAAATAATAATATTGAAAAAAAATGGTCTTGGTATTGTATTGGTCTGTAGGAAAACTATAACATCCTTGCAAGCTGCCTCATCAAATCTTGGGACATGCTGTCTTTTTATACTCTATCCAAACCATTTACATCTTAACAAAGTAAACAAAGTTCTAGATACAAAAACTGAACTTAGTGTGCTAGAATCTAATAAACAGGATAGGAAATAAATGGGCTAATTCTATTTTGTTGTAAAGCTGTATTGATGGAACCTTGCAAATCTAAAAGAACATCTCTGCCCATCACTTTTACAATCCTAGAAACTAGAGCAGGTTCCTTCTTAGCCTCTTGTCCCAACCACTGCCCATCTGTGGCTATCCTGCCTCTTATCTGACCTGTTCCTTGACTTCATCTCTTGGCCCAGTCTCCCAAAGTTATTCCCACATGCCATCAGGGTGGTATCAGCTGGATTTGTCATTACTTATACCTGAGAAGTTCATTTATATCACCTCTTTGAACTCATTGTCTGCTTTGGACAACGATAAAAGCTCAGAAAGGTGGTTTCGTTTAGCCTGTCATTTTTTTTCTTATATTTGATCATCTATTTTGCTGTATTGATTTAACCTATTCTCAGTATAAACCGACATTTATGTAACAGTTAGATTCTAACCATTCTGGGGAATATGATGTAATTTTACATTATCAGTTCTGCACCTCATGTTCAGTTGGTATAGTAACATCATTCACAGTCCCTGAAACATATTAAACCTCTTAGTAGGGGCAAATTTGCAGGGCAGTTTAAAATTAGACATCTTACTCATGGATCTGGTGTTGAATCTAATCAACACTCTAGCCTCAGTGCATGGTGTGTGAAGTGAAGTGTCATATGGATTTCACAGCTACTATGATGACTTTTTAATTGTTTTTGTTCTGCTTCCTTTTGTGTTGATGCTACCAGCCAGGATTATTTCATTAAGAAGGAAGATGGTAACATTACGCTAATATAGTTCTACTTGTTCTCATATTGTACAGAAAGCAGCACGTACAAAATCTATACATTACCATTCTGTATATAAACCATAATAAGACTAGAATCTTAAATACATTTACTTGATCACATGAACTGTCTTTGGTGAAGCTGTAACTCTGACACTAGATTGCCTCATGTCATTGATAATATTATGTTGCATTGTTTTTCGTGCATTATTGTATAGTAGGATTAACCTTCTGGGGTTTTTTGCTTAATTTTTAAAACATTTTTTCTTGTAAAGGGAAGAACTGGCAAATTCATAATAATTATTTTAGCAAAATGGAACTTCCAGTTTGAAGGGCTTCGGCGACAGACAGAAATCCGTGATTGTGCACGGTTTCTGTCTGGGCTCGCCACTGGAGCACCCCGAGCCAGCTGGTTTCGGGGCTAAGCCACCCCGTAGGGGTGGTGAAGAGGGGGGAGACCGCCAGCAGGGTTGAGGAGAGCCGCATCTCTCCTCCTCAGCTGGCCATTACTCCCTTTCCTGAAGGTGGTTGCAGCGGTGGTCAGAAATGGCCACCACAAAGAAGAACTTGACCTGAAAAGAACGTGCAGGAGGAAGATAAGAAGTGAAAGTTTTGGCTGACCAGGTTAAATTGTAAAAGCAACAACCAAGGAATTTAAACTTACAAAAAATAACATCGCTCCCAAAGAAGAGTTGGAAACAGTGAAGGAAAGTGAAAAGGGAAAGGTTTGGCTTTTTTTTTTTCTTCTCTCTCCTTCCCTATACTGACAACTAAGAGACTTAAATAAGAAATCAGAAAAATCCGCTTTGACATCAATAGGCAATTAAGCTGAAAATAAAACAAAATGCCCAAGGGATAATAAAGATTTCTGGACATTAAAAACTTTCTTTTTCATAAGCAGGAAGGGAGAGAAAAAGAATAAGGGCAGGATCTGGAAGAGGGAGGAGACTGCCTGGAATTAAAAAGAATCTAAAGTAAAACTTCAACAAGACTTCTAAAAGATACATTTTAACTGAAACTTTGCAACTAAATAGTAACCCCAGGAAGAGAAAGTGAAAAAAAAGAGCAAAAAAGAATCAGCTTGCATGTATTTGGATTATTTGGTGATTTTTGGATTTTTGGTTATTATATTTGAATGACTAAAATCAATCGGGTGGTTGTTTAAAAATTTATACAATGGCACCACTTTTGGATGAATTGAAAATGGAACTTAAAAAGTACAAAGAAGATGCACAAGAAGGAAAGGGTTATTTTGGCTTCGTTTTTCAATTTTTAGAAATGGAGATTTGGAACTATGAGAAACAACAAGAAAAGACTGCAAAACAAGAAGGCTCGGACAAAGAAGAAGCCATCTTTAATGAACAAGTAATTCTATGTGGGGAAGAAAAAGGAAAGGGGGGAAAGAGATTGGGGAATTTAAGACTTAAAAAAACAACCAAAGAAAAGAAAAATAATTCAAAAAATAAGTATAATACTGGAAAGCAACAGAAAAGGGGAATACAGAAGAGAGAAATAGAGGTAGAGAGACAAGGGGGTAAAAAGGGGAGAGAGAACAAGAGAGGGAAAGAGGAAAGGAAAAGAAGTTACAAAGGACTGAAGCAAGATATAGAGAAACAGGATATATTTAGAGATAAGGGGTGAAAATCTAACTGAAAAAGGGATTCTGTAAAGGTACATAATATTGTATTGTTATATCAGTAATAGAAATAACTTTAGAAAATTGGAAACAACGTATGATTAAAATGAGGGATAAAATAGTTAGTGTAATTTAGTGAAATGTTTGTGAATAAAATAAGTGAAATAAAATAAATGAGAAAATTGAATTAGGAAGGAACGGGAACATTTTAATTAGTCAATGTTTTATAAAATATAAGTGAAGAGGGGGGAATTAACTACAGAAAGCTTATAATTGTTCCCATAGAAGTATGATATTTAATTGAAAAGTAATGTTAAAGATGTTAAGACTTTAATGAATATTAATATTAATGATAGAATTGAATTGGAATGGAATGTTGTTTTAATTATATACATTTATAATTTTTTTTCTTTTTTTAAGAATACAGTGTGTATTTTAAGAATGTACCAAGCAGAATCCAAATGGAAGTTATGTATTATATTGAATGTTACAACTTGAGGGAAAAGATATAAAGACGTCATACTCCAATCAGTAACTACAGGAGAAATTTTGTTTAATGAGAAAAGATAATAGATAAATGAAACAGGACAGACAAAAAATATAAATAAAATGATTTGAATTGAGATGAGATAATTAAAATAGATAATAGATAATTAAAATAAAATTGAGAAAATTAAAAGAGGGGAGATGCTATGCAGAAAATGTAAAATAGTAATAAGATATGGAATAGAATATAAAAATGAGCATGAACCTGAATTTGTGTCTGTACAAAGAAATATAACCCGGGATTATGCTGCTCTCAAAAAAGATGTTTTATTTATATTTTTTTCTCTTTGTGAAAACTCAAATAAAATTTACAAAAAAATAATAATTATTATTATTTTAGCAAAATATACTTTCCATGAAACAAAAGTGAATCATGCAACTGATGGGACATTCAAGAGATGCTGTGTTTGATCCAATGAAATGTATTGCTCTCATTCTTAACAAAGGGAAATCAGTAATTTTTATAAGCACAGATTGGCAAAATCAGAGTCTTTATCTGCTAATTAGTTAATGCTTACAATGTAGTTAAGCACTGTAGTTCCCTTTCTTTATATATTAGTTTCAAAATGCCTATGTTTATAAATCCTCTACCACAGTATTTCTCAAATCTGGCAATATGTAGACTTCAGTTCCCAGAATTTCCTAGCCAGGGAATTGAAGTCCACAGATCTTTAAAGCTGCCAATTTTAAGAAACACTGTTCTACAATGTTAACCTCTAGCCTTGCTCCAAATAAATCTCTGAGGACAGAATATATTCCTAAATAACAAGTGATCTGTGATATATTTTGAGCAAAGCCACAGATTACAGGTTAGGCTACCAAAACCAGGCTTCCCTCTGGTTGAGCCATAATTATGCAACCTTTCTCAAGCAAAACTCTGTCCTTTAGAACAGTTACCCTTTCCATGCAATTAAGAGGAGGAACCATTGCCCTACTTTCTCTCCAAAGAGAGAAAGAGACAGGAGGGAGACAGTGTTCATCAGGAGGCACATATCCAGGGGTGGGATTCCCGTGGTGTAACAACCGGTTCAGTCATGTCATCCACAGCCTGCCTGGAATGAGCAATCTGCAGCACAAGGGAACATGTGGCCATAACCTAATTACAAAGGGTCTTTGTCTTAATTTAAAAACTCACAGCCTCTTTACCCTGCAAACAGCTTCACCATTATAAGGTAGTCTTGGTCCCTGTTTAGCAACACTTCGCATTTGCAACAGGGATGAAAACGTAATTTTACAGCCAGTCCTTGCATTTACAGCCTTTGCAGGTCTGTAAAGCAAAGTAAAACTGAAGTAAGATCAGAAGCATAGTTGAAGTTTCTCTTAGCCACCAATTTGCTTAAGGGTGGCCAGTCTTAATTGGGTCACTAAATGAGGACTACATGTATAGGTTAAATATTCTGTATCTAGCTATACTGCACAGAGCTGTTGGAAGAAATGTCCATCTGGTTTCAGTTCCAAGTGGGGAAAAAAGACACTGGAATCATGGAAGTTGCTTGGAAAGAAGGTTTATTGATAAACAGGATCACATGCCTTGGAGCTCTTGGGCAAAGAAAAGGGCAGAGATGCTGAGAGTCCGTGGGTTTCATGAACCCCCCTGGCACAGGAAGAGTGTCCTGACTGGTTGCTGTCAGAGGTCATAGATAGCTTTTTAGGTTAACTGTGTGCTAAGTTTGGTTGAAACTTGGTGGATGATGCAATGAAGGGCAATTAAATGGCTCTGCCTGAAGGAGGTAGATCTTTGTTATGTAGAATAGACTGGCCCAGGCATTAATGGCCCATTAACAAAAGAGGAGGGGTGAGTTTCTGCCTCTCTGAGTTTCTACTTCTCTTTTGGTGAAATATTCTGCCTTTTTAATATATCCTAAAATATTTCATTTTTCTAGGAGAAAGGTGGGTTTTAGCTTCCAATAGAGCTACAAAGGAAGCAACCAATTCTGAATTTCTAAAGTGTTCTTGCAGAGCTTTCATCTTTTGAGGTTCATTGGCTGTCTCTATAATTTAAAGCCGCTTCAGGATTACCTCATCCATTTCTGGATCTGACAGGCCAGCTTTCTTCTCCCCTGGCACAGCCTTTGAAGATACTTGTTCTTCTGCCCCAACCTATTTTCTCCGTGCAGATGGCAGAGAGTCAATTATATGGCAGGGAATAACTCTTTGAGTGCTTTCTCTGTTGTACAAATGTGAGGCTGAACAAAGGTGAAATTGTCCAAAGTAGTCTGTTTCAGAGGAATTGTTTTCAAAGTTGAGTTGCTTGGGGGAAAACATTTAATTTAAAAACAATTTTGCATAAATTCACAGCAATAAAAAAAAAACCCATACCAAACAAACTGCTTATTACATAAAGCATACTGTTTTACTGGCACTCAAAAACAAAGAAGAGCAGTGCATTCCCTAATTTTAAAAAATGGCAATATTTTACAACATCTTCCTTTTAGAATAGTTACATGGTCACAGGTCATTTTTGGCAAAATTGACAAGGTCTGAAGCTGAATAATATAAATGGTGATGACTGACATTGTAAGCCATTATAGAAGCTATCAGATTGTGCCAGGGTATGTGACTCACTATAAATACGTCAAAAGATACGATGTGCTTTTTGGTACTTCTTGCCAAATAATCTAAAATAAGTTAAAGCAAATGATTGGTAGCTTCTTCACATTTCTGCATGTCAAAAGAAGTTTTGAAGTTTTGTTTTCTGTTGAGGAGCATGAAAAATCTAGGCTGGGTCAAGAAATTTCACAAATATTTTATGGTGAAGAATAAAATTTCATATGGCTCTTTCAATTCTACATACACAGACAGAACCTGATTGGGTGGAAACTTACTTCTACCACAGTTCAAGGCAATAATAAGGTAAAGGTAAAGGTTTCTGGCTTTAGAGAGCGGTGCTCATCTCCATTCCAAAGCCGAAGACTATTACGCTATCTGAAGACGTCTCCGTGGTCATGTGACCCGCATGACTAAATGCCGAAGGTGCATGGAACACTGATACCTTCCCACCAAGTGGTCCCTATTTTTCTACAGGCTTTCGAACAGCTAGGTTGGCAGAAGCCGGGACAAGTAAAGGGAGCTCATTCCATTACGCGGTGTTATGCCAAATTGCCAACCTTTTTGATCAACCAGCTCAGTGTTTTAGCCACTGAGCCACCACATCCTCAAGGCAATAACAGTTCATCTCAACCCAAATCTGTGGTACATATCCAGTGTTCTGACTAGATCTAAGCACAAGTGCCCTTTCAAAATTCCCCACCAAATCTGGGGTAGTGGTGGAGGATATTGGATAGACGATTCCTTTCAATTTCTCCAGGTAAGGGAAAAGTTCTCCAAATATTTCTCAGGACATGACTCCCTCAAATGACGACAGTAGTGCTGCTTCTGAAAAAGCCCTGGGAGATGTTCTCTCATAATCTCATCCCTTGGAATTTAATTGAAATATGGAAATTCAAGGATGCTGCAGCCTGCTGCAGAAATGACTGGAAAGGTGGGATATTCACACACTTCCCTTGACGATCTTATCAAAAAATACGTCAATTTGAGAGTTACTCTGGAATGTTCTTCCTACATTTTGCAAGCATCTTTTTTCCCCCCCATCAAATTAAGTGAGAAGAAATGCAGGAGAATTTTCTCTTCCTCGGATACGTTCTGACTTTCAGTATTTGAATGTCATTCCATGTCGCTCTTGCTGGCACCTGCCACTTAAAGGCTTGTTTCATTCTGCTTAATGATAGGGGTAGCCATAATGGCTGCTTGTCAGGAAGGAGAGGATTTCTAGGACAATCTCTTTTTTCTCTTCTTACATATGATCCATTTAGAAATAGGATATAAACATTTATTTGGATAAAGGGTCAGCCCCAAAAAACAAATGTGCAGTTACAATAGGGAAAAATTATCTAGAAGAAATATGTTCCTTGCTGGAACTTTTCCCAATAAGTATCTTTGAGATGCTCATCCGGTGAAACAGTGCTGTGATGTGTCAGTGAAAAGATAATATCTTGCCTCATGTTCTTCAGTTTCATTCCTGTTCTTTCATCCCTTATTCAAAGAAACTCAGTGGCATTCTGAAAGTCCTGGTTTCTTGGAGATACGCTGGAAATTTCATCAACAAAAATTACTGTTTCAGTAATCCAGGAGGAAGCTTACAATATTCAGCATATTACTCTGATGGGGTCATCTGTTCTGTATTGATGATACACCATATTTTTCTTGCAATTTAAGTTAGATGTAATGTTTATAATTTTGGTATATTTTTTCAATGGAAACATATGATTGTCCAAGTCTCTGGTTCAGTAGTTTTGGAAAAAATACCTCTCTAAAAATATTACATGTGCCTTTCTAGTTTTCAGTATCAAACACATGCAAATATAATATTCCCTGATTTACCAGATCCCGACAAGTCAACTGCAAATATTCATAGTTTTAATCCCTGTTGTTGTTATCCATTTGGATGAGCTAATTTGAACTCTAATTTTTAGTTTAGAAACTAATTCTGTTAAGCATTATAGCTACGCTAATATTAATAATTATAGTTAGAGCTAAGCCACATATAGTGATCATGGCTATAATACATTTACATATTGTTATGAGCTGAGAGGGGTTGATTTCAGTAGTGGGATTCAACAAATTTTACTACTGGTTCTGTGGGCGTGGCATGCTTAGTGTGCATGGCTTGGTGGGCGTGGCAGGGGAAGGATACTATAAAATCTCCATTCCCACCCTACTCCAGGGGGAAGGTTTTTGCAAAATCGCATTCCCTCCCCACCCCAGTAACCTGCTTTCCAGCTCCGCTCTCCTGTGCAGGGCAACCAAAGAAGATCCATCTGATCAACTGGGACTTGGGAGGCAGAGAATAGATGGGGGCAGGGCCAGTCAGAGGTGGTATTTGCCAGTTCTCCGAACTACTCCAAATTTCTGCTACCGGTTCTCCAGAACTGGTCGGAACCTGCTGAATACCACTTCTGGTTGATTTAAACTCACTGACAAGGTTTAAATCCAAGGTTCCTCAGTAAAAGATGCTCGCTATAGGCAAGCAGTCCAGCAGATCATTATGATGCTTTCAAGTCTGTCCAGCTTGTGAGTTTATATTACTTTTACTGTGGTCATCTTCCCCTTTTAGCACAGCCCAATAGAAATGAAAGGGGTGGAAAATGGATCTCTCTGCCCAAAGCCCAGGAAAAAAAAAAAAAGACAAAATTCAACAGACTTTGTGCCAAACCTACAAGGAAAGGATATAATGAGAAATTTGCTTATTAAACATATGGCCAGATTTGGGGGAAATTAAAAAAAAATTAATTATTTGAGGAAAGGGAAATATAAGGGAAAGGCAATAATCACATAGGGAGAATTCCATCTAAAATCAAGACAGTCATCCAAGCTGAACTAAATTATTTTTTTTAAATAAGCTCTTGGTTATCAGCACTGTTCACAATTCAGATAGACAATGTTGTAGACTGAAAAGGGCAAGGGAGGGTCTGTTCGGCTTGAATTAACGTAAGGGTTTGCCTTACTCCTAACAATAAAAGCAAATAGAGTAAGGACACAACCCCTTTCCATTTCTCTCCCTAGCAGCTCCCAGCACAACATATCCCCACTGTCTGCCTGTCACTCATACCCTCCCTCTCTGTCCCTTTCCTTAATGAATGCCAAGATCAGTGGTGGGATTCAAATTTTTTTACTGCTGGTTCTGTGGGCATGGCTTGATGGGTGTGACTGGGGAAGGATACTGTAAAGTCTCCATTCCCTCCCCACCCCACTAAACTGTTTTCCAGCTCCGTTCTCCTGTGCAGGGCAACAAAAGAAGACCCAGACGATCAGCTGGGACTCGGGGGGATAGAGAATAGATGGAGGCAGGGCCAGTCAGAGGTGGTATTTGCTGGTTCTCTGAACTATTCAAAATTTCCAGTACCGGTTTTCCAGAACTGGTCAGAACCTGCTGAATGCCACTTCTGGACAAGATCCTAGTGCAACATATCCTATAGGCCTACCTATCTCTTCTACCTTCCCTCCATATTCTCAGCCAGCCTCACCAATCCTCACTTCACCATATCCCCATTCATCACATCTGTTAAACTGAGCCATTACGTCAACAATACAATTGGGGGAGAGGGAATATGAGATTTCTGGTTTGCATGTTGATAAGCAGTATTTATTTCCCTAACCATTTTCTATTTGTTCTTCTTCCACTCTTCCATCCCTCCCCTCTTTTTGAGATCTATACTCTGTTTTATATAATTTTTAGGATAATTGAAAGCAAGGTGCCTTTGGGGAGGCTGACTTGATTTGCCCAATCAAGGAAAGTGCTTTATCTCATATATCCTGAATCTAGTAAGTGATAAGAAATTATCTGGTTGCCGAACCCACTTCCCTGTCAGCCCTTGATGGAATTATAAACATGCAATCTAGTTTTTACCAATTATATTATTGTATAAATAATAGCATATGAGAAACATTCTTTGGAGAAACAAAAGTTGAATTTATTAGGGGCTTGAATTTACAGTATTCAAGACTTTCAACATGAGCCCAGTAAAAGATGAAATGAATTGACTGCATATTGGCATCATCTAATTGAAATGTACTGGAAGCCTACTGCTGTGCCAGAATGGTTTTTTCTTCATCCTGATTGGTTGGGAGTCTTGGTCTGTGTTTATTGGTCTTGGAGTTTGCTGTGTTCTGCTTGATTGGTGTTTCTAATATCTTCTGTCTGTTTTGTGACTTTTTTTGTGCCTTGATTGGCTGGCAACATTGTGTTCCTGTATTGGAGGCTTTTAGTGCAGCTTGGCTCTGAGTAAATGGACGGCTACCATCAAATCAGACAGAAAAATAGCAGTCATCCTAAGAAACCCCAAAGATCAAATTGACCTGGAAAAACACACACACACACACACACACACACACACACACATATATATATATATATATATATATATTCTTAAGTTTTCGCGGGTACTTACATGTATGGCATTCGGCTTTGTTCGGGTATTTTCCCACGTCATAGTAGTTGTGCTTTTAAAGTTGTAGCGACGTTTCAGCAGAATCTCATCTGCCATCATCAGGCTTCTGTATAGTGTTCATCTGTGAGTCAGGCTTTTATAGTGGTTTCAGATTTAAATTTGGGGCAGCCTATTGCTGTGCCAGAATGGTTTTTTCTTCACCCTGATTGGTTGGGAGTCTTGGTCTGTGTTTATTGGTCTTGGAGTTCGCTGTGTTCTGCTTGATTGGTGTTTCTAATATCTCCTGTCTGTTTTTTGGCTCTTTTTGTCTCTTGATTGGCTGGCAACATTGTGTTATTTTATTGGAGGCCTTTAGTGCAGCTTGGCTCCGGGTAAATGGACGGCTATCATTAGTTAGGAAGCTAGGTTTCATCTGGGTGCCTGGTTGGGGTGTGTTTGAGCTGGAGGTATCAGGGGGGATCTGTCTGTGCCCAGGTGTTTGCCTGGCTTGTGGTGTGGAGATTTTTTTGTTTGTGAGTGCAGGCTGTCAATCATTTGGACTTCCAAGAGATGAGATTCTGCTGAAACGTCGCTACAACTTTAAAAGCACAACTACTATGACGTGGGAAAATACCCGAACAAAGCCGAATGCCATGTATGTATATATATATATATATATATATATATATATATATATATGTGTGTGTGTGTGTGTGTGTGTGTGTGTGTGTGTGTGTGTGTGTGTGTGTGTGTATGTGTGTGTGTGTGTGTGTGTGTGTGTAGATTTTCATGGGTACAGGTATGCAGGTCTTGGCGTGTTCAGGTCTTTTCCCATGTAAGATTGAGAGTATCTTGGTGACGTTTTGATGAGGTCCCACTTGCCATCTTCAGGCTGGTGCTTTCGGCTTCATGCTTGTGCGAGCCGAGCAAGAAGCCGAAAGCACCAGCCTGAAGATGGCGAGTGGGACCTTGTCAAAACATTACCAAGATATTCTCAATCTTACACGACACACACAAACACATACATATACACCATTTTTAAGCAGACTGTTAAGCAGATCTGAATCTTAGAAATTTGAAGACAGAGGAACTGCAAAAGGAAATCACAGAAGTTGTTAAAGATGGTCTCTCTAGTCCTGAAGAAGATTGCCTTAGCTAGAGAGGCTCCTTTCAGCCTTGAGAAAGATGGCCTTTTGGCCAGAAAGCTAGCAAAGGCCATTTTCCTCAAGACCAGCGAGTGAGACTTTCTTGAGGCTGTTTAACACCACTATCCAGCTGACAATGAGAACCAGAGGTGGTATTCAGCAGGTTCTCACCAGTTCTGGAGAACCGGTAGTGGAAATTTTGAGTAGTTTGGACTTGGAAAACCAGCAAATACCACGTCTGTCTGGCCCCCACCCCATCTATTCTCTGCCTCCCAAGTCCCAGCTGATCGGCTGGGTCTTCTTTTGTTGCCCTGCAAAGGAGAATGGAGCTGGAAAGCAGGTTAGTGGGATGAGGAGGGAATGGGATTTTGCAGTAACCTCCCCCAGGAGTAGGGTGGGAATGGAGATTTTACAGTATCCTTTCCTTGCCACGCCCATCAAGTCATGCCCATCAAGCCATACAGTGGTGGGATTCAAATTTTTTTACTAACGGTTCTGTGGGTGTGGCTTGGTGGGTGTGGCTTGGTGGGCGTGGCAGGAGAAGGATACTGTAAAATCCCTATTCTCTTCCCATTCCACTAACCTGCTTTCCAGCTCCATTCTCCTGTGCAGGGCAACAAAAGAAGACCCAGCCAATCAGCTGGGACTCAGGAGGCAGAGAATAAATGGGGGTGGGGCCAGTCAGAAGTGGTATTCTGAACTACTCAAAATTTCCTCTCCCGGTTTTCCAAACTACTCAAAAATCCTGCTACCGGTTTTCCAGAACTGGTCAGAACCTGCTGAATACCACCTCTGAAGCCATGCCTACAGAACTGGTAGTAAATTTTTTTGAATCCCACTACTGGTGAGAACTGTTTTCAGTCACTTGATTTGCCTGTTTATAAGATATATATTAAGCTTGATAGAATTGACTTGCACAAATATTAATCTAATTTTAATATATGTATACTTGAGAGTGGAATTTAAAGAGTATCTTCTTAAGTGTTTCACATAGCAGTAAATTTTCACACAGCAAAAGTGTGAAGTTTAGAGGAGGGTCCATGGAGATAACAATCAAAAGTTGTCTTGGCAGTAATTTGTCCTTTCCTCTTTAATAGAAAAAGACAGAGAATTCCCTTTACAATAACAACAAAAGGAATGAGGCTGGATATTGATACAGAAACCATCTAGCCTGGAAGGATTCTACTTAAGCATTATTTCTGATCTCATACTATTTTAAAAGTGGTTGATCCTTTCCAGGGGGATAGATGAAGAATTCCTGCTATTGATTTTCAGTACTGGCTGCTATTTTCAGAAGACCAAATCAATTTTGAAATTTCTTAGGAAAGGGAGGTTTTTGTTATTGTTGCTGTGGGTGTGTATCTTAGTTACACAAAGTTATTACAGGTAGTCTTTGACTTACAACCACAATAGAGTTTAAAATTTCTGCTGTGTTTTGTTCCTTTTGGTGACCTTTCTAGCCACAGTTGTTAAATGAATCACTGAGCTGTTAGGTTAGTAACATGGTTGTTAAATGAATCCGGCTTCCCCAGATTGTCAGAAGGTTGCAAAAGGTGGTCACAGGACCCTGGGACACTGCAATCATCATAAATGTGACTTGGTTCCCAAGCATCTGAATTTTGATCATGTGACCCTGGGGATGCTGCAACTGCTATGTGACAACTGGTCATAAATCACTTTTTTTCAATGTGGTTGTAACTTTGAATGGGCACGAAACTAATGGTTATAAGTTGGGGACTATAGGTACACTATGCCTGCCATCTTGCCAATTTTGTGCCCCATGGTACCGTATTCCATGTTTGTTAAAAGAAAAGTTTGCTGCACTTATGTTTCCACAGACTGTTTTCTATGGACCTAATATAGTAAAGTGGGGTCACAAAATCTGCAAGCAAAGTGTTGCAATCAAACCCCCCCCCCGACATACACATGGTTTGGATTGTGTCACTGTGCCTGCCATCTTGTAGCTTTTGAAACCCTCTCCCTAGATACCCTATAAATAATACCTTTTAATCCCCCTTAATAACAGATTAGAAAATTATCACATGACTTTAGAGAGTTAAGGAGATTAAGCAAACAGGTTTGTAAGCACCATTAAGAATTAATGGTTGATCAAATTGTATCACTAACTTCTGTAAATAAAACTGAAGTGATTCCATCATTCACCAATCCAGTGGGAATGGTATTAATAAAATAACATCCAAGAAAGGCTTCGTAGGTCATAAAATGTTTAAAACTAAACGGAAATGTAGGCTCTTGTGTCAAGAAAGAGGTAAAAGAGGGAACATTTTCAGTAGAAGTAGCATTTACCTCAGAGCAATTTGTTTCAACTTGGTATAAAACTATATAGAGCCGTGTTTTCCATTCTTGGCAATTTTAAGGTGTATGAGCTTCAATTCCCAGAATTCCCCAACCAATATAACCATTCCTGACCATTGTAGAAATTGAAGTCTGAACATCTGGAGGACATCTAGGCTAACGGGGCTGTACAACTACAGACAGTCTGGTTCTTCAATAAACAGAAGTTTGGGGGTAAGAAAGATAGTCAAAGCCCAGCCATGGTTTGCTGGCTGGGAACTTCTGGGAATTGAACTCCATACATCTTAAGGTTGCCAAGACTAAAAATTCCTTATGCAGAGAATTGAAATAAACTATATTCAACCCCCAAACCTGCAGCTTCAACAGTCAAAGTAATAATTTCTCTCAAATCTTATGGAAGATGTGAGTGAAGTATAAAACAAGCTGTGTTGAAACCATTTAGAGTTTTTCATCAGTATTTCCAACATTTAAAAGTACTACTTTCAGGCCCTGTTGTGGACATTCTAGATATGCTTCTAGATATTTGATGCAGATTTAGCCTAAATTTATGGCACTCAATTATTTACACAAATTATAACAAACTTTAGTCCATCTAATGTCAATAAGCCAATTCTAAGTATGACTAATTGGATGAATGAATTCAATCCAGACATTTCACTTTGATTTTTCAAGCCCTCTTAACTGAGTGTTTCAAGAAGAAGGCTGCTGGATTAGGCAGAACCTTTATATGACAACATTTTGTATCCTACAATGGCTTGAGCGGAAGTAGGTAAGTGTATACCTGAGTAAAGCTGAGGTCACTTTCCTGGAGCTGGCATTTAAAGGATACTGCTTATGATTTATGAGTTACTATATGACTGTCAAAACTAGAAGCCACTGGGAGACACTATGACACATGAATTTATTTCATCTCCTTTTAAAAGTGTCTGAGTTAGGAGGTCATGCCCCCCCATCTCTTCACGGGGGATTCTATAATTTAATCATCCTTTTATTAGTCACGAATCTGCTTACATTTAGCTTTCATGAATGATCTCATGTTTTAACTCAGCTAGAGAAAGAGAATTATTGTTCATATTATGCATGGTTTTCAGTATCTCTATCATATTCCTCCTTAGCTATCTTTGCTCTTAGCTAAAATATTTGAAATGTTGGAAGCTTTTCATTTATAGGATCTGCATCACTCTGGTAATTGCTTTGATATATTTTTGTGGAGTATAACGAGCAATGGTGAGAAGGTATCCCAGGTACAGATAAATAAAGAAATTTGTTAAGTTCAGAGGGCTTAATAGTTTGTAAAATATGGACTAGTACATTTTTCATCTTGCCAATAAGATTTTTCTTGACAAACCTTGGTTGGAAAATTGGAGCTATGACATCGAGACTGCAAAACATCTTGATAATGACTAGATGACAACATATTTCTTCCATGCTGTCCTCTAATGGCGTTGTGGTTCACCGGCAGCAGATGCAGAAAACTGAGGTCTTGGAGAGCAAGGACTTGGATGAGGAGCCTGCGTGTGAGGCAGGGATGGGGCCAGGACTACCAGAGAGTGGAGTGCTTGCTGCCTTTGGAGCTTGTGGCTGGCAGCAGTGATGCAGAGGACCCCAAGGAGCATGCGCGCAAGGCTGCTCAAAGGAAAGAGCAGCTGCAGCAGCATGGGTGACTCGGGAGTAAGGCTGCAAGGTGATGGCCCCTTCCTTAAGGGATAAAAGCCAGCCCTCAGAGGTGGGATTCTTTGCAGGAAGCAAAGAAGTTCTTTTACTTCAAGTCTTGTGGCAGTTCAGACTATCCTGGTTTGTGTTTGGAGACTTTTGATTTTAATTATTTCCTTGCAATTTAATCTAGTGTTCTTGGCAGCCTTGCACAACCTTGGCAAGGCTTGTTCTTATCTGGGACAATTAGTTTTTACTAGTGTTTTACTGTGAATGAACGAATTCACAGAGAAGTATTAAAAAGGTTTTGCTTTTATCTTATTTTGTTTAGTGTTTGTTTGCTTTGACTGAGGCTTGGGTCAGAACAAATGGCTGTTTAGATTTTTGCAGCCCTAGTATGGTAGCGCTAGCATACACTAAGCCAATGTGTATGACTTCTTCACACAAGCAAAACAGGATTGGCCTGGGATTAAAGCTGTTGAATACATTATATGGCATGGCCCATATATTTTCTATGGAAGTAAAGTTGGCAGATAGCTGGAAAATTGCATGGTACTTCTAATTGCAGGTTACTGTCCTCAATAATTTTTTTTAAGTACTAAAGTTAATAAGCCAGTTCTCTGCTGCTCTCATAATTTGTAAGCTTACTGGGACACCAACGTGATAGAGGAGCTCTGGAAAACATCTTGTCCAGGGCCCCTAAAATTCAAACTATTATTATGGCTATAAGATCAGCAGCAGCATATACAGATAAAAACAAATGGAAACACTAACCCTGAAGGGATAACAGTAAAAGAGATGATGACTCAAGATCTCTTGATGCAGGGGAGTCTTTTGCAATGCCCTAACAGAACCACAAAACTGGCCAAAGTGAAGACCCAACAACATTTCAGGATTATGATAGAGGAGGGTTAAGAGGCTGGCATGTACCCATTTCAGAGACTCCAGTGCTGCAAGTGGGCACCAGACCTTGAAGATCAGCATCCCAAATAAGCTTTTTGAGGATACTTGGATGTTTTCAAAGTCTAATTGATAGAGGTTTTCCGATAAGAATCCTAGAAAGTCAAGATTACCAATAACTTTTTAAAATCAAGTTGACCTAAAACAGTCTGAAAGAACTGGTGGGGTTAATATAGTTTAGCCAAAATTTACAAAGGATAATAGTTCTACAACCATCGAGACCAAGCCCATTTCTAACTGTTCTGTATAAGTAATAAAAATCTAATAAATAAGTAATAGAATCTTGGGATGGCAAGGATAATCTTTGCTTGACTAGCTTCAAGGATATCAAACTTTCTAAAAAAACAAACAAACCTCAGACCTGGAGACTATAGACGAGTGTTTTTGAAACTTGGCAACTTTAATGTGGATAGACTTCAACTTCCAGAGTTCCCCAGACAGCATTCTGACTAGGGAACTTTGGATGTTGAAATCTACCCATTTTAAAGTTGCTAAGTTTCAAAAGCTCTGCTGTAGAAAAGCTGGGAGATGAGCTTGGCTACAAAAATATTTTAAACTATAAGGGTAAAAGCTCCTTTTTTATGGAAAAAAACTAAGTTAATAGCTATGCCAAGCAATACTTGCTGAATACATATACATATATACACACAGTATGTCTGTCTGCATATCCATATATTTATCTATCTATGATAGTGAAGCCCAGAAAGGTACTCTAAGCTTAAGTGCATATCTACCATTAATTTGCCAATTAATAAATCTAACTGCCCAGATAAATTTATAGTAAATTTAAAATTTCCCAAGGTGAAATGCCTAAATGCAATCAGCCTTAATTTGTCTGGGCCATTTGACCATATTTTATAAGCATCTTGTTAAGTTCGGATAATGAGAGGCTCGACCAGGGCATTGGTGCAACAAATACTTTATTTAAAAATAAAGGACTGATTGTGCTCGCCCCGCCTGGAACGGGTTCGCAGCAACCAGCGACTAACCGAACCCCGCAGCCTGCTTATATAGCCGGCTGCTGGGGATGGTCAGCCAATGGGGAAGCAGCAAACACCCCCGCAGCGCGAGCGGACCTGAGTGGGAACTGTAGAGAGTTCCAGGGACATAACACCCCTTCCCCCCAGATGTGAACACGCATAATCGTTCAAATAAGCTGGAGGTCTGTGTGGGCGCCCTGAGCGACGTAATTCTGGTGAGTTGACCACTGGCCCAGAGTCCGAAGTGGATGGTTGAACTGGTGTGGAAACGCGAGCTTGCCCAGCGGTCTGCGTTGGTCTGGGAGTCGAACAGCTGACCGGTAACAGTGCGTCCTCGTCCGTTGGCTCGGGTGACATACCCGTCTGGTGGTCTCTGTCTGTGCCCACGCTTCTCGTCTCTCGTGGTGGTGGTGAGGGATCTCTGGGACTGAAGTTGAAGGAAGTCTGGTGTGGTGTCTGTGTGCTGGACTGTGCCCATGACTCTGCGCTGGTAATAGTGTCTTGGCGCTTACGTAGCTGGTCCAGGTGCCTTTTCCAGATGCGGCCGTCCTCTAGCTGGACTCTGTATGACCTGGGACCGGTGATGGCTACGACCACTCCAGGGATCCATAGGGGGTCTCCCGCATAGTTCCTAGCGAAGACACGTTCCTGCAAAACAAAACCTCTGATCCCCGATGATGAAGCAAGGGGCGAGTCAGGGCAGTAATTTGGGTGAAGCCGATCTAACACAGTTCTTAGGCGTCTACCCATCAGTAGTTCAGCTGGGGATTTATTAGTGACCGTGCACGGGGTTGAGTGCTGACTCAGCAAGAAACGGGACAGCTTATGGTGCCAGTCTTCTTTGCTGAATCTGGCCAATGCTTCCTTCGTGGTTCTAATGGCTCTCTCCGCCAATCCGTTGCTGGCAGGGTGAAAGGGAGCCATGAAGATGTGACGGATGCCAAGGTTTGCGGTGAAACGACTGAATTCAGCTGAGGCAAACTGGGGGACATTATCAGAAACTATAGAGTCAGGAAGCCCGTGTGTCATGAATAGGCAGGTCAACTCCTTGGTGACGGCTTGTGTGGTGGTCGTGGATAGTTGGGCCACGTCAATCCACTTAGAGTATGAGTCTACAACCACCAAGAACATTCTGCCGTGAATTGGACCCGCTAAGTCAATATGTAGTCTGGACCAGGGTGCGTTGGCGCTTTCCCACTTTGTGGGGGTGGTGACTGGAGGGGATGGTCTGGACTCCTGGCAGGGCTGGCAAGAGCTTACCCATTTGATGATGTCGTCGTCGAGACCTGGCCACCACACGTAGCTTCGTGCCAACGCCTTCATCCTGACGATGCCAGGGTGGCCCTCGTGTAGTGCCTCCAAGACTCGGGTGCGCAGTTGGGTCGGGATGACCACTCTCGTGCCCCACAGCAGACAGCCCTGCAAACTAGATAATTCTTGTTGGCGGGTTTTAAAGGGTGTGAATTCGCTATCGATACTAGTGCCCGGCCACCCCCTCCTCACCCAGTCCAGTACCTGGGCGACCGCTTTGTCCGTTTTGGATTTGGTGGCGATGTCGAGAGCAGTGATTGGGAGGTCGAGCTGGGTGACCTCGAAGATAGCATGGACCGGGGCCGGGTCTTCAGCTGGAGCAGGCAGGGGGCAGCGGCTGAGAGCGTCTGCGTGGCTTAAGGTTTTTCCTGGGCGGTGTATGAGTTTATACGAGTAGGCTGCCAGGAATAGGGTCCACCTCGTCATTCTTGGAGACAATACTTGTGGAGTCTGTTTGTCTCCGGCTAGAAGACCCAGGAGAGGCTTATGATCCGTGACTAGCTCGAAGGAGTGGCCAAAAAGGAATTCATGAAATTTCTTTACTGCTGCCATGGCAGCTAAAGCCTCCTTGTCTATCTGGCTATAGTTTCGCTCTGTTGATGAGAGAGTTCTGGAAAAGAAGGCGATTGGTGCTTCGGAGCCATTAGGTAGTCTGTGGCTTAAAACAGCTCCAATCCCAAAAGGAGATGCGTCAGGTGCTAACACTAATGGAAGATGGGGGTCAAACTGAATAAGGACTGCGTCTGAAGTGAGTAACGACTTGACTGCGCGAAAAGCGGTGTCTTCCCTGTGACCCCAGTGCCAAGGAGAGTTTTTATCTAAGAGCCTATGCAGAGGCTCTGCCACTGAAGCCTTGTGGGGCAGGAATGATGCATAAAAGTTCAATAATCCCAGGAAGGCCTGTAACTCTGCTTTGGTGGTTGGTATGGGTACTTCGTGTATTGCCTTAACCTTGGACTCCAGGGGGTGAATGCCTGAGGCATCAATTTTATAACCCAGAAAGTCCACCTGTCTAGTGGCAATGGCACATTTCTCCCTTTTTAATTTGAGCCCATGCTGTCTAAACCTATCCAACACAGCTCTAACTCTCTGGAAGAGTTGGGGTCTGTCCCTGGCCGAGACTAAAATGTCGTCGAAGTAGGGTTCTACGCCAGGGAGGCCCTGAAGTATGTGCTCCATGAGGGATTGGAAAATACCCGGGGCAACACTCACGCCAAATTGGAGACGCTTGCACCGGAAGGCACCCCTGTGGGTGACGATGGTTTGGAGTTCGGCTGTTTGATTGTCAACAGGGAACTGTTGATACGCTTGCGACATGTCCAATTTGGCGAAAATGTTGCCGGGTTCAAAAGTGTGCAATAGATGCTGAATGACAGGGACTGGGTAAGCGCTAACTTGTAAAAATCGGTTAATTGTGGTTTTATAGTCCGAACAAATTCTCAGACTGCCGTCCTTCTTAAGGGGGGTGACGATTGGTGTCTCCCATTTGGCGAAGTCTGTTGGCTCAATGACCCCTTGCTTTAATAACTTGTCCAGCTCCGCATCCAGTTTAGGCCGGATGGCGAATGGGACTCTACGAGGTTTCAGCCTGATTGGAACTGCCTGGGGGTCGACTGAGAATGAGATGGGGGTACCGTTATAACACCCCAGCTCATTGCTGAATACGTCTGAGTAGTCAGCGAATAAGGAGTCAGTGTCAGAAGTTGAGACAGCATGGACTCCTGTTAAACCTAGGCCGAGATGGGGAAACCAATCAAGCCCCAATAGAGAAGGGAGATTGCCGTTAACTACCACTAGAGGCAGGTAACCTTTGAAAGTTTTAAAATTAACATGGAACTTGCCTTTGCCAAGTACCGGAATGTCCTTCCCCTGGTAGTCCCTCAAGGAGAGCTGGCACTTCTGGAGTTGGTATCTGGATAGCTTGGGCTGTAGCTTCTTGAGGGTGTTCCAAGAAATAATTGAGAGCGCTGACCCCGTGTCAACCTCCATATGACAAGGTTTACCTTCTAATAAAACGGAGAGTGAGATTTTACTAATGGCATGGCAGGTATGTTTAGTAAAGTAGCGAGTACGACAGTTTAGTACTTGCCTTTGTGGACCAGATTGTGAAAAGGAGGGGCCCCCATGCGTTGAACTGTGAGCAGCCTGGCAGACCCTGGCGATGTGCCCCTTTTTGTGGCAATTGTTGCAGTTGGCTCCCTTGAACTTGCAGGTGGCCCTCGGATGAGATCCGCCACAGGACAGGCACAGGGTGATGTGCTTAGGTGGGTGGCTGCTTTCTTGCCTGGCTCCTACCTGTGGTTGTCTGGCATGAGCAAGGCGGTGGATGTCAGCCTGATCGCTGGAATCCTCTGCGTTGACCACCTCTTCTGAATGGATGGTGGCAGCGGGTTGTTTGTGCACGGGGCCTTGGATTTCAGTGGCTGATTGCGTAGCCAATTCTGCTGCCAAGGCTTCCTCGATGGCTTGGGCGAGGTTGAGGTCCTTCTTGGCCAGTAGACGTCTTTGGAGATGGAGGTCTTTGACCCCGCAGACGAACTGGTCGAGGAGCATGTCATCTAGGTAGCTCCCAAACCCACAGTGGAGCGCTGCAGTCCTCAAGGCAGCCATGTATTGGTTGATAGTCTCTTTTTCTGTTTGCTTCCTCATGCGGAAGGTGAATCTCCTGGCAATCTGTGAGGGTCTAGGAGAATAATGGTTAGTAAGGATTTCTAACAGTTCAGTCCAGGGAACGTTTTTTAACTCACGTGGAGCTACCAGTGCTGTGGCGGTGTCGAGGACGATGGCCCCGCAATAGCTCAGGAAAAATGATTTTTTCCGGTGCTCCCCTGCATCAGCCAGCCCTATGGCGTCGATATAGTGGTTAAAGCGATTCTTGTATGACTCCCACTTCTCCTCATCCGGCTTGAACGATGGGAAAGCTGGGTTGGAGTTCATGATGAGAATCTCGTTGGATAATCTGTTGAGAAAATCTCTCTGGGGCAGCAACAGGAAGGTTTTTTGTGCCTATGGCAGGCAAGTGACTTCAGCTCTGGAGAGGTTTTCACAACTCTCTCCCTCTCTCTGGGTTAGCACGAGGTTAGGCTGCAACGGCCGTTGGCAGCGTTTTGAATTACGCGCCTGCGTGGGCGTCAGTGACTTCGAAATACAGCACCGCACTGTACTCTTGAGCGGAAATTCAAATGACAGCCGTTTGAATTTCGCGCCTAGAAAAACGAGCGGCTGCGGCTCGCAGCGCTACACTTTCCCTGTAGCTGGCTAACTAGCGGCTACAGACGCTTTCTCACTCTCACTTGTTCGCTGACCGCTCTCTCTGGCTGCGGATCAGCGTTCGCTCTCATTGCCTGCTGACCGTTCTCTCTGGCTGTGGATCAGCGGCTAGTGATTCAGCGGTTGCATTTTGCCTCTGGTAGCCATCCCATCCTCGTCGCCAGTGTTAAGTTCGGATAATGAGAGGCTCGACCAGGGCATTGGTGCAACAAATACTTTATTTAAAAATAAAGGACTGATTATGCTCGCCCCGCCTGGAACGGGTTCGCAGCAACCAGCGACTAACCGAACCCCGCAGCCTGCTTATATAGCCGGCTGCTGGGGATGGTCAGCCAATGGGGAAGCAGCAAACGCCCCCGCAGCGCGAGCGGACCTGAGTGGGAACTGTAGAGAGTTCCAGGGACATAACACATCTGTATCTCCTAGTTCACTTGTCTGCTTTCATCTAATTAATCATTTCAGAATAATTGTGACTCTATTAATATCACTCCATCATTGTTTTGCAGGCTTTGGAAATACAAAATAAGAGAGAAACTATTGGCATCCCATATGTCTAATCTGCCTTCCTTATATAAATTCTTTCTTTCTATTGATTTCTTTTCATTTAATGTTCTCTAATCCTTTGTCAGCAACGTTTCTGGTAGCGATTGCCTGATCTGGTAAGATAGTTTGGATCATTCATTTATTTCATCAGGAAGCAGAGCTAATTCCTGATCTAACTTGAAAGAACTGGGGAAATTGTTAGCTTGGCTGGAATTAAAATGTAATGGGAAATTGGATGGAAAAAGATACCAGCAGGTAGTCAATCAAAAGGATAATTACAAGTAAACAAAGAGAGGGTGAAGACATTGTAGGAGGCAAGCTGTGTTAATCTATGGTGGCAGGAAAAAGAAAACCAAGATATCTGATAGCACCAGGAAGCTAAAGAAGAGCAAAGAGCAGGAATGGATTGAGAGAAATTTGCTGAATAGAATAACTTTATTGTCACTTTCAATGTACACTAATTGGTATACATTAAAATGAAATTTTGTTGCATAGAGCTCTTGAAGGGTCACCACCTCCAATACACACTACGTAACCATGACAGAATAAAATAAATAAATAAATAAATAGATATGCATATACCTAATATGTTATATGAAACAGAAACAACACAGTCTAGTTCGGATTTATACATGTTCATGGCGAGAAAATCAAATCATACCAGATGGATGGCATAGAGAACAAAGCTGTTACAGAATCTGGTAGTCCTGCTATAGATACTTTGAAAACTCCTCCCAGAGGGGAGCAACAGAAACAGACCGTGAAATGGGTGTGTGGGGTCTCTAACAATGCTTTGAGCTCTAATCACATAGTGCTTATAAACAGTATCCTGAATAACGGGAAGTGAGTTTCCTACAGACTGCTCCTGCACTATCAATTGGAGAGTGTTATAGAGTTTTTATTTTTCCTGTTTAAAAAATTACTTTTTTTTAGTTTTCAATTTCTTATCCGAAGAAAAATCTGAAAAGGTGCATGATAAAATTCAAAACCATTGTCAAATGAATGATGATTTTTGCAATGGTATTCCTGTAGAATTTGAAAAAGGAAGCAGGATTATTTTACAGCCAATGCCTCTTCTCGAAGCACCTAGAAACACATGGTGGGGCAAGAGAAAGTCAAAGGGGAGAGAAAGAGAATGAAGTTTGAAGAAAAGGTGAGCCCTCAGAGAGAATTGAAGCAGAGTGGAACAAGCAGCAGGAGAGCTGGAAAAATAATGAAAAGATGATAATGGAGAGGAAGGGAGCAGCCTGAGGAATTGAGGTAGAAGAGTTTGCAGTAGCTTTTTGAAATCAGATTTAAAGAAATCACTCACTTCATTTTCCCTTTTTTCTAATTACTCTCTCTCTCTCTCTTTCTTTTTCTCTCTCTCTCTCTCTCAAACACACACACACACACACACACACACAGAGTTATTTTTGAAATATAAATATGAATACAAACTAATATTAAATGAGAAAAAGAAAAGAACAAAATCAAAGAATAGGTTAAAAGGGCAAGAAAGAAGAAAAAAGGAAAATAAAATAAAGGTGGTATAAAAAATATAATAATAAATACACAAAAAGAATCAAGCTTGATTCCTGGTAATTTCCTGGATTTTCTTGGCCACAATAGAAAAGCAATTTGTCTTTGTCTTTTTCTGAATTCTCTGCTTGCTTGTTTATTTGACAGACCAGTCTAATCTAATATACTGGGGTTTCCTAAGGGCTAAGCTGTATGTACATTCATCCAATTGACCTTGGTAGTAAAAGAAAAATGTAAAAAAAGCCTAGATCCTCAATCAGATGTAACAGCCAAACGTGTTGGCTGGGGAATTCTGGGAGCTGGAGTTCTTAAAAATACTGGTTTATATATTATTCTCCCATGGTGGCACAGTGGTTAGCTACCATCTTGACTTCTCTAACCTGCCTTGAAGAACCCCTGGAAGTTTAACCTGAAGTGAGACAAAGAAGTATAGTAGTGATTGTTCCCAAGATGGAGTCTTTAAAAGGGAATTTTGCATTATCCCAACTGTAGCCCCATTAAAAATGTGGATGAAGGTCTTTCCCGAAGTAGATTTAATAACTCTTTTTGCCAAGTGCAGAAAATAAAAATAATTGGATTATAAAATTACTTTTGAGCAAATTAGAGGCTGCAGTTAAGGTTGGGTCTGTCCCATATCTGTACTTTTTTCCCCTACCACTTTCTAAAAATGTTATAATACTTTCTAAAATGTTATAGAAATGCTAAAATATAATGCTAAAATACCACTTTCTAAAAGTGTTATATAAACACCAAAATATCCTTAAAACATGAGGAACTAAAAAAAAAGGATGTTTGCAGATTTATATCATCTCTAGGAAATGATGCAAATGCTGAGTAAATGGAGTTTATATAAAAGTCATTATTCTTCTTTGCTTGGAAAGAAATCAGGGTAATGTTCTCTGAAATACATATTCTCTTTCTTCCTTCAAAGCACATCAAGGCTATGTTTAAGCATTTGTGTTAACAAGCAGGAGGCTGAAGAGCTGATTTGTTCTCACTTAAATTTACCCAGAGCAAAATAGCAAAGATAGAACTCCTCCTTTTGAACCAAGCAATGGAAAAAATGATGTAAGAGATCTAGTGAACAAATATGTGCCCTGTGACCCTTTGGAAAGAAAGAAAGAAAAAGGAGAAAGTATTGCTCCGAATCAGACCAAAATAGCAAAACTTTGCTTTGCTGAAGATTAAATGCCTTGGTAATAGTTAATACAGTTATTTATATCAAGGGATTGGAAAACAGATCGCAAACATTAATAAAAAAAAAACATTGAACAAGGGATAGAAGTGCTGAAAAAGAATCAAAAGATTGGCTTTCATTTGTTTGTTTCCAGCTTGCATTGAATTGCAGCTGATGCTGTTAAGGATTTATTCAGTCCTAAGGCAAAGCTTCCCTTTCTTTTTCTCCCCAGGTTCAAAGTAACAGCTATGAAAAAATCACATAATGACTTTGGGTTTGTCGTTTCCCCTCCTAGCTCAACTTACCTTGCAGAGTTTTGGTGTGTCGTTCGTAATCTTTGAAAGTTGAAAAGATATGTATAAAGATTTTTAGCTTTCCTAGCTGAGTATGGGTTTTTTTTTCCTGTTTAAAAATTGCACCTCTTGTACTAGCTGTAGAAGTGGAACTGTGTAAAAATCACAAAAACTTTGAGGACCCCAGAGATCCTTCGGCATTGTAATTTAGTTTGGTGTGACCCAGGGATGGGATGCAGCCGGTCTAATAACCATTTCGGTGATCACAGTGCGCCTGACAGACGCTGCGCATGTGTGAACAGTGATACAAAAATCCTTACCTGCTATGTTGCTTCAGGGGAGTAACACAGCTGAGGAGTAGCAATCCACTCTTCTGTGCTGATTGGCTGAGATGATAATGGTCAGTAAAGCGCAGGGGCGTACGTGTGTGTCCACATTATCGTCAGAGCAAACCGGTTCGCTCCCAGCGGATCTTTGGAGCTAGGGGTTCGCCCGAACTGGTCCTAACCAGCAGAATCCCACCCCTGCTGTGACCTTGAGGAAAGAAGAAGTCAGCTAATAAGGTGTAAAAATGTCAGGAAAAGAAGGGTATAAAAGAATCACTTTATAATTCTTTAAATAGTGAAAGAATGTAGATCAAGGGTGAAAGCTGCACCGCAACACCAGCCTCGGATCTGGGTGATCATTGCTGATATATAGTTATGTGGGTTTCCTGCCTAGGCAAATGTAAATAATTATTCATTAAGTATATAGCTATTGTCTTTCATTAGCTATTTATTTATCAAATGGATATGCCACCAATCTCACCTGAGCGGTTTACAAATAAAAGCCAATACAGCCATAGAAAACGAGATGCAGTTAAAAGCAAATTTAAAAACAGGATTAAAACAAAATTAAAAAGGTTAAAAAAAGGTGAGAGGTGGCACCTGGTGTTACCAGCCACACCCATTGATGCAGGCTTCTTGTCATTAATTATATATAATTAATTATGTATCTTTTGCAAAATTGTATTCAGAACTGCAGTACACTGAACATAGCAATCCAGCTAGAGATAGTGAAAGAATGGTGCTGGAGAAAAGCCCAATCAATGCAGAAATAGACACCCACACCCCTAGTAAGACATTTACTACCAAAAGAAAGAGCTCTAATAAAACAATATACAGTAAACATTATTAATGATCACAAAGGGAATTACGCAAATGGACATAATCTGGAACAAGCAGTAATACACAGAATACCACAAAATCCATTGCCAGCTGTGATGGATAAGCCAACCTAGATTTAGAGCACTTAGTCTGATTGGCTGGAAATCCAGTGATCTCAGTTTTAGAGTATTTCAACAAAGAAAAACTGTTTTTTTTTCTTCATTGCTTTGTTCATATAATTCATATAATTTTCCTAAAAAAAAGAGGAAGGAATATTGTGCATATTGCTTTTATGTTCCTGTATCTCAAGCCACGGAATGAGTGAAACTCAAATCTTTTCTATAGTGAGGAAGTGTCTGTAAAAATTCTGCTTCCTAGATAGATAACTCATATGCCATGAAATTGCAATTTTTAGTGATCACGTAGATAGATTTTCTCCAGGATGATCTGGTTCCTTCTTGGTCCTTCAACACTTCCAAATAAAACATCACTACTGCAATTGGGTCTATTTATCTTGCTGCTTCTTTTATGAACTCTTTATAAATCCCTTTTTATCTATAAAAACTTAAAAAAGGAAAGGAAAGAGAAAGAAACATCCTAATGTGCTAATAATCCATCTATCAAAAGTAACAATGGAGAGAGTGGATAAGATTTAAAAGCTAATGTATTACTGTTTGACTGTATGATATCAAAGTAATTTTAAATGCAGTTTATATTGGTGCCACTTTACATACGCATCAAAAACAAAGTATGTGTCAGTTCAAGTTCTTTCTTATATTTTCTGACAGCTTAATTAAAAATTAGAATAAGAAATCAATCATCTGGTGTTTGGGATTTGTAAGAAGCATGCAGAAATTGAGATCTCAAATGAGGATTCACGTAGTTTAAAAATCTACAGCAAATTCTCTTTTTTCTCCTTTTCTTTAGAAAAAGAGGTTCTTTTCTTTCCATAATCGTTTGTTCATAAGTGCATAGGTTGAGCAAGATTCAGATTCGATAATCCATTGAAACCAACAGAACAAGTTCATTCCAATCAGCTTTGGTCACACTTAATTTTCAAAGTTTAATAATCTCTTGGCAATAATTTAGAAATATTGACTGAAAAAGTTGCTAGTGGTATAAAATATTCTTTTGCACCTTCAATTGCCTTCAAAATCTGTTCATGGCTACCTGGGAAGATCTGGTGCCCATACTAAATACGTTTTAATCCATGCATTTATAGCCTCTGATTGAAGTTATTTTCTCCAATTCTGCAATTTCTTGGCGAAGATCAAAGAGCAGGATTTAGGGTTTTGGTATTGTTGTTTTGCTCAGATGCCATCTTTTTTTTTATTGCAACATAAGTAAATGAAGAAGACAGCAAAATATTTTTGTTATCACCTATTCTGCCTGTTGTAAACTGGTATTTTAAAGAATTAGGACATTAGTTGGCTTGATGTATTCCTAAGCAATGTAGCCTTCTGTGTATCTGTTCAGAAGTAGATCATGAAAGATTAATATCCAGAAAAATAGTACAAAATTAGCAGCATGAAACTTCAGGAATATCTTACACCTTTCTAAATCCAAGAAATCAAAAGTCAGTTCAGAATACTAACAGTGGGAGAGCAGTGACTATGCTATTTTAAGTGAAAATGTCGACAGGACACACTTCCTTGGCCCAAAACAGAAATACCAAAACTCTGGGCCTGAACCTCTGCTTAAACTGGGAACCACATTTGGCTCAGCCAGAATATCCTTCTGTCTCACCATGGGTGACGACCTGTTGCGTGTGGGTCGACACTCTGCACACATAACATTAAGCATTTAGTGGAAAAGGCTAAGCAGCAGAAATGGAATCTTACCATGAAGCAAGAAAGCACAAAAATGTGGAATTATACTTAAGGAAACTATGAAAAAAAAAGATGACAAATGATTGAGGGAATTAGGCATGCCTAGTCTAACAACAACAACAACAAAAGACTAAAGACAGTATGATAGCAGCCTTCCAGTATTTGAGAGGCTGTCACAGAGAAGACGGAGTTTATTTATTCTCCAAAGCACTTCAGGACAGGATTAAAAGAAATAGAGATCCAACCTAGAACTAAAGAGAAATTTCCTGACTGTGAGAACAATCAGTCAATGGAATGGCTTGCCTCCAGAAATTGTGGGTGCTCCTCTAGTGGTGGCTTACCTTTTCAGCACCAAGTGCTGAAATGAGAGTGTGCACATGCGTGGGAGTGCCAGATACCAGAAACTTAGCTTCCCGACATGTGCATGCCAGTGGTGGGATTCAAAATTTGTTACTACCAGTTCTGTGGGCATGGCTTGGTAGGCGTGGCAGGGGAAGGACACTGTAAAATCTCCATTCGGAGGTGTTATTTGCCAGTTCTCAAAACTACTCAAAATTTCCGCTACCGGTTCTCCAGAACTGGTCAGAACCTGCTGAATACCACCTCTGGTGCATGCGCCCTGGCCACCTGGTTTTCCACTTTCTAATGCGGTGGGTTGGACTAAAAGACTTGTAAGGTCCCTACCAACCCTATTATTCTATATTTTTTGAATGATGAAGTAAAAGAAGCTATAAAGGAGGAAAAATTATATAAGGAAATGATTGCTGCACAAATGAGAATGAAAGAGAGATATTGTACAATGTATATAATGTACAGAGAAATAGTTGGCAAGAATAGAATCAGGGAGAATAAGGAACCATTATGATTAAAAAATAAAGAAAATGTAGAGCGATTTTGATGGAAATAAAATGTATTGGAAATACATGAAGTAGGATATAGAAGGGACCTCCAACAGGGTGGATTAAGAGTAAAAGTGAACTCCCAAACTCCGTTTTTGCTGGCAGAGGTACCGCGGGCCAATCCTTCGCTGTTTCCAGGGCAGGTCAGATCTAAGTACCCTGCAGGCTCCAGCCCCTGGGCCTTGAGTTTGACACCCCTGCACTAGAGGCAACAACAGATTCTTATCTCTCTGTTGAAACATTTTTTTTCAAGTGCAGTCAATTGATACCAGAAATGTCATGCCTTTTTAATAATGCACGTTCTTGAGTCAGCTCCTGTTATTTTAGAAATATATATTTAAGGAAAATCAAAGCTGTTTGATGATTGTGGTGGACCAGCATAATTGGAAGCCTTGACAAGTATCTAAAGCACCCCATAATCTAAGATCTTATTATTCTTTTTAAAGGCACTGTTTATTCCATATTTATATGTTTTTTTAAAAAATACATGGCTTAATGATAATGCAATGATTCCTCAAAAGTGAAATGAGGTTACAGCTGCTCTTCAGACTTGCCCCATCAATGAGTGGAGGTCTGGGGTGTGGATGGATTATGATCTGCAGCTTCCATTGAGTCATAAGATTACTGAATTCTAACAATGACTCATGATGTGCTATGGCTGGTCTATTGCATCTTCCCAAGCCACAATGAGGTTTGTTTGATTTGGGTTTAGCTTCCTGAGAAAATTAGTAATGTGCAAACTATGGTTGTTTATGATTATATGTTGTGTGTATTTACGTTTTTAAGATGAAATAAATCATGATTTAACAGGTAAACTCAGTCATGGATCTGGTTAGCCACTGGTTTAGTATGATGCCAGCCCTTATGGCTTGTAAATCATGGTTTATAGTTGCTTATTGTATTAAATGTATAATTGTGGGTTAACGTTGAGTCCAGGGGTGGGATTCTACCAGTTCGTACCTATTTGCTAGAACCGGTTGTTAACATTCTAAGCAGTTCAGAGAACTGGTTGTTATGAGAAATTACTGGCCTAATCCTGTAAGGAAGGCAGGAAGGAAACATTCTGGTGTTGCTTACAGAAACTGCCTCTCCGTTAACCCTTATGACATTCTTGGCAGGACTAGACTTCCTGTCTCTGAAATTTCTCTGGAGTATTTTTCCCCTCCTTTGCTTGTGTGGAGTCACCATTCAAAATTACAATGGCACTGAAAAAAATGGCTTATGACCATTTTTCACACTTACGACTGTTGCAGCATCCCCACAGTCATGAGAGGCCAGGTGAGGAGATGCGTGCCTTGATGTGAGTGATATTGTGTTGGCCACAGCCAGCCAATAACATGACCACCAAGCCACGTCCACCCAGTCACATGACCACCAAGCCACGCCACCAACTAAGACATGCCCACAGAACTGGTTGTTAAAAAATTTGAATCCCACCCTTGTTTGAGTCATGTGCTGAGTGGGCAGTTATTTGAACTGAATAAGGAAAAAAACAAAGGAATCAATGTATTGAACCAGTTCCATAACAAAGCAAAGGATGGCTTAGCACAATGTATACACCTCTCTCTGTTTTGTGCCTGCCCTTGATGTGCATTTCACACTCATGAATGGCAGGGCAAGAGGACCACTTGAAAATTGAAACTGCTACACAAATGCACTTATGCACAGATTGGCAGACTCTGTCTGGCAGCCGTGCTGTAGATTCTTCTCAGGGATGTGGCAACAGTGACCAAACACTGTTCTCTTGCCTTTCAAAATATAACACCACAACGAAGGAGCACATGGCAGGAAGTGAAAGCAGGCAAGAGAATCCAAAGTCTCTTTTTCCGCTGACGGAAAAAGTCGTCTTCCAACAGAGGAAGCCTTCCTCCCACAATGGAGGCTCCTTCTGTCAGAGGAAGCTAATGTTTGGCTCCCAGTCAGGATATTCAGCCTTGTCACATTTTGATATAGCATGTAGGATCCATTTTTAGTTCTTTCCCCCAGTTTAGCATTAATTTGGGCAAGAGGTTCGTTCTGGCTGTGTATAATTCTCAGCTGTTCTTTCTTCATCCATCCACTTATTGCTTAAAGAGTATTCAATGGGGCAATAATACTACTTCGAAAGCTCAATTTATTAAGAGAACTAAAAGCATGTTCATGTGAAAGAGAACATTTAGGTGTCCAGGATCACAACCGTTATCCCTCCTCACATATAGTGTGTATATTGAGCTGAGAGTTGAAGCTTACAGTTCATGATTTACGACCACTTGTTCAGAGTTATGACAAACCTCCCCAGGGGCACTTACAACCTGGTTCCAAAGTTCTGATGCCATTCTCCTCTTGTGGTAATGTGACCACATTTTGGGCACTCAGCAACTGGGCTCATTTGTGGCCATTTACAGCATCCTGCAGTTATTGCGATCACGTTTTATAACTGTTTTGCCAAAAACTGGCATTTACTTCTGATTTTCAGCGAAACAAGCCCGTAGCAAACAACTGGTTCTCTTAACAACTTCAGCATCCCTTAACACTACCGTAAAAAAAAAAAAAGGTCATAAAATCAGTTTGGTCATATGGGTGATCTACATTATCACAGTTTATTACTCTAATACAGGGCTGTCAATTTCCTGGCCTATAGGCCGGGTGCATCACATGCTGGCCTGGTTTAGCCAAGGGGGAAAAAGTTCTGATACGTCACGTGACGCCACCATGACAACATGAGTTTGACACCCCTGTACTAATAGGCAGGCTCCAGTCGTAAGGCAAGGACTACCTGCAATTATTGCTGGACTGTCAGATTGCAACCAGAAATATCTATTTTCAGAGCTCCTATTCCAGCTGCCAGGCTGAAATAATAAACTGAATTAAGACTGAACACTCATGTGTTTGTGTGCGCGGGCGCATTTTTAGTGTATAATAAAGTAAATGAAGCTTTGCTTAAGTTCTATGAAAAATATCATTTATCATAATGTTTGTGTGATAGAAAAGGGCTGTATAATGATCTTCGGCAACAACAAAAATCAGATGAGTTTTAAGCTTGATACCTTTATTTAAAATAAACTTACTAAGATTTTGTGAGTGATAATTAAGATGTGGCAGAATAAAACAGACTAACTGCTTCTGTTTGCAGACAGTCTCTCTCTCTCTCTCTCTCTCTCTCTCTCTCACACACACACACACACACACACAGAGCATAGCCATTTCTCATTTATTTATTCAGTCAACGGCACGATCTTTCCATTACATGTGAAATCCCACTGTTTGGACAATGGCTCATGGTGAATCTTTTTCACCTGTGAATGAAAAGCTGCTTGGTCAGAAAGATAACTGCCGTACTTCCTTATCTAGCAACAAATTTCATCTGAGTTGGTTTTGGAGGTCTGCCATAATTGTCCATGCACGGCTTTCTTTCACAGTCCAATAGAGTTGGAAAGTTGAGGTGTGAGATAAAAATGTCATCCCCCAAAGAGCTTCTGTCTGTGTTGGACACAGAGTTGAACCAAAATGTCTCTGCCCAGATTTTCTTCAAAGGACTGTAACCCAATTTTTTAAAACTATTTTTTTCAGACATTAACTCAAGTAAGTCTTGCATAGGTTAATAGAAGACTATTTCCATTGTATCAGCATAATATAAAGCACTTTTGCAGTTTTTATTTTCCCTGATTGGCCTTTAGTCTTTTCTCAGGATTTCTCAACATAATATTTTCTTGATTTGAATTATTTTTCAATCTTGGTGACTTTAGAAAGTCCCAGAAATCCCCTGGGAGCATGTTAGACTAAAGCAGAGGTCTCCAGACTTGGCATCTTTAAGACTTGTGGACTTCAACTCCTAGACTTGAAAAGCTGGCTGAGGAATTTTGGGAGCTAAAGTCCACAAGTCTTAAAGTTGCCAAGTTTGGGGATCGCTGGACTAAAGAATCAAGAGAATAAGGCTAACAAAAGCAAATACGTCACCTTGAATATATCAGACCTGGGGCTGCAATAATAACAAATACTCTGCTGATGAAAGGAAGAGAATCTTTGGATTTCTTGGACAAAATGACAGCAAAACACATCTCTATAATAGGAATCCTGCCTAATTTAATGGGTGGGCTTTTTGTTCCCTCTGTATGCTGGAAATGGGAAATGTTCAACAGACACATCTCTAAAACATCAAACCAAGACTCAAATTCACTACAGTTCAGCTTTTCAGTCTGCTTCAAGCACATAGTTATTCCAAATTTATAATGAGGTTTGCTTAGCTTTGATTTGTTACATTATGTGAAGCTGTGATGGCTTTAAATCTATGGGTTATTATTTAGTGTATGCTGTAAACCCACTGAGTGGCTGAATTCTATATCAGATTAAGCCATTACTTTTAGTTCATTTTAGCCTTAGCATACCCACTGTGTTTCATTTGCGACACAGCCCATTTTGGGAACCCAGTCAAGAAAAGATAACTAAATAGTCCATGTTGTGTGCTATGATCAATTCAATTCTGAGGCACAATGAAAGGCCCCCCACCAGAAGCCTTCTCCATTCCCTCCATGTTATGTCCCTGGAACCCTAGGAGTTCCCACTCAGGTCCGTTCACAGTGCGGGGGCGGTTTTCCCCCTCGCTCATTGGTTGGTTCTCCCCAGCAGCCAGCTATAAAAGCAGGCTGCGGGGTCCAACCAGTTGCTGATCGCTGCGAGCCAGTTCCAGGCTTGGCAAGCACGGTCAGTCCTTTATTGTTATAATAAAGTATTTGTTGCACTCATGCTCTGGTTCAGCCTCTCATTACCCAAACTTAACACTGGCGACGAAGGTGGGATGGCTACCAGAAGCACAATGCAACCGCTGAGTCACTAGCCGCCGATCCGCAGCCAGAGAGAGCGGTCAGCAAGCAACGAGAGCGAACGCTGATCCGCCGCCAGAGAAAGCGGTCAGCAAGCAACGAGAAGCGAACGCTGATCCGCAGCCAGAGAAAGCGGTCAGCCAGCAATGAAAGTGAGAAGCGTCTGTAGCCGCTTGTTAGCCTAGCTACAGGAAAAGTGAAGCGCTGCGAGCCGCAGCCGCTCGTTTCTTTAGGCGCGAAATTCAAACGGCTGTCATTTGAATTTCAAACCTAAAAAGTACAGTGCGGTGCTGTAAGTCAAGTCACTGACGCCCACGCAGGCGCGAATTTCAAAACGCTGCCAACGGCCGGCAGCCTAACCTCGTGTTTAGCCCAGAGAGAGAGAGAGGATTGTAAAAAAGCCTCTCCAGAGCTGAAATCACTTGCCTGCCACAGGCACTAGAAACCTCCTGCTGCTGCCCCAGAGAGATTTTTTTTCCACAGATTGTACAACCGATTTCCTCACTATGGATTCCAATCCAGTCTTCCCAGCGTTCAAACCGGATGAGGAGAAGTGGGAGTCATACAAGAACCGCTTTAACCATTACATCGATGCAATTGGGCTGGCTGATGCAGGGGAGCACAGGAAAAAATCATATTTCCTGATCTACTGTGGAGCCATCGTCTTTGACACTGCCACAGCACTCGTGGCTCCACGTGAGTTAAAAAACGTTCCATGGTCTGAACTGTTAGAAATCCTTACTAACCACTATTCTCCCAGACCTTCACAGATTGCCAGGCGATTCACCTTCCGTATGAGGAAGCAGTCAGACAAAGAGACCATCAACCAGTACATGGCCGCCCTCAGGACTGCAGCACTCCATTGTGGGTTTGGAACTTACCTGGAGGACATGCTCCTCGATCAGCTAGTCTGCGGAGTCAAGGATCTCCACCTCCAAAGGTGCCTACTCGCTAAGAAGGACCTCAACCTCGCACAAGCCGTCGAGGAGGCCCTGGCAGCAGAACTGGCAGCACACTCACCCACCGAAATCTATGGTCCAACTTCCAAGCTAACGACAGTTCCAGTCCACTCTGAGGAGGTGGTATTAGAGGAAGCCCCTAGTGATGAAACCGACATCCACCGCCTCACCAACGCCAGGCATCCGCAGGTAGGAGCCAAGCAAGAAAGCATCAGTCCACCCAAGCACATCACCCTGTGCCTATCCTGTGGTGGATCTCATCCGAGGGCCACCTGCAAATTCAAAGGAGCCACCTGCAACATCTGCCACAAAAAGGGGCACATCGCGAGAGTCTGTCAAGCCTCTCAAAACTCGGCACAAAGGCGCCCTTCCTTCTCACATTCTGGACCTCAGAGGCAAGTATTGAACTGTCGCACTCACCACCATGCCAAGCACACTTGCCATACCATTAGTAAAATCTCTCTCTCCATTTTGTTAGAAGGTAAACCGTGTCGCATGGAGGTTGACACAGGGTCAGCGCTCTCAATTATCTCGTGGAGCACCCTCAAGAGGCTACAGCCCAGTCTATCAACAAGCCGGCTCCAGAAGTGCCAGTTTAGCCTGAAGGACTACCAGGGGAAGGTCATTCCTGTAATCGGCAGAGGCAAGTTCCTTGTCAATTTTAAAGCTTTCAAAGGTCACCTACCTCTAGTGGTAGTTAACGGCAATCTCCCCACACTCTTGGGGCTCGATTGGTTTCCCCATCTCGGCCTAGGGCTAACAGGAGTCCATGCTGTCTCAACCTCTGACACTGACTCCTTATTCGCTGATTACTCAGATGTATTCAGCGATGAGCTGGGGTGTTATAACGGTACCCCTATCTCATTCTCAGTCGACCCCCAGGCAGTCCCAATCAGGCTAAAACCGCGTAGAGTCCCATTCGCTATTCGGCCAAAACTAGATGCAGAATTGGATAAATTATTAAAACAAGGGGTCATTGAGCCAACAGATTTCGCCAAATGGGAGACGCCCATTGTCACACCCCTCAAAAAGACGGTAGCCTGAGAATTTGCTCGGACTACAAGACCACAATTAATAAGTTTTTACAAGTTAGCGCTTACCCAGTGCCCGTCATTCAGCATCTATTACACACTTTTGAACCTGGCAGCATTTTTGCCAAATTGGACATGTCCCAAGCGTATCAACAGTTCCCTGTTGACAGCCAAACAGCGGAACTCCAGACCATTGTCACCCACAGGGGTGCTTTCCGGTGCAAGCGTCTCCAATTTGGCGTAAGTGTTGCTCCAGGCATTTTTCAATCCCTCATGGAGCGGATTTTGCAGGGCCTCCCTGGTGTAGTACCCTACTTCGACGACATCTTAGTCTCGGCCAGGGACAGACCCCAACTCTTCCAGAGAGTTCGAGCAGTGTTAGAGAGGTTCAGACAGCATGGCCTCAAATTAAAAAAAGAAAAATGTGCCATTGCCACTAGACAGGTGGACTTTCTGGGTTATAAAATTGACGCCTCAGGCATTCACCCCCTGGAGTCCAAGGTTAAGGCAATTCACGAGGCACCCACTCCAACCTCCAAAACTGAACTGCAGGCCTTCTTGGGGCTATTGAATTTTTACGCGTCCTTCCTGCCCCATAAAGCATCAGTGGCAGAACCCCTGCACAGACTATTGGATAAAAAATCGCCTTGGCACTGGGGTCACAAAGAAGACTCCGCTTTTCGCGCCGTCAAATCACTACTCACGTCAGAGGCGGTCCTTATTCAGTTCGACCCCAACCTTCCATTAGTGCTAGCAGCAGACGCATCCCCTTTTGGAATTGGGGCAGTATTAAGCCACAGGCTCCCCAATGGCTCCGAGGCTCCCATCGCTTTTTTCTCCAGGACGCTCTCTGCAACAGAGCGCAATTATAGCCAGATCGATAAGGAAGCTCTAGCAGCTGTTGCAGCAGTGAAGAAATTTCACAAATTTCTTTTTGGCCACTTTTTCGAGCTGGTCACGGATCATAAGCCTCTCCTGGGTCTACTAGCTGGGGACAAACAGACCCCTCAAGTCCTCTCTCCTAGAATGACGAGATGGACCCTTTTCCTAGCGGCATACTCGTATAGACTCATACACCGCCCAGGTAAAACATTGTCCCACGCGGACGCTCTCAGCCGCTGCCCCTTGCCGGCTCCAGCTGAAGACCCTGCTCCGGTCCACGCTATCTTTGAGGTCACCCAATTGGACCTCCCCATCACTGCCCTTGACATTGCTGCCAAAACCAAGGCAGACAAAACAATCGCCCAGGTACTGGACTGGGTGAGGAGGGGGTGGCCGGGCGGTGATGTTGAAAACAAATTTACACCTTTCAAGACCCGCCTGCAGGAATTATCCAGTTTGCAGGGCTGTCTGCTGTGGGGCACTCGAGTGGTCATTCCGACCTCACTGCGTACCCGAGTTCTGGAGGCGTTGCACGAGGGCACCCTGGCATCGTCAGAATGAAGGCATTAGCACGCAGCTACGTATGGTGGCCGGGCCTCGACGAGGACATCATCAGATGGGTAAGCTCCTGCAATCCCTGCCAGGAATCCCGTCCAGCTCCTCCTATTGCCACCCCTACTAAGTGGGAAAGCGCCAGTGCTCCGTGGTCCAGAATTCACATCGACCTAGCCGGCCCATTGCACGGGAAAATGTTCCTAGTGGTCGTGGACTCCTACTCTAAATGGATTGACGTGGCACAACTATCCACGACCACCACACTAGCGATTACCAAGGTATTAACTCGCCTGTTTGTAACACACGGGCTGCCTGACTCCATTGTTTCCGACAATGGCCCACAGTTCGCATCAGCCGAGTTCAGCCGTTTCGCTGCCAACCTGGGCATCCGCCACATCTTTACGGCCCCATTTCATCCTGCCAGTAACGGATTGGCTGAAAGAGCCGTGAGGACCACTAAAGAAGCCCTAGCTAGGTTCAGCAAGGATGACTGGCACCACAAACTCTCGCGTTTCCTGATGAGCCAGCACTCAACTCCATGCTCAGTCACCAATAAGTCCCCAGCTGAGCTCCTGATGGGCAGGCGCCTGAGGACTGTATTGGACAGGCTTCACCCACATTACTGCCCTGACTCTCCCCTCGCTTCCACATCGGGGGTTAGACATTTTATCTTACAGGAACCCGTATTCGCGAGGAACTTCGCTGGAGACCCTCTGTGGATTCCGGGCGAGATCGTGGCCATCACCGGACCCAGGTCGTATCGAGTCAGACTGGAGGACGGCCGAATATGGAGAAGGCACCTGGACCAGCTGCGAAGGCATCACAGCACTCTCGTCAGCAGTGACTCAGAATTACAAACCAGGGCAAGGCCTCAGCATCAACCCCACATCAGCACCAATCCCAGTGACCTGCTTACACCAGCAGCCGTTCCAGGGAATCCGAACACGGACAGCGACGTCCAGATGGCTGACCAGTCCGAACCAGTCAACGGGAGCATGTCCCCAGTGACCAGCCCTACGAGTCCCGAGCCAACCCGAACCGAGGGGCGCGTTGGTGACTCCCTACCGATTCTGCCTTCCCCTACAGACTCTGAACTGACTGACAACCCACCAGAGCTGCGCCGTTCTGGGCGCCAGCATAAACCTCCTGCCTACCTCAAAGACTATGCGTGTTCGCATCTGGGGGGAAGGGGTGTTATGTCCCTGGAACCCTAGGAGTTCCCACTCAGGTCCGTTCACAGTGCGGGGGCGGTTTTCCCCCTCGCTCATTGGTTGGTTCTCCCCAGCAGCCAGCTATAAAAGCAGGCTGCGGGGTCCAACCAGTTGCTGATCGCTGCGAGCCAGTTCCAGGCTTGGCAAGCACGGTCAGTCCTTTATTGTTATAATAAAGTATTTGTTGCACTCATGCTCTGGTTCAGCCTCTCATTACCCAAACTTAACACTCCACATGTATTGAAACTTGGTAGGAGTTCTGGAAGTTGTAGTTCCAATATATTTGGAATTTGCCCATTGAGGATAGCTATTGGATATATTATCTTGGCCTATAAACTGTTTCTTTCAGGGCACAGAATATAAGAGAAGATCACTTGGTATTCTAGTTGCATCTATACTCTCCTCCTATACTCTTTCATAAAAGGCTTATATTTGGGGTCCTCCATACTAATTTTTAAAGTTTATTGTGAGGCACCTAGAATTACATAAAAATGAGTCAGTTATATAAAATAAATAAATGAACCTACACACTATTGTTTCCAGGCAGGGTTGAATTTTACTCTGTCTTGTGATATAGTTCTAGAGATAACTAGATCATGTTAATGCCTGCCTATTGTTCGTGTCTCTCTACCTGTTTCTGCCTGTATTTTATCCTGTTTTTGCTGAGTTGGTTGTTTTGATGCTTGCTGGTGTTAATGAACACAGACTATCTTTTGCTAGCTGCGCTGAGTAACATGTGTTTTTGTTCTGATTTGGATAGAGAACTGACTGGCATTGTGCTCAGCACAGCTTAACTGGAAATTACTCCTAATAATTTTCAAATAAAAGTTTCTATTGTGTGTTTGTGTGTACCTTTAAGTCAGGGCTGACTCTTGACAACTGCTGGGACCAGTTTTCTTGGCAAGATTTTGGAAGTGGTTTGCTATTGCCTCCATTCCAGAACTGACAGAGAGTGACTATTCCAAGTTACTTAGGTGACTTTATAACTAAGGTAGGATTAGAACTCAGAGTCTCATGGTTTCTAGCCTGATCCCTACACTAAAGTGGCATTCTAATACACAGTGGCCTTTTCAAATTGCTGTAGAATCAAATTACACCCATATATATCTAATAAGGTCAAAAGGCTTTTAGGCTTTAGTGTGCAATCTTTCAGCTAAAATAGTGTCCTGTTTACATTTTCTGATAATGTGGAAGATAACAAAAAATCAATTAGACAATTGCAAATTCTTTTATTTTTATTCATTTTAAGGTGTACCTTCTGAAACGCTTTTTCAAGAGGATAAGGAGAGGTCTTTTAAGGTCAGCTGCTTGCAATGCCTGTGGCTTCTCCAAGGACCGTCTTTTATATCTTCTGCAAATTGAAACGTGAATTATAGGATTATAATTAGAATGTCATATTTATGATGAAAAAGTGATTCAGTGAATTAACATGCTGCTTTTCCTTTGTCCTCCTAACAGTGATTCACTTTCTTACAAATCAGCAGGTTGATAAGGAAAATGATTTAGGAGGGTGGAGTATGGAGTAAACTACAGTTTATTTCAAGGCTGCCTGCAATCCTATATCCACACCTGGCTTTATAGATGGTGGTTGATGGTGGTATACTAAGAGGATTCACTGGCTAATAGTTGAGTTTAGCAGCAATGTCTCTGTTAGGGATACACCCTAGCAGAATGTGCACGGCAGTCAGGCAGTCAGGCAGGCAAATATGTGAGATAAACGTTTTTGTAGCTTACACTCAGTAAAACAGATACACTGTGCTAGTTAAATAGTTTATCCCAGTAAGAGTTTTAGCATAGTCAAACAGTCCATATATCATTCACTAGTTCAGTCCATCCAGGGATTATTCAGTTGCAAAGTCCAGTGTCGAAAAAGAGGTCAGTAAACTTACAAATATCAGTCCAGTAATATATCTCCTCGCAGTAGAGATATGAATAAGTCAAACCTCCTTTCTTCCTTTGACGTTCAAAAACTCAGCAGCAGGGAACACGCAGTTAGCAAACCATCAATCCAACATAGTCAGCAATCCAGCAGGTTCTCTTGCTCCCTTTTATGGCGGTTTTATAACCGCACCCAAAAATACATGCTTTGCAGTTTAAAGAGACACACACTTAAACTTACTATCATAGTTTATATATATTATTTTACCCAAACTATGTTAGGTAACCTTGTTATTCCTAACAGTCTCAGCATAAGTGTAAATACAATTTATTAAACAGAACAATTCTATCACAAAAGTAAACCCCACTGAACTCAGACACTGTACTAACCATATGTGTTTTTTTAAAATTTTGCTTTAGCATATTTGAACAAAGCCATTACCCTGAGTTCACACATCACATTCATTCATGCATTGTTATAACTATTTTAAAGAAACCATGATTTAGTAGACATAAAATGAAACGTGGTTAAACCCAAAGCAAATTATAACTTCAACTATAACTCCGAGGCTCTCTGAAGGCTATGGTTAAAAAAGAAAATCAAGATGTGCAATTGAATCTTGCCATATTTTCTGATCACACCCTTCAGAAACTTCTGAAACAGAGACATAAACATTTTCAGTTTTGTTCTTCATTCATTCCAGTCAGATGGTTGAGCTCCTAATGCCTCTGGCTTTTAGTTCAATAAAGGCACAAAGCATTTACATTTTATTTCATGTGGGAGAAACCTTTTTCCATAAACATCAATAGTGACACACATCATCATGGTGCGTGCACACAACCCAGTCACAGGGAATAAGGAACAGTTAAAAGATCTATGGATGTTTAAGCTGCAGAAGAGACGGTTGAGAGGGGACATGATAGCTATCATCAAATACCTGAAGGGCTGTCACTATAAGTTTCTTTTAAATTCCTTCCAGCTCTTGATTCAAAAATTAAGAATAGGCGTAGGGTAGCGGGATTGCAACTTTTGCTTGTTAAACTAGCACAAGCACGTTGTTATTCTGCAATACTAAAATGCTTGAATGTGTATCAGAGAGAGAACAAATGCAGGAAATTATTATTTTTTTCAAAGGCCCAGGCCAAGAGTTTCTCACATTCTTAAGAAAAGCACATGCAGGTGAATGAGGGAGAGAAATGAATCCATATTTGTATCCATAGCAGGTTAATGTCATTCTTGCACTTGTTCAGCTGTTACCCTCTCAAATCTTCCTGTTTGTCTTCATCTCCTTCCAAAAGGACGTCTTTGCTGGAAAGAACGGCAGATTTCTTTAAAAGTCAAACTGCATGTTCCGGCACTGTGTGGCATTTGCCTTCTGATGAAAGATAATAAGAAAGTATTATTAGCTGAGATGAAAGTACAGCGAGAAAAGTGGTTCAAGGCTTATTATGGGAACAGGCATTATCGGGAGATAACAAAGATTGCACAGATGTCATTTAAACTAAGAGAGGGACAGGTTGGGAACACGTGATGATGGTGATGTCCTTGAAGAAAGACATCCACAGGAGATCTTACACGGTCTGTATTCTTTATTTCAGCGGATCTACTGAGACCTTTCTTGCATCTGTATTTTAAGCCTCTTTAAACATCAGAATATCTGTCTCTTTAAAAGGACTTTGCAGGTGGCCTGGCTTTGCTTGTCCTTCTTTCCAGCTCATGCAGCTTGAACCTCTCCCCACACACCCCCAATCCCAAGGGAGAAAGCAATTCTATTTCTGGATCATTAGGTTGGGAAAATAAACTTTGGTTAAAGGAACATGCTAGTTATAGCAAATCAGCAATCAACTGCCAAGAATCATGTCTATTTCTGGTCCAGTTTCTCTGTTGTTTGGGGCTAGTGTTCATTTGTTATGTGGCGTGAAGGAGAAAGGTGACATCACCCCAAGGCCCTCTGCTCCAAGCTTGTAGGAGTAGGAGCAGCTGCCATAACAGTCAGGTCAACCAGATGTGACAAGAGTTACAGAAGTACTTCTCCAACACATGGATTGGGAAATAATCATGGGGTCATGATTCCTCTTCCACATCAGAATCAGAGGTAGCATTCAGAAGGTTCTGACCAGTTCTGGAGAACCGGTAGTGGAAATTTTGAGTAGTTTGGAGAACCAGCAAATATTACCTCTGACTGGAGATTTTACAGTATCCTTCCCCTGCCATGCCCACCAGGCCACACCCACAGAACCAGTAGTAAAAAAATTTTGAATCCCACTACTGACCAGAATGTATGCTTTGGAGTGCATAGCTCTTCTTGGATTATGGCTTATGAACTAAATGAGTCTCATGGTTAATGGAAATTACATGGAACAGTGCAGCCTATTGGAGGTTACATCATCATCATTTCTGGTGAGTTGAAAGATGTAGTTATGGGATAGGTGGAGTGATGATGGCAAGTGCAATCAAAGTTCAGGATAGCCATAGAAAAAGAGGTGCCCACTTTTTTTTTTTTTACATATTTCCAGCATGTTATAAATAACAACTACTGTGCAGAGTTACAACAGAGATACCCTGATACTCCAGACAGGCATTATAAGTAGCAAAGAGTTAGACCAGAGTTGACAATACTTGTTTGTATGTGGCCAGATCCTGTATTTCTTCAGCCTCTGTAGGCTGAAGGTATACTTGGCAGGTCTGTAGGCCAACAACTGAGGCAACCGTTGGACAGTACAGGGCCACAGGCCAAAACACCATCAGCCAACCATTGCACTCTGCCTCTCACCCCAGGAGCAATCTGTTGCTCATCCACCCATTCTCAGCTTGCAAAACAAGCAGCAGCCTGGATTGGGTCTGTGGGCTGGTGTTTGTCGACCCTTACATTAGACATTTTTTTTTAATTTGCAGCCATTTAATGTCATCTATATTTTTGCTGACTAGATAGGGTAGCTCTACATTACATGGTGTGCAAAAGTGTGCATTGATCTTTTTTGCACTTTGCACTTACCCCTCCCCCCCCCTTTTTTTTCATCACATTTAGAAATGATGATCCTGTTTCTCTAAAAGTCAGTTTTCTTCTTCTATGGATGCTGCTCTTTCCAGACTCAGAGAGGATAATGAGCTCAGAGCCTGTGTAAATAACAGATGTTTTGCATTTGCCTCCCACATTCTTATCCAGCCCTTCCTCTTGATCAGTTATACTGTACATCTTTCCAGCAAACAGCCATTACCTAACATGTTTGTTTGCAAATACAGGTAGTCCTTGCTTAGTGACCACAATTGGGACCTGGGATTTCATTGCTACACACTGCAATTGCTAAGTGGAAAAGCATGTGACTGTGACGGATTTAAGATATCACTTCTATTCAGTTAAACTGTGGCCATTAAGTGCAATTTTACTTCTGGTTTCTCCATTGATTTCGCTTCTCATAAGCTGGTTGGGAAACATGCAAATGGTGCCCATGAAGTGCCCAAATGGTGTACATGTGAACACTGGATGCTGTGTTGATTATAAATGTGAGAACTGGTTGCAAAGTTGGGTTTTCTTTTATACTGTTGAACTCTGGTTGCTAAACAAGGCAGTTGGTAAGCAAGGATTACCAATAAGGCTTTCTAATATCTCTTAAAATTGTGGATAGGGTTTCCATTATAAAACATTTGTTTGATAAGTTGGTCACTTTGACAATCACTACTAAAATCCAAAAAGCACAATCTTAATAAGAAATGTTTTATTTATATTTTCAAACTCTTTGAAATGTTTTGGAACTCTGTTTTATTTATATTTCCAAACTTCAAGTACTCTAACATGAGTACTATCTGTGAGACTTTTAAAAACTAAAGTAAATATTTGATAAACGTATTTCCAGAGGTCATGTTCTAGAAAAGATCCAAATGAGCAAATTAAAAAAAAAAAAAACTAGCTTTTTGCTGGAATCAGATGGTCATCCATTTTTGTCCCTGTTAATAAAATATCACAATATTCTCCAGTTTTTCTGCTTTCCAGAGTTCTTTTAAAAGTGTCCAAGCAAATTCTTCTTCCCCTTCAGGTGTCCAGGATTTAGTGTTTGATATTCTCTCTAGTGTTTGATAGTGTTTGATAGTGTTTGATATTCATTAACAGACTTAAGAAAATGTGGGGACCTTTTGTGCTTAAATGCATTTTAAGAGGATAGCCATTTTAGTCTATAGTCCATTTTTAATTGACTGCATTATTATGCTGTTTTAAAATTGCTCTAAAGCAGGGCTGTCAAACTCCCAGCCTGCGGGCCGGATGCGTCACATGCTGGCCATGCCCATACCCGGTTTAGTGAAGGGGAAAAAAGTCCTGATACGTCACGTGACGCTGACATGACGACATGAGTTTGATGCTTCTGCTCTAAAGATTTAAATATTAGATCACTAGGGAGGATATTTTCAAGACTGAAAGATGACTCTGAAACAATTTTATAAATTCAAGCAAGCTACATTTTCTTTAATAGGCATATGAGAACTTAATTATATCACAATTTTTGAAATGTTACAATCTAATTGAATAAAACTTAATGCGTATGTGACCTGAAATGCTTAATTGTGGGGACAAGACTTAAACATTGTAGTCAGAAACTTTAAGTAAAAAGGTGCCATTCCCCCCAAGAAATCTGACTCTATGGGCATCCATAGTTTCTTGCTGCTTTCATGAAATGATGGTAGTGTGTTGATGTGATAGAAGCTCTCCTCCTTTTTTATGTGTGGACAATGTCATAACACATCTAAAAGGTGTGGTTTTGTATCATGACAACATAATAATGTATTACTTTTGTCAGATCTGTATAAGGAGGATGATACTGAAGCTCCCTCCTTGGCAAGACTAAGTGATTATACTTACTGGATTCTTTGGGATCTATTTGAGGAATTTTAAGCTTGGTCTAGGATGGGGTTGCATTTTTCCCAGCTAACCCCAATTCCATCTTTAAATGCTCTTTGATCATCCCTCCAGATGCTACTGTTTGTTGCCCTACTCAATGCAGAAATCCAAATTAAACAATTCCCTATAAATATTGGGTAAGGTAAGATAACCTTTATTGTCATCTGTGGGCACTCTGGCACACATTAAAAATGAACTATATGCCTACACCCTAACATATAAATGTTAATCACTGTTTTTTCTTGAATACATAGCAGAAAGAGGAAGCTTGAGAGTTCACAAGGTTGATGCCATATGGAACAAAACTGTGGCTGAAACTGGATGTTCTACTTCGGATACCATGAAGCCTCCTCCCAGAAGGTAACAAGCAAAACAGGTACCTACTTAAATACATTTCACAGAAGGGAGGCCACTAGGAAGGTACAAAACTTACCAATGAATGGCCTGGCTGACAAGTGTGCTTTTTGCCTCTGGACCCTGCTGTTCTTTCAAAAGTTTGATAGTTTCCAGAAGCAAATCCCCCAATCCTTTAGTAGTGAGTGGTATCCAAGCTGGCGAGTTTTGTGCATCTCTATAGCCTATGGTGTTGAATTGCTGTTAACTTTTACAAAGCTTTTGTGAGTATTCAACCAGAGTCCACCTACTTGTTAGATAAGACTATAGCTCATCTTTTGTTCTAGTCCTTTCCTTCCTGCTGCTTCTGTCCTTCATCTGTGTAACCATTTTCAGTTCTTTTCTCACAGGACAATGTTTCCAATCCACTGATCATTTCATTGCCTTCTTTGTTCCTGTCCCAGTTTATCTGGATCTTTTTTTAAAAAAAACACAGGTAAATTATTTCTGAACATTATAGTAGAGTAGATCATTTTATGTGGCCTTCTCAGGTGTCCTCAATCTATATTTGAATTCACAAGAGAGAAAATAGTCAAGTTATTCCATTGCCTTGCCCTGAGATGAAGGCTCTCATTAAATCAATAATACAAGAAATGTAATTGCTTTTCAGTAATATCAGGTCTTCATTAATCTTCTTTTTAAATTTACCTCAGTGGTTCGATATGGTAGCTGAAATCAACTCCAAAATGATACTTCATGTTCTTGTGAGCATATGCTACATGAGCATGGCATTTCTTCTTAAAGCCATTGGCAGGAGACCAATTACAGCTGTGCATTTGCAAGATTCTTCATTTCTTCCCTTTTCAAAGGCTATCTTGTTTCTCCTACTTATCTTGAGTCAGCTGAAATATCATGTATAGAAAGAAATAGATGATTCTGAATCTTCCCACACAATTGATCAGAAATATATACTGTGCATGCACATCCAGTGAGTAATTTGTTCTTGCGTGCTCATATTTTCAGAAAAAAGGTATCAACTTATATGTGTGTACATGTTTGTATCCAGATAATTGAATGGAAATGTTTTCACCAAAATGTAGTGCGTTTAGCAACAGCTGCTGTTGGTAAGATGGCAGAGTGTTATGATAAAAGCTCTACTCCTTTGGTATATTTGTACATGCATTCAAAAGGGGTTTGATTGCATTGCAATTCTTTGTCTACTCTCATGCTGATTTTATCATACAAACATAAATACTGTAAGCATTTAGTGTTGCATTTATTAGTGTGCAAAATATTTGAAAGGAGTGCTTTGCAAAGAATACCAGCTTGACTGAAGCATCCTTCCTTAAAGCATGAAAGCAGCCGCATCTTCCAGAAGAACTGGGCAGCCATTTCAAAAGCTTTCTCTGTTATCTCCACATGCATCTAAAGTAGAATTCTAGCATTTTTGTGATGTGTGTTTCCATAGGCATATTAGTCAGTGAACCTGAATCACTGTAAATGTATAAGCAGACAGGAAAAGCTGGAGGTGGAAGTTCCTAGAGAAGTGTTTCAGTGTATATTGTTGTTATGTTTTGTCAAGTTGTAGGTGACTCTTCGTGGCTTTATGACTAACTGCTGTCTAAGCTGTCCTGTCTCTCACTGCATTAAAAATGCAAATGCTTTTTGTGGCTTTCAGTTTGGTGCCTATCCACCTTATATGCTGTCAGCCTGTTTTCTCTTTCCATTCACATCACATACCATTAATATAGTTTCCATAATCAGTGGTGGGATTCAAATTTTTTTACTATGGTTCTCTAGGCGTGACTTGTGGGCATGGCTTGGTGGGTGTGGCAGGGGAAGGATACTGTAAAATCTCCATTCCTTCCCTACTCCTGGGGAAAGGTTACTGCAAAATCTCCCTTCCCTTCCCACCCCATTAACCTACTTTCCAGCTCCGTTCTCCTGTGCAGGGCAACAAAAGAAGACCCAGCCGATCAGCTGAGACTTGGAAGGCAGAGAATAGATGGGGGCGGGGCCAGTCAGAAGTGGTATTTGCTGGATCTCCAAACTACTCAAAATTTCCGCTACCAGTTCTCCAGAACTGGTAAGAACCTGCTGAATACCACCTGTGCCGTAGAAGCATCAGCCATTGTGATGTATCCTAGCTACAATACATGATACCTCTGACCCAGTTTCTCTAATAGTGAACTGTTTGAGTGAAACCAGCCTTCTTCAGCACCACAAAGAGCCAGCCTCCTTCTTCTTGCTCTTGTGCAGAAACTATGATTCATATCCATGCATTATCAGAGGGAATAATGAGTTCTTTGCTTTTAAATTTTCCTGTCAAGCCTACAACCCTGGATCCCCTGGTCATCTCCCTTCATTAAACAGCTATAAGCAACACGTTTCATCTGAAGATCTTGAGACCAAACATGGGGTTCACTTTTTCATCCACTCAGGACCTAAAGAGGTTCTCATATAGTTGCACTAACATCCAGAACTGGGAACTGATGGGGCATAGGGTACAAACTCAATAGGTAGAAAGAAGGAGTGCCCAAACTCCTTTTGAAAAAGGGTCTGGTTTTGTGTATATATATATTTTTAAATTATTATTTGTAGAAATTCTCCAAAGCAATTCAAGATGGCCTGCAGGAGTTCTTGGGCAGAGAACTAAAAATCAGGTTTCAGAGGTGCAGCATCTGTTCAGTAATCTTTCATTTGTTGACCTACCAAACCACCTGTCTACTTTTTTTTCCTGTCTTCCCATCTCTGAACATTAGTCTTTAGTGTACTTAGTGCAATTTTGTTTTCAGCAGGACAATTCTCACAAATTTCTATTTCTAAATGATATTTGTTCAGGGTTAAGTTTTTAAAAAGCTAGTTCACCTTTCCTTCAATCATTGTGCTTGAAAAGCAGCTGGAAAACTACCTTAATGAGAATGATTAATTTCCTTCTACCCTCTAGTGGATTGCAAAAATAAATGCAGCAAAAGTATAGTGTAACAAGGAGGGCAGCTAATTAGTCCTCTAATTTTCCATTGTTTATCTTCTGCCCTCCTTCCCCAAATTACAGAATTAACTTCTAATTTACTTAGTTTTATTAAACTGGGTGCTAAGTATCAAGGGCTATTTGACTGGAACAATCAGATATAAATAACTTTTCAAGCCAAACATCAGTGAGCAATTCAGCATTTCACACAGTTTGTGATAAACCAAGTGCAGATTTGGAACCCTCCTGTTTTATTAAAGGGCCTCTTGTATGATTGTAGTAGCACAGATCCAGTGCAGATCCAAGGTTTATATGCCTGTGCAGCCAGCCCATGGCTGCTAAGTGGGCACCATTTGTATTTATATACTCATTCTCATAAATAAATGCACTAACCTGTCAGACACGAGAAACCACAAGCCCAGTTAAGGTTAAAAAAAAAAAAAAGCACTGCAAATTAATTTCCTGCAACCTATACACAAAAAAATGGTTAAGGCAAATTGGCACCAGATAAGAGTCAACAGACTTCAAGGGGCAATGGACTTAGGTCTGGCATAGGGATTTCCAGACTGATGATGCATTTGACCCTTCCCTCTGGCTCAGCCTGGTCGTCTCCTACATCACCAAGGCTTCCTATCATTCAAGAGCACCTGTTCAAAGCCACTGGTTTATATAGTGAAAAACTGGTGAATTCCTACCAGAGGTAGAATATCTGATCCGGACATCAAATTTTGCATGCCATTTCTATGTATCTTTGCGACAGTCTACATTTTGTCTAGTCTACGTGACTAGATTAATAGTCAAAGCGGGGCAGGAGCACTACTTTCTTCTTCCACGTAACTCTACTCAAAAGCGGTTGGGGGAGTTTGGTATAAGAAGGAATGGGAATGATAAATGAAAAGGGCAGTCTGGTCTAGTGGTTTAGGCACCAGGCTACAAAGCAGGAGACTATGAGTTCTAGACCCACCTTAAGCATGAAAGCCAGTTCAATAACCTTAGGCCACTCATTATCTCTCAGGCCAACTCACCTCAGGGGTTGTGGGGAAAACAGGTGGAGAAAGGTATGTGGATATGTTTGCCTTCAGTTATTTATAAAAATAATAAAGGTTAGATACAAATGAATATATGGTAAGTGTGGTATAGATTTATGCAATCCCATCCTCTTATATTAATCAACAGAGCCCTCACGTCTGAAAAAAGGTGATCTATCCCTTCTTTAGAGAGGATACAATCCCTTAAAGAATGTAAAAACAGGTTAGTCCTGGGGGAAACAATTTTTTGGGATCTTTTTTGTTTTTACTAGAACTCTAAAATCTATCAAATTGAGGTAGAGGCAAACATGATTCTCTGTGTGGGTTTTTGTGTCTCTCTGCGGGGTGTGGGTGTAGTATATGACCAAACAACAATGTATATTGGAGCTATAACACCAGTTTTACTTCTTAAAATAAGAGTCAACAGACTTCAGTGAGGGGATTCTTGCTTTCCTGATTTGTTGACAGTTCTAATAGATGCGAGTAGATAGGATCTAATAATAAAGTACAGTCTTTATAAAATTAATTAAAATTAATCATTAGCAGGGAAAGGTTTTAACTGACCCAATCAGATTTCAATAGCAGATAAATATTTATTATGAACATTTGCTCAAGAATGTTTGGATTAGATGGAAATTAGGTGTGTTCAACCTTTAGGGCTGGACCACATTTAGAATTCTGAGGTGGACATTTTCATAAAATAACCACAAGAGACACCTGGAGTATTGACAAAATACACAGCCTATCAAAAATACTAATTTAATGGGGGGGGGGAACCCCTCCCCCAATATGCTGTCTATCAGCTAGGTATATCCTATGTGATATCCAAAGGCATTATATTAAATAAATACAGTGCTGAAAGTTGGGACATGCTTTGCATGCCACCCCCTTCTTTCTCGTTTCATTTTTTAAGAAAAAAAAATCAATTGGGACATGTAGCCTGGAAAGTTCCAAGAATATTGGAATATACCATATTTTAATATACCATTAAAAAGTTTTGCTAAATTCTCCTGTTGGAAAGTAGGCAGGAAACTGTCATTTACAAATTGCAACACTAACATTTAACATCTGAAATGCTTTGTTAGCAATGATAACAAGATAGCAGGAACAAAACACTTAATTAATAGATGTTATTTAAATTTTCCTAAAACTTTCCTACCCATTCTAGCCCCCTGGGATTGGATCACCCCCTTGCTTTATTATTTGTTGCAGAGCCATAAATCACTGAATCAGAAGGATGTAGAGAAGTGCTATTTCAGAAAAGCTGACTTTGTGATAGGCATGGTAAATTTAGACGCTATTGCAATATATTTTTTAACAAAGTCTGCAAGGTCTTGATTGGCAAAGCAAAGCAGGAAGGGAATATTAAGCTTGAGCTGATAGCTTCTGAAAAAAGTAACCTATTCACAGAATGAGCTATGTAGCGGATAGGACAGGAAAAGGCATTGTGTTGATATTGTAATGGTCCCAGGGGACTGAAATCCTGTATAGTTTTGAGGGAACCTGAACAATACAGTGCAATATTTTCTTTCAATAAATTTTACAGATTGCAGGAAAAGAATACTCTCTTTCCCAACCTGAAATTACATTGGTCTCAACACGTCAAGAGACACCTGGTTAGAGAAGGATGATCTGGTATATATAGAATAAGGAACACACTCATGTGATCTTTGACAAACTGCACCTGAATCCCAGTTGAAGTTGGCTGAGAGAAGCAGTAGCAACATCTGCTGGTTTTAAATTCTTGTTTTTCAAAAAGATAAAGTTTGGCTGAGATTTGTCTTTTATTGTCTACCAGTGTTTCTTCAGAGTAGCTTTTGATTTTTCATCTATTTCCTGCTCTTGTCAATGTCTTCGCAAGTAAAAAAGTTATCTTTAGCAATAGTTTGTGCTAATCTAATTCTTCCCTTTACTGAAATAGTTCAAGAAATATCCAAAAAGGATGTGCTCCAACCATAAAAAAACCCACGATAAAGCTAGCATGCTTCATATAAAATTATGAGTAAAGTCAATAGGAAGCACTCTAGTTTTAGATGTGTTTGTAAAATATTCATTAAAAATAAAATAATCATTAAAATGTGAAAATAATTTTGGTGTGAAAGCATTAGCTCTCCTATATTCCCACCCTGGATTTACTTATTCCAGATTAGGTTTGTTTATAGATAAAGCATTCTGGTGACAACAGATTACATGCATTTAAAAAATGGCTGAGCAATATAAGACCTAGTGTTTTAATGGAAAAGTTGTTGGCTAGAGTAGGAAGTTAAAAAAAAATTCAAAATCCCAAATGAAAAACACTTTGCATTGTTGCCAACAAAACTACTTTTAATTAAAGTCATCTTGGCAATTACGTTACCTTCTCATGTTGATCACTGCCACCATTCTCACAGTCCTTGGTTACATTGGCTCAAAATAACAGTATCTGAAATCAAAACTTCTGGAGGACATGAGATTAGGATAGGCTATCTTAGATTTCTTTTATATAGTTTCAGTAAGGAAACTCTCCAGCTTGTTACATCAGATGGCATTTCCTTCTGTATTAATTAAAGATGTTTATTATAGACTTTCATAAATACAGTTCCTTTGAATTAACTATATTGGCCTACTTGGGTTTAATCTGATTTTAGTTAAGCCCCATCATTTTTCTGCTTCTCCACAATTTAATTTAAATCAGTTTTAGCTTTCTTCAATTTATAACCCAAATGACAAATTTTAGACCCTTCTTTTTTTAGAAAAGTGAAATCTCTGCCTACCATTGTTGATGTCAGTACGATTCCATCTTGGAGTAAAGACTCCTTGCTTCTCCCTTTCCTGACCCCTTAAAAGCATGAGTTCAGGGTAGTTGCAGGTTGTTTGCTTTCAATTCAAATAATTTTGTTTGGTTTGTGAGCATAAATATCAAGATACGACCTCTTTCTTGACAAAAGCTACCTTGGTCATAAGAAAACTATTGTGGCCACTGTCGGAGAGATATTTTCAAGGGAAAAGTAGGGTGGGCAGGAAATAAACATCTAATTTCCTGCAGAGAGATATTTTTCCCAATCTGTATTTTGTTTTGAAATAGTTAACAAACGATCAGATCTGAAATATCTAGCAATTGTTCCTACACATCATTCCCTTCCTGGAATACTATTGAAATGACAACAAATCCATATTTCAGTGAGTTTACAGGACAATTGCAGGAACATTCCTTGATGAATAACATCATCACCAGTTGTAGTTTTGCTGTCTAAATTCTGATTAGAATTAATAAAACAACTTTATGAACAGATTGATTATGGAGTTAGCATTTCCCAGCGTCAGAGATACGTAAACTGGGGCTTTGCAAAGCAATGTGCTTGGAAAATAAATGAACAAATATGGTGAGAAACACAAAGAAAGGAGCCTTCTTCGGCTGATTAGGCTTTCATTGCTGTGACACATTTCCAAGCGGAGAGATGTAGTGTTGTGTGCCCATTATCTCATAAATCCTCTTTATGGCATGTTATGAAATTCTGGATTAGCTTCTATTCAAGTTGTAGTCAAACTCTCTCCTGTTGCCTGGGTTTATCTTACACATGAAATTCAGAAACAGAAACAGCTGCAAGGGAGGCATCACATTAAGCAACAAGTAAGCTGGAAACACACATCAGAAACATGCAGTTTAGTTTGGAAATAACTGCTCTCCAAGAAGATATTGAAAAATAGAAAGGGAATGTATTTGATAATCCCTCAGAGGCAAGCCCCCCCCCCCTTTGAATTTGCATTCTTCCTAATGTATCAGATTATGATTCCTATCGTATCGCCCTTAGACAACTGAGCTTGGCCAACTGGAAATGATGAAGATTGCAATTTAATCCTTCCAGATGAATGATATTTTATGTTTGATTTGAGGTACAATGTTACATAAATGGTAGAGTTATACACACTTTATTGAATTGAGAGACTAAGTTCTCATTAAAAGTTTCACACAACTAAGGGATTGGAATCAACAACTGTGATCTGATGGTTAATATGGGGTTAGGTGGTCAGGAAAATCCATTCAAGTCAAATTTTGGAGGTTACTGTTCCTGCCCACTTCTATCTTCTCTTTTTCTATAGTTCTTTTGTTTTTCAAACCTTTTTTTCTTGTCTATCTACCTTTTAATCTTTTATTTTTGAAAATCAATACATTTAATAAAAAGAAATTTTCCCATGTTGAAGTTGGAATAATTAAAATCTCCCATCATGATAACTTCATGCTTCTTTGAAAGATAGACATTTTGCTTTTAGGAGACAGCTTCCAGATGTTTTTAGGTGGGTGGTCAAATAGAATAGAATAGAATAGAACAGAATAGAATAGAATTCTTTTTTGGCCAAGTGTGATTGGACACACAAGGAATTTGTCTTTGGGGCATGTGGTATCAGTGTACATAAAAAGAAAAAAAATACCCATCAAGAATCATAAGATACAACACTTAGTGATAGTCACAGGTTACTAAATATGCGGTCAAATCATACTAGGAAACAAATAAAACATTATAAGTCATAGAGATACAAGCAACAAGGCTAGAGTCATAAGTGGGAGGAAATAGGTAATAGGAAGGATGAGAAAAATAATAATAATACAGTCTTAATACATAGTTTGACAGTGTTGTGGGAATTAGTTGTTTAGCAGAGTGATGGCATTCGGGGACGGACGGACTGTCCTTGTGTCTAATTGTTCTGGTGTGCAGTGCCCTATACTGTCATTTTGAAGGTAGAAATTGAAACAATTTCTGTCCAGGATGTGAAGGTTTTTCACATCCCTCTTTTTGGCTCGTGCAGTATACAGGTCTTCAATGGAAGTCAGGTTGGTAGCAAATGTTTTTTCTGCAGTTCTAATTATCCATTGAAGTCTGTGCCTGTCTTGTTTGGTTGCAGAGCCAAACCAGACAGCTATATAGGCGCAGATGACAATGTCACTTATATTTGTTCCCACATTTATATTAGCCCAAATGTTCTCCATAGTCTTTGCTATTTCTGAGCAGGAATGAATATTTTAAGGTAAAATTCAACTTCTCCTTCTTTTCAACTGCTTTATTTTCGAACACCTTGTGCCTTTTAATTGATATTGTCCATTGGATTTATCCAAAAAGTCTCCCATTATACCTATTATATCATATTTGCATTTTTTTTACTAAGATCTGAAGTTCATTTTGTTTTTGTTTTATTTTCTATATGGTCATTGTTAATGTAGAGACTTGGAGAACTTTGGAGAGCCCTTGCTGGGAATAGAAGAGAATGTAACTCAGGATTGAACTGTGGAATCTATGACAATTTGCCACAGTCAACTTACCATGGCCAACTCATTGGAGCCAACTTGCCATGACCAACTTGTCATATTAGAATTATACTAATATCAAAGAAATGATAGAATAGAATCATTAAAATATGCAAAAGGAGGCACAAATGAAATATGGATAGCAGTTTTTAAAAATAAATAAATAATTGATTTGAATTGTTAAATTGTCTCCTGGCGGGTTGTCCCATAGTGAGTTGGCTGTGGTGAGTTGTCCCTTTCCACTCCGAGTCTGGTTGTTGGCTTGTAGACATTTCATTACCTAACTAGGTAACATCATCAGCACATCAAGGACTCCTGTGCAATAGAAAGCACCAAGGATTCCACAGTGTACACCAAATCAAACAAAATAGATCAATAATGTAAAGGTAAATATCTTTGGTTTTTTTTTAACAATGCAAATTCTGTATATGTAGTCAGACATACTAGGATTTATGAGTGTCAGAAAGGCAAAATGCCTTGCTTTTACTGTAGTGGATAAACATTTATGTTCCAGTGGATTTAGTCATAAGAGAAATATTCCATTTATATGAGAGGGTAGCATGAAATATTTTTAATCATGCTTACCCTTTGCTCAGTTAAATTATAAGTTAAATTAATCTTCAAACAATGTGTTGCTAGGTCCAATTCATCCCCTCTCCTCCTTTTTCTTTCAAGTCCTAAAAGTAGAAGTTCTTAGAGTGAACGCATGATATGTGTGCACACATCAACTGATGTTCATTGATGACAATGACATTGAATGATGTTTTGTTAAATGAAATAATTACTGGAGATTACCTGCAATATACACAATATTTGTATCACTCCTAAAATAATCCTTTCAAGCAAAGACAGTCACGTGCTGTGTTTTCACTGTTTTGCAACTGAAACATTAAGGGATGTGTCCCATGAGGGCCAATCAACTCCACACAAGGGTATTTAATGAAAGTAGTTCAGACAGTGAAGTCAGTGGTAACTTTTGGCCAAGAAAATGTGGGTGAGGCCTACAGAGTACCTGTCCATCTTGAATATTATATCAGGGGGACTATATGTATGTCTGAATGGATTTATAGATTTATATACTGCTTCCCATTCTGTTCAGTAGTAAGATATTCAGTGCCAAGCTGGAGACATGAAGAGTGGGTGTTACTTTAGATTAATCTGATCACATTTGAGAAAAATCTGAATTCCAAAATTCCTGACCTGCCAGGACAGGATTAACATTTGCTTTGTTTACTAGATCTTATCCAAGACAGATTTTCTTTATTCTTGTCCATAGTAAATAAACCTGCAGTCCTTAAGCAAACGACTTCTGACAGCAACCCTCAAATAACAATAATACCTTGTCTTAAAATAGATGAGTGACAACTCATCGGTTAAAGCAGAGGGGTGCTATAATGATCCCTCAGCACCCTCTTCCAAGAAAAGAAGGCCATTAGCAATGTCATAGTTTATAACTGTTGAGTGGAAGAAATGCAGGCTGTAGCTCAGAATATGCATAGCTATGTAAACATTGGTTCCTTGCCATTTTACTCAAGTGACTGTTGTTATGATTAATAATCATCCATGTTATAATGAAAATAGATCAAAACAGATCAATAGACCTAAGAAAGTAGAAGAAAAAGGAACAAAATAGAAGATCAAAACATTTAAAAATCAGATTGGTATAGGCAAGGTTCCAATGAATCCTTATCAAGCCACATGTTTTAGCCATACAGGCACTGAAATAATGATCCCATGGAATAAATTATAGATGTTGCCCTTTGCCCCTTTCTTGCTAGATGGGCCCACCATGTTCATTTTCTGATAAATCTTTGGGAAGTATTGCTGGAATTAAACAAGCAAAATGCTCCTCATTTTTAAATGTAAAAAGTTACTTGAGGCAGAGAAATGGCAAGCATATCAGGAGGGCACCATGGGCACAGTGGATTTAGATTATTCCTCTGTTTTAGGAACTTTGATCCCATGGGTGCAATGAGATTAGAATGTCTGATCCCTTACTCCAGTACAGATTCCAGCTCCCCTTCAGAGTCAAGTAAACAGTTAATTTTAAACTCTATCCATTTGTTTAAGTGAAAAGTTATAGGGATAAGGATGTCATAATGTCTCCCTAGTGCCCTGTATCTTGACCTAAAATCTTAATTAATTGTCAGTGTGGTTGTGTAAGGCAATGACTTTAAACTCTAGCAAAAAGGCAGTTGGTAGCTAAAAGTATATTTTGATGGAGGAAGATGATTGTTGATAAATACTGATAATCTAGGGGTGGGCTGCTACAGGTTTGCCTGGGTTCGGGCGAACCCATAGCTAATGTTATGGATGGTTCGGTGAACCACCAAATCCCACCCCTGGCTGGCCCCACCCTCCCCTCCCCTCCCAGGAGTCTCCACACGGCTTATTTGAATGCGAAGTAAGTGCAGGGCCCACATGGAGGCTCGAGGAGGGTGAAAAATAGGCCCCCCAGAAGTTTCAGGAAATCTGAAAACAGGCCCATTTCCGGCCTCTGGAGGGCCTCTGGAGCATTTTCACATTTCCAGAGGCTCAAGGAAAGCCTCCGGAGCCCGGGGAGAGAAAAAAAAAATCCCTTCTAGGGTTCAGGAGGCCGACTTGGCCACGCCCACCATGGCCATGCCCATCCAGCAACCGGGCAGAGAACTGGTTAGTGAAATTTTGGAAGCCCACCCCTCTTATAAATCAATGAGTTTCCAGTGTGCATTGGGATAGGTGGAAGTTATTCATTTTTCTAATCTTCCATTCATCTTTTCTACAGCCAGAAAATTTTGACAGCAAAAATGAATAGTAGTAAATTAAAGATTTGACAATTTGACCCTCTTTCCTGATATCCCAAACCCCCTGCCTGAGGCAGCTTCTTCACTGCATCAAATGCTTGGGCCGTCTTTACAGACATCTTTATTTTAGCAGTGGAGACTGAGAAGAGTATCAGGAACCAAGTATAAGCAAAGTCTATATATTGAATCAAGCCTTTTCTTCTCCAAATTTAAATGGCTCTTTCTTAGCATCCTAATTTTTAGATTTTATTTTCTTTCTTTCTTTATTTTATTTGGTTTGTCAATTGCTTACAAGATAATAGGTATAAGTAAAAACATAGCTGTGAATGGATACATATAAGAAAAATAAAAGAAAAATAATCCTCCTGCTCCACAACAAACCAAAATCTTTCAAAACATTTGTTTATGTCACAGTTCCATTGGGCCTGGGATGTCAGAATCCTTATAAATAGACTTAGAGATGGGAATGGTTTTTGTAAACTTTAAAGAACGAAAATAATGAAACATTCATACAGTTTAAACAGCAATTTAGATTCACTTCATTTGTCTTCCAGCTCTAGATAATATTCAAACCGAGCTGATTTAAGTGGGGAGGGGGAGGGGGCTAAGCCACTTTAAACATAGATGCACTCATGCTTATATTTTTTGTTTGGTGAAGATGCTTTTTGTTGGCTTTAATTAGAAAACTGCCCTAATGCTTTTTAAATATATATATTTAAAATATATATATTGCACCTTTCCTTTCTCTTTCAAATGGATTGCTGTTTGGTTGCTGTAGTGAGTGAAGGAAAACCCCTAAACTGCCTGAGGAGCTGTGGATGTCCATTTTAGGAAGTTCTTGCCTCTCTGCTGTGGTACATGGTGTTATGCTCTATATCGAACGACATTCCTATCTCGTAAATGCAAAGAAAAGCTGTTCCAAATGCCTTGCTAATTTTAAACGGCTCACTTATTTGGCTGGGATTCTCCATGTGAAGTTTTAATTTATTGATGTTCACAGTTAAGACATTTTATTCTTCCAAATGTCCCATTGGGAACCCGGCAGTTGTATTCAAAGTGGATGTGCCTCCCCAGAAAATCCGTCTTGTTAAAAATGGGGCAATTTGATTGATGGGGGTATTTGATGTGGTTTCACATCCTGTCCCAAACCCTGTGCCTTTCAAGAGGCAGGCTAAGGACAGACTTAGATGGTTGGAAGTCTGGAGAAAGCAGGATTCTACCCCCTTTCTACTCTGTGTTGAAAAACAATTAGGAGCAGTATTTCAAAAAGTACTCTGGTGACAGGCAATGGATCTTCATTGCAGCTGAAGGTGGCCAGCCAGCTGATCTAGCACCAATATGTTGTTGGCATCATCTTCCATTGGCCAGTTGACTGATCCCTCATCAGGGGTCCTTAGTGCTTTCTGAACTTGCTTGTTTTCTTGCAGCCATTTCATTACCCAAACTAGGAAGCATCATCAATGCAAGTAAGGAGCATGGTTTGTTGTCTGTTTATATTCTAGTGGCTTGCCCTGTCAGTATTGGTGGGAGTGAGTTGTCTTAGAGATTCTTTGGTTAGGCTGTTTACTGTTGGCTTCTTTGGCAGTTTCTTGATTGTTGGTCTGATATTAATCTTCAAGTTAATCTATGCTGATCTGGGTACTGATTGCTGGTGGAAAGTTGCTTGGGTCTTTTTGTTCCGTTTTTGACCGGTTGATTGTGTCTTTTGCATAGTCTATAGATGTTGTCAATGTCTATGTGTCTATTGATGGCTGATGTGTCAGAGTTCCAGGCTTCTAGAAATTCCCTGACATTTTTGGACTTGGCCTGGTCTAGGATGGTCACATTTTCCCAATTGAAACTATGACCCCTCATCAGTCAGGTTGCATATTTCTAGCACTTCAAGCATACCAAAAGATAATAAGCACTAACAAACCTGAGAAAGGTCCATCTATTTATGTTATTTATTGTACTTTAAAACCATTCCAAGTCAGCTGTCTAGATAATGTGAAAATACGTTTAAATTTATCATATTTTTTAGAAACATTGCATACAAAACAGCACAATTATATAAAAAGCTAAATGGTGACAATAAATACAGCATGTATTGAATAACTGAGCATAAAACAATATCCTGTTCTTACAAGACCTAACTGAATTCCTATGTCAACTCTTTAGGCAGGAATCGATGGCAGGGACTCCTTATAAATATCCACAGAAGAGTAAGTGGGAAGTGGTAATGTTTGACCGGAGGTCACTGCTACTGAACTAGGGAGCAATGTTTTAACCCAAGCAAAAAAGGGTAGAGCTTCTATTGTGACTTGATGATGCACTTTTCATCATTTTGGTTAGAAAAAGATGCCCTTCCTAGTATTGTTCTCTGGCACCGATCATTCAGATTCAGAGTACAGAAGAGGGCAAGCAAAATAATTAGAGAGTTGGAACCTTACATTAAAAGTCTTGAATGTTTGGGAATTCTCAACTTGGAGAAAGGATGGATGCATCATACGAAGCATGGCCCATTATCAAATATGATCCCTCTCTTTTTTCTTTTTCTTTTTGCTAGTTTTTCTCCACCGACACCAAATAATAATTTGGAGGATTATTTTGCTGAAACACAAATAGATTCCCAAACCCCTTTATATAATCTTTTCTAACACTTTGTTCAGTTGGAAAGAATAAAAAGTTGATTGAGCAGGAACATGAACAGAGAATGAATAATCCAATGATGCTGAGGAAAAGGAAATATAGAACAGATAAAAGAACAAAGATTTTCATACCACATCATTAATTCATGCAATTCCTCACCATGAAAAGTAATGGACACTAACTTGGATGACTAAAAGGATCCTACCAAAAGCTATTCACCTTAGGGATTTAAGTCTTTGTTAAGCAACCTGCTTCAGAATACATTTGTTAAAACAAAGTATGTCTCTATCTCTTGTTTGTAAATACCTCAGAATTTTTTGATTGTCAGAAAGAAAAAAAAGAAACAGTGGACTAAGTTGGTTTGAAGAGAGGTAGTTTAGTATAGGAGTTAAGGCATCAGGCTAGAAAATGAGAGACAGTGAGTTTTAATCCCACATTACATACAAAGCCAGCTGGATGCCTTGGGCCAATCACTTCCTCTCAAACCTAGTAAGAAAGCAAGGGTAAATCACTTTTGAAAATGACTGCCAAGAAATTGCAGGCACTTGTCCAGGCAGTCACCAGGGATCAAGACAGACTTGAAGATATTAAGAAAAGAAAAGAAGAAAAGGAGGAAAGAAAGAAAGAAAGAAAGAAAGAAAGAAAGAAAGAAAGAAAGAAAGAAAGAAAGAAAGAAAGAAAGAAAGAAAGAGTTGGCTTTAGGTAGTCATGTATTTATAAAGACTAGTGTAGAAAGTTAGCACCCACCCCTTTCCTAGAAGAATAAAATATTTGGAGGAATATTTTTAAAAGACAGGATAAAATATTTCCCCTAAAAGAGAAATAAAAAATCTTAAGGGAGACAAAAACTCAGAGGCCCATCTCCCTGCCCTGTCCCCCTGGGACAGCTTTAGAAATGCAGTTATGGTAATCCATTACTCCCTGCAGCAAGGTCTGGACAAAGATAGGATTAACCCACTACCATCTAGCATCAGAACTCACTATATTGCACAATATCCTAAGGACATTGCATCACCCTGCCAAACTTCAACCAAACTTAGCTCAGGCAACCAAGAGAGCCAACTATGACCCCTACAACAGTCAATTTAATAAATACATGTTCTTGCACAGGAACAGGAAGCTCAAGTTCAAAGCCAAAGAGAAGGTATAAAAAACCCTCACTCTCAACTCCATGTGGTGAGCTGTACCAGAACCATGTGCTTGGTGGTTCTGCTTCATCACTCTTTCCAATCAGCCTCCATGTTTCCAGTGCCTTTCTCCCAGGTGAGAACTGAACCAGATGGATATTTCTTCCAACACTAGAGAGCTATCCATTCCCCTTGCAGTTTCTGCTAATGGAAGCTAGTGTCAGAGTTCAGGTAGAAAGCAATAAGTCCATGTCTAAAAGAATAAAAAGTAAAACATGTTTAAAGTCTGGACTACAAGTGAATTGCATATAACAGCATTCATTCACGACTGAAAACTGAAAATAATCCAGAAGAAACAACTATACTGTCAGCATCTGGCTCTCTGAAGAGTGTTGCTGAGTAGAAAAGTGAGCATGAAAAAGAAATGCTATGGTACAAGAATATCTCACAGGCATGTATTTATTTATTATGCTTATAGGCAATCCTTGACTGACGACCACAATTAACCCCAAAATTTCTGTTGCCGAGCAAGGTATAGTCAAGTGGATTTTGCCTCACGTTCTAATCTTTTTTGCCACATTTGTTAAGTGGTCATTAAGCAAATCTGAATTCCCCCATTGACTTTGCTTCTCAGAAGCCGACTGGAAAGGTTACAAAGGGTGATCACATGACCCCAGTACAATGAAATGGACATAAATACATGCCAGTTGCCAACTGCCCATAATTTTGATCATGTGATGCTGGTCATGTGAAAAACCGCCATAAGTCACATTTTTTCAGGGCCATTGTAACTTCAAACAATCATTAAACAAGTAATTGTAAGCCAAGGCCTACATGTATATTGTGATTCTTTGCCAAATCTTCAAAAGTATGTACTTTCTACTTAGTCTCTCCAACCCTTCCCCCAACATTTTACTCTCAGAACGAACTTATGAAGGAAATTGGAAGTGAAATACTTAGTCAACATTATCTAACAAGATGCAGGCCTAATTGGGAATTTGAGCTCTGGTTTCTCCAGTACTAACCTGGCACCATATAATGCCATTGGCACCCAAAAGAAGAGGGACTTACATGTCTCTCCATTTTGAGAGAAATGAAATTAATTATAGCTACTGTCTGCTAATAATAGAGCACTGAAAAGCCCTTCCTGCTTTTCAGAACATTTTGCTTTCTTTCAAGTCTTTCCACCCGTAATAAGATAATTTTCAACTCTCAGTCTTCCACGGAGGGGGCTTTTGTATTTTTTTTTATTAATTAGTTTATTTTGAAAGTAGCCTTTGATGGCTGGAGGATTGCTAACAAGCCTTCGATAACTGAATCCAGTTAGATGAGTGCTTCTGAGGCTGAAGGTGCAAACAGCAGACCCGATAGAGGCCTTTTGTGCAAGAAAACTTGTAATAGCCTGTCCCAATTCCGAGTGTCATCCTCTTTTGATGTAAGTAGTAGGAACATAAAGAGTGCCATTGTTTTCTTCAGCTTTGGGCTTCTTTCCTCTTTTTAAAATAATAATATAAAATACCTGATGCAACATCTTCCCAAAACGCTCTTTTATTTTGGGGGTGTGTGGGTGTGGGTGTGAGGCTGGGAATAATATATGTTGTTTATACTTTTTTTTTTACCCATTTCTTTTCTTTTGGACATGCTTGATGTACACCATGCATTGTAAATTCTACTTTTAAAAAATATATGGAACTTTCTTAAAAAAGAAGAAAAAGACCTTGCTTTGTATGTACAACAGAGCGTATATTCAACATTCTTTGACCACATGTCAATGGGCGGACTTTGTTGCTCTGCAACAAAAAGTTTATAAATTAATAGTAATTTGATAATAAGGAGATAGTGTATTGAGGCTGATATGGACGGTTCTTTGATCTAGGGATTAGCTGTTCTCCAGGAGAACATTTTGTCTCTTTTCCCTTTCCCATGCTCTCCTCCTTATAATATTCAGAAACAAGGCACAAAATGTGGCCCAGATATCAGCAGAGTCCTCAAAGCTTTGATAGTCAGAGCCTCTTTTCCTGCAAAACCAACAAATCAAGAAAAGACAGGCCTGACTTTGAAAAGCACCTCTCCCCTGATCGCCTTCCCTATAGAGAGATATAGAAGAAACATGTTAGATCAGCAGCCACCAATCCATTGGGCACCAGGGAACAGTTCCGTGGAGAGAGGTTTCACATGGGTTGGGGACCCCTGTGTTAGATGATATGGGAATCAGAGGTGGTATTCAGCAGGTTCTGACCAGTTCTGGAGAACTGGTAGCAGAAATTTGGAGTAGTTCGGAGAACTGGCAATTACCATCTCTGACTGGCCACGCCCCTAACTATTCTCTGCCTCCCAAGTGTCAGCTGATCGGCTGGGTCTTCTTTTGTTGCCCTGCATAGGAGAACGGACCTGGAAAGCAGGTTAGTGGGGTGGGGTGGGGAGGGAATGGAGATTTTGCAATTACCTTCTCCCAGGAGTGGGGAAGGAATGAAGATTTTATAGTATCCTTCCCCTGCCACCCACTACCAAGGGTGTCAGCCATCCCATTGGTATATGCAGCAAAAGAAACTCCTGGCACATTATTTTACCAAGAGTATAACTTTATGGATAGATCCACACAGGCACAGAAGAAGTGATGCTAGCTCTGAGGTTTTTGTGCAAAACCAACATAGTTAATTTCCCCTTTTACCCATTTGTGTCACCCATTGTCAATTGTTCACCAATGTTGAGGTAATTCCCCGTTAGGAGAATGAGCGCACACAGGGAGACATAGTGAGAGTAGTGAAGAATAACACACAACCAGTACACAGATACACTGTATAGTAAAATGTAGGTTTTTACTTCCAGTAAATGGTTAAGCAAAGTCCAACAAGCAGTCCAAGTCATTCATGGTTAAAGCAGTCAGTTTTCAGTCCAGGGATAATCCAATAACAAAGTCCAGTATCATAAACAGTTCAGTAACAGACTTACATCAAATCCAAGAAGAACTATGATCTGTAACAGTCAATAGGGAAATGCAGGAAGGCAACACTCTCAGCAACAACAGAACAAAACAACCCAGGTTTCTGGCTCCATCTTATGGCCGTTTGAGGAACCACACCCAATTACAATTTTAGCATTCCCTTAAAGAGACAGTATTAAAATGTCTATCCTGGTTTATACTGTATATTTTCCAACCCAACCTAACAACCAATCCAACACGTTCTTTTTATTGTGGGAAAACAGTCTGAGCCTTTGGAAGATTCCCATCTCACAGTCTTGAACTATCAGGATGTTCTCTGGCTGCAAACGGGTCACATAAATTCCTCACCTCCCTCCCAGCTCCCAGTAAATTCCAAGCATTGTCCTCACGCCTCCCTTCGTGTCTGTTATCAAGCTGCGAGGTGCGTTATGAGTCAGCCTTGACAATTCGATTGGAAAATCTTAGAGAAATCCAAGGCCAGAACAAGGCAATGGTGAACCACTACAGTACTATATTATTACCAAGGAAATAATATGGGCCCCAATGGGGAAGCATCACAGTGAAGGTGGGTGATCGATTAAGAACAGGTCCCGCCTCCCCCCATCCTGCCCATGCCCTCCCCATCTGTAATTGGCTCAGAGTGGTTGTTGGTATTAATTTATTGATGAGATAGATAGATAGATAGATAGATAGATAGATAGATAGATAGATAGATAGATAGACATCTTTTATGATTATATGCCACCTAGAGCTACCCTATGATAAAATAAATAAGCAAGCCCTAAACACTGAGTTTTAGCTGAAGGTGACTTTGGCTTTACATTACAGAAGGAGATATTGATAGAAATTATGCAAAAACACCAGATCAAAATGATCACCTCTTTTTAAGCAATTAAAAATGTCCTAATTAGTGATGGCACTCTCACTCATAACCCGGTTAGATTGAGGCCATTGAAACAAATTAATTTTTATCACACTTACTAGAACACTCCCTCCCCCTGAACATCTCTTCAACTCATAAAAAGATTTTGGGAATGAGAAGAAATGCAGCTCTCTGTAGATTCAATGTAATTTTTATTGAGATGAAAACTCAAGACTCTTATTTATCCTTGTTATGTTATGTTGCTTGGTCAACATTTTACATTTTGGATTTTATATTTTATATATTGCACATGTTTTAATGTTATAGGATTCTCTTTTTTCTTATGCTGCACACTGCCGAAAATCACATTGTTGAGTTAGTCACTCGATAAATCTGCTTACTAAATAATGTGTGCATGGAATAAATAAAAAAGAATCTACGAGCACCTTTTCTGACTAACAAATGTTCTTAAAGTTTTTGTGAATTGCAGCTCACTTCATCAAATGCATTCAAAGAGATTGCTTTATCCCTTGGTTAATATCTAACGGAAGATATGCCCTTCATATGACAGTAAGGAATAAAGCTGATGCAAAATAGCTGCTTGTATTTAACATTAAGGAAACATTCTGCAATAATTATTTAGCAACAACTAATGGAAGACATGTAACAATTTAGTAGCTGAGAGAGATAGATTTCAGAATATCACATTTTCAGATTAAAAGTTTATTTAGATACTCAGTGTTCTAAGTCTGGATATTCAAGGAATTTTAAAATCATGTCCTCTTAAAATACTGTATGAGGAGGCAACGATATGTGTTTCTAAGGTAGTTTTCCATTCGGGATGTAGGTATAAGTGGCAGAGCCTGGGGGCAGAGTCAAAAGAGGAATAAGCCTAGAGCTGTGCAAACTTACCTCACTGTGCATGCGCATGCGCGTGCCTCACAGCTGATTTTTGACTGTTTTGAGGCCTTTTTCGGCCTCCCAGAGGCTTGAAAAAAAGCCTCTGCAGGCTGAATAGACCCGTTTCTTCATTTCCTGTAATACTGGAAGTGACAAAACGGGCCTATTTGGCCTGCAGAGGCTTTTTTCAAGCCTCTGGGAGGCCAAAAAGGCCTCAAACAAGCCAAAAATCAGCTGTAAGGTGCACTGCACGGTAAAGGGGGGCAGGGGGGCAGCGGGGGCAGGAGGATTGCGTGCGCATGTGTAGGGAGCATGGGGGCACGCTTTGCCTTCTGGGTGCTGGCACGTGAACGTGAGCACGAGCGCGCCCAAAAAGGTTAGCCATCACTGGCCTAGAGTCTCTTATGTTGTCACATCTAACCTCTCTTGACTTCCATTGACTTTTATCTAGCATCAAAATGATGCTAATTGTAAGTTGACTAGATACCTATGTGTAGTCATGAGCAACAAATCATTTTAACAGGAACTTAATGTGTAGCCCTAGTCTTTCACACCTAATACAGTTACTGTGGCAAATTCTTTGCTGGTTAATAAATCAAATCCATTTGTACAAGTGCATAGCCTTATGTCTATCATCTCAGAATCAATCTCAGGGTGAGATGGGTGATACTGAAATTTGATAAATAAATAAATAAATTACACTGGGAGGCAGAAGAGCTATTGCCTTGGAACAAATAGAATTAGGGGTCCAAATAGAATTAGGCTCTTTCTGAGTTTGTTTGTTTTCTTGCAGATGTTTCATTACCCAAACTGAGTAACATTATCAGTGCTAGAATGGAGTATGTCTGGCTGGAGAATTCTGGGAGTTGAAGTCCACAAGTCTTAAAGTGGCCAAGTTTGGGGACCCCTGATGTACACCAACTAGCAGTCAGAAGACTTGATGAAAACTCTTCACAAATGTGGACAGACTTAACCATAGTTTCAGTTGGGAAATTGTGACTATCCTAGACCAAGCCAAATCCAAGCACACTTGGGAATTTCTAGAAGCCTGGCACTCTGACAATCAGCACCCAGTTGAGCATAGATTAACTCCAATATTAACAGCAGACCAACACTCAAGTAAACAATAACCCTAACAAGAGTGTCTTCACCTCTAGGTCACAGCACTGCTCACCAGAAATCAAGAATAAAGGAGTAATAAAATTGGAAAAAGAATGTAGATTCCAAGAAGACATCAGAAAGCAAAATCTAGAAGAAAGATGGCTGAGATTAGAGACCACTAGCATTGTTGGATAATTTATTCTAAACTTTCCCTACTCTTATCCTAATTTTCAGTCAAAGTTGATCCCAGTTTAAGTCCTATTAGAGCTAATTATATCCTCTAGGGGCAAAAATAAAATATTTCCAACACCAGGTGCTTAAAACTGCATCAAGTGCTTAAAACAGGATTGAACTGTATTTTTAAAACTAAATTATATTTCCTTTAAATTTTCCTCCAATGATATATTTTCATAACTCTAGCCAGCCCTGTCACACTCATTTGAATACTTTTGTTTACCTCCATCTTTGTAAAATGCAATATCTAGAACACGTCATAATATTTGAATACTTCCTCCTGTGCAACTAAAAATACTGTGAATAATTTTTTTCTGGTAAGAAAAATATAACAAAAGATATGGTACAATGAGAGGATAGGAAATGGAGAGATCTTCTCTAGGCAATTGTCTAATAAAAACCTGGACTAGTAATAGTCTTCCAGATTATGTTTAACAAGTATAGAAATAAAGTAAAACTATTACTAATATCTAAATATTTTATAATAGCCACTGGGTAAGCACGAACAAATGTTCTCCATGTTCTTCATTAAAATATATGTAGAGGTAAAAGCAAAACAACTTATTACATACTTGTCAAAAATAGGTATGTAGTTTGGCTGCTGTGTATGTTGCTGTACTTTATATTATATTTTGTACTGTTGTTAAATATTGTAAGTCCTTATTGTAAGATAGTTGGCCATATAAATCTAAATGAATAAATACATTTAATGAACAACAGCAAAAATTAGTGTTTTCTTTTACTGTGCTATTTTATATTGATGATAATCAATACCACAGTGTCCTGTAGTTTTGATTTTTTTCAAGTTAATGATATTAATCATTTAATCAGCTGCTGCCTTCATTCATGTGTAATTTCTGCCAACATTTTTGCAAGGAAGGCCACAGAAGAAAAGCATTCGAAGTAGGTCCCAGACGGGAGAAATGAGGCTATTTTGTTGGAAGTATCATTGCAAACATCAATATTTATAATAAAACAAAATAAATAAAATACATTCAATCTTTTCAAGACAGAATGCTAAAGAAGATAACTGGTGCCCTCCAGGTACTGTGGCTTTAATTCTCAAAATTGCCAATTGTTGGAATCAATTTGGCTCCAATGCAAAATGTTCACAGGGTATGACTTGAAGTCCACTCCTTTTAAAGTTGTTAAGGTTGCATTAATTAAAGAGAGTTTGATTCAATGGCAAGCAGGTTCAATAGTAACAGGTAACAGCCTTTTTTTCCACAAAAAAGCCATCAAATGAAATGAAAAGCTGTGATCAAAGGTAGATCATTTCTCTCTGTTCTCTGAGCCATCAGTCCATAATTTTGTCTGTTGTGTAGCAGGGCTTCAGTAAGAAATGCTCCTCTGCGTATTAAAAAATCTAATTAACAACATTTCTCTGTCCAGTGCAGCTTGACCCCTTCAGCAGTTCAGACACTTAACTAATACATTTTCCAATGGTTATTAGGCCTGTATGTTTATTTCAAGAAGGAAAAAATAAATCTCAGTTTTTCAACAGTTCTAATTATACCCGAAGGTAACTTATAATCAATTATGCAGAAAATAAATGCAAAGGTTTCTTATGAGTATGAGAATAAAAGTGGATGTTATATTGGCTGTCCATATTTGGATGGATTTTATTAATTTAACCAGTGGATATACCATAAATGCCCATTCAGAATTGTGACACAGAACTTCGGATTATAACCAACAGGCAACAAAGTAAAAATTAATTAATAGCAACAATAAACAGCAATGACACAATGTTAACATCATGCTTCCTTAGGACAATCTAATTCAGTGCACAGACACAACTCAAGGACTTAAGACAGAGGTCCCCAAACTTGGCAACTTTAAGACTTGTGGACTTCAACTCTCAGAGTTCAATTTAGCTATGCTGGCTGGAGAATTCTAGGAGTTGAAGTCCACAAGTCTTAAAGTGGCCAAGTTTGGGGACCCCGACTTAAGAAATGGCAGCAGGGCCTGATCCAAACAAAGGAGTGGGTAATGTTCCAAAGGACAAGTATTAAACACCGTATCTTTTAATCACCCTGGCAATTGGACAACATGAGGAATCCACTTAGATCCACCCTTAGGAACATGTTATGATTTATCATAATGCTAAGTTTTCAGCTGGGGTAGAACAGCATGTTTTAACATGCTACACAATGTTTTAAGTTTGGGAGAACTTTACATCTACTTTATGTCTGTTCCAAATCTAAGATTTCCTCAATTCCTCTCACAGGAGGAAGGGTAACATATATATGTGTTTGTATATTATATTTCTGTACAGGGGAGTGATTTCTCTCTGTGTGTGTGAGAGAGAGAGAATGGTTGGTATTGGTAGAAGGGAATTAATTTTTAAATGCTTTCCTTTCCTTTATATACTTAGTTTCTATAGGTAATCCTCAACTTACAACCACAATTGACCCAGAATTTATGTAGTTAAATGAGACAATTGTAACGTGAATTTTAGCCCAATTTATGACCTTTCTTGTGTTGTTGGATGAATTCCTGTAGTTGATAGCTTAGTAACATGGTTGTTAAGTAGAATCTGGCTTCCCCATTGATTTCGCTTGTCAAATGGTTGCAAAAGGGGATCCCATGAGCTTGGGACATAGCAACAGTCATAAGTATGAGTCAATATGTTTTGAAAACACAACTTCCAGTTATATTATTTATATTATGATTTTATGTTATGATTTGGTCATATATTCATCAAGGCTAAGTTAATATTAGTTGCAATTCAATAACTGTAGCTACAATTCAGTATACCCTCACATCGTATTGCCCCATAAAATTTCTTCTAACAGATATAACACATACGGCTCAGCAATTGTTGTTTTCTTTTGCTATACAGTTAATTAATGAGAGGTTTTCAGCATGAGGTAAATGTCAATTGTGGTTACAGGATCAAACCAGCATTGGTAACTATGGGAACCCTTCAGGCAGGAGCAGCTGCAGTGATAACTTATGATGATGGCAAACAAACAAGCAAGCTTTAGATACTCATTTTATTTGCTGAGGTGTGACAGGAACACTTAAGATCGTGCTTTTCAATGTAGAAATAAACTGTTTTTTCCAGACACGAGGCATTTCATACCTGATGAAATACTGCATTATACAGAAAATGCAAGTTGCTTATGAGCATGCCTTAAAAGTTAGAAAAGTTGAAGACTCATTTGAATAATCTTGTAATAGGAGGATGTCATTTTTTTCAGTGCCTTTGTAACTTTGAATGGTCACTAAATGAACTGCTGTACGTCAAGGACTACCTCTATTATAAATGTAAATTGAAAGAAATGGAGGATTGTGTAGATGTATGTATGTGCCTTCAAATCAGTTTTTTGATTCCTGATATCTGCTTGGACTAGTTCCTGAAATTTTCTTGGCAAGGTTTTAGAAGTGGCTTGCCATTGCCTCCTTCCTAGGGCTGAGAGAGAGTGACAGGCTTAATGTCACCCAGCTGGTTCTGGGCCCATGGTAGGACTTTGGTCCTGCTTGAAACCAGTCCCCTGGTTTCAAGCAGGGGTGGGATTCAAATTTTTTAACAACTAGTTCTGTGGGCGTGGCTTAGGTGGTGGCTGTGGCTTGGTGGTCATGTGACTGGGTGGACATGGCTTGGTGGTTATGTTATTGACTGGGCATGGCCAACTCAATATCACTCATATTGAGGCACACATCTCCTTGCCTGGCCTCTCATGACTATGGGGATGCTGCAATAGTTGAAAGTGTGAAAAATGGTCATAAGTCACTTTTTTCAATGCCATTGTAACTTTGAATGATTACTCCACACAAGCAAAGTACCAGCAAAGGAGGGGAAAAGAAACTCCAGAGAAGTTCCTGAGACAGGAAGTCTAGTCCTGCCAAGAATGTAATAAGGATTAATGGAGAGGCAGTTTCTGTAAGCAACACCAGAATGTTTCCTTCCTGCCTTCCTTACAGGATTAGGCCAGTAATTTCTTCTAACAACTGGTTCTCCAAACTGTTTAAAATGTTAACAACCGGTTCTAGCGAATAGGTGCAAACTGGTAGAATCCCACTCCTGGTTTCAAGCCTAATACTTAACCAAACTGGTTCTTATAGATAAAAGTTATCAATGTATAAATTGGCACTTTATTATTTCCAATAGTGAACTTAAAGAGCCAGTTGTGAATTCACTTGGAAAGTTGTTTTTATGTATTGCTGTTGTTTTTTTCTGGGGAATTATTGTTGTTGTTGGATTAAGCATGCCAGTGATCTTGTACCATTATTTGATTATATTGGCTTGCCCACATGTTGTAATTCTTACAAACTCACTGGAATTACTTCTCCTGGGAGTTTTAGTAAAGCAGCAAGCAGCAGAAAAACATACTCCTGATTGTAGCTGGTTTCATACCAAAGGCGGGACTCAAATTCAAAGACTCTCAGTTTTAAGGCCAACACATTAACTGCTACACCTCTCTTTCTCACACTTTCTCTCACACATGTATACACATCTACACACAAACACATAACACCTTTAATTGGTGCTAGGAAGGTAGTTGGACTTTGTCAGGAAGCAAATTAAACTAATACTGCTTATAGTACATATAAAAGACTGCCTTTCCTTATATGGATTTGTACAGACTTCAACATCACTCTCAAAGGACCTGCTCACTTTCCAGTACTAAATTTAATAAAGTTTGCAGACTCTAGAACAGGAGTTCCTAAGTTTTCAGCTTTCACATCTCCCTTTAGAATCAGCTTAATGTACATGTCTCACCTAAAAATATAAACATCAAAATGAGCAGAAATGGACAATGGATTTTTTTAACTAAATGACTTCAGCAACAGAGTGGTCAATGCCTGGAATGCACTACCTGACTCTGTTGTTACATCCTCTAACCCCCACTCCTTTAACCTCAAACTATCTATTATTGACCTCACTCCATTCCTAAGAGGTCTGTAAGCGGCATGCATAAGTGCACAATTGCGCCTACTATCCCTGTCTTATTGTCCCCATTTATTCGTACCTATGTTCTGTATTCTTACTCATGTTTATACTTATACCTATTATCTTGTAAGCGACTGACAAATCAAATCAAATCAAATCAATCAATAAATGGTTTCCCCCATGTCCTAGGACTCTCTCTGTAGGTAGTAGGTACTCTTATGGTTTGGGAAACCCCGCTCTAGACAAAGGGCCTTTCGGGGTGGGGCGGGGCTATGCAATGCCAATTCCTTTCCTAGATCTCCTTGCCCAACTCTATCAAGTACCTACTTTTAAAAGGGCTTGAAAACACCATCTCTCTCTCTCTGGATTTCATCTGCAGCTAATTTAGTGGAATAACAGGGGATTAGCTAAGAAGCAGGGATGAAAATGAATTTTAATAAGTGGTATCTATTTATATTAGAGACATATGGTACAATCTAATTTGGTGTGCCTATCATGCTGTTGTATAGGAGCTTTATATAATTCACACAGTATATAAGCTTGCCTTTCATTGTGCAAAAGGAGCATACCTAATGTTTTCTGTATTATGTAAAAAGATCTATTTTCCATTTTATTTATGCTTTAAGCTTTATGATTCCTCTGTGGGGGCTCTCCTTCTTCCACAATAAACTTTATGTACCTCCAAAAGAACAGTTTGTCCCGGGAGTTATGAATGCTTTCTGTGAAATTTGAAAAACCTTGTCTCTTTAGGAGGGTCTTTGGGGGCTGATTGTTGAACCATTGACCCTGGAATTAAATTTTGAAGCAAACTTTGCTTGCTTCAAAATGATTCAGAAATGCTCCCTATACAACCTCTGTGCTATTCTTTAAAGTAGCCCAACCATTCCAGTATGGATGTAAAGTTTCATTGCTTTAAGAATTCTACAGATAGTCCTCGATTTGTGACTTGGCTAAGTGATGTGGTCATAAAGTGAGATACCACATGACTGTATCATTCAGTGACTGCAATCCTGGCATTCCCCATTGCCACTGTTAACCAAGAACTGTACATAATTAGGAGAGTACTCAACTCAATTTAGGCCATTCCATGCTTGGTCCTTCTCAGCCCAGGTCCTTCTTGCCTCTGTAAGGCAAGGGACAGACTCCCTCACTTGCCTATCTCCACGCCCCGCATCTATGCCTTATTGGCCACTTTGTACCTTGCCTTGCTGAGCAGCGAGGAGCCCTATCCAGCTCTGGGATTGCTGACTATCCTTAAAATAACAAAACCTTTAAAAAGTAATTGACACCTATATGTCTATTGAGTTTCTCAGCCATCCAGGTCATGGTTGTTGCAAAGGTGCTTTTTCAAGAGACAACTGGACTTTCTGGTTTCTATGAAGGCATTTTGCTTCTCATCCAAGAAGCTTCTTCAACTCTTTGACATCTATATGTTAAATTATAATTTGCATTTTTAAAACTGTCATTAACAGGCCTTTCCCCCTTGTCCATTTAAATTTAAACCTCAGTAGCTCTTTGAGAAAAGAAATAAGCTGGAGAAAATGATGAAGATATGCCTGTGAAGAAAGTATTAATACCTAAGTTATACAGGTGCACAGCAGAACTGGTGGACTACAGCTTCCATCATCACTCAGCTAATACCGCTATGGTGGGTGAGGAAATGAATATTGTACTCCAACATATCTTGAGGGCACCAGGTTGGAAATGGCTGCCTTAGAACAAGGTGTCATGATAAGCTATCATCTTGACTTTGAATAGTTATTCAGCTTCTGGTGATTCATATATTTGCAAAGAAGAAAACTAATTTGAAAAGTGCTGTTCAGGGAATTGGGACATAAAGTAGTCTAATTCCCCAGGAAGAGATTGAAAGAGAAACTGCCAATGTTACTGGCAACATGAAAGGCTGTTTTACAAAAATCATTAAGCAAGGACTCCTTGATTAATCCTATTAATCCTATTTCAGATCCACTTTATTATTGCTAGTGGGACTGGTAGCTCTCTGACACAATTTTCTCTTCTCTTCTACAGCAGCAGTCGGGAAAAGATGTGTGCCAAGTATGGCCAGGAGGGAGGAAGAGATTAAAGCCTCTTGTTTATCAGGCATCGTTAGTGAGAATATGGGAATTTTGCAATTTTAGATAAACAATGGGAAGACGCTAATTTCTGCCACCCTATTTATGGATAATCTTGCTAAATTAGAGCTCCCAGCTCCCATTTACAGCCTCATACATTCCCAATAATGTGCATAGCTACTATTTTGAGGCAGCATATTTTTCAAAATTTTCCCTATCCCCAAAACGTACAATATTAAACGCAGTGAGGCGTAGCCTATCTATTTTTATCTTTCAAAATTTTGTTTTACATTATGTTAAACCTCTTGGGTGGGAAACTGTACCACTGATTTCCAGAAATTGTGGACAGAAGAGGCTCTAGGGATATAAACTAGAGATAAAGGGACATGTATAGCCTTGGGACTTCTTTCCTGAGCAAAATTATTGATAAATAAGAAATCATTAAATCCATTGATATTTCTGTGATTGGGAAGACTGTTTATCAAGTCACGTTTATGTTCAGGACAATTTATATGCTAAAGTCTTCACTATTTTTATTTACTGTGTTTCTATTAACTATTCTATTCTATTAACTATTCTATTATTTTAGGATGCCAAACAGCAAGAGGTTTTCTGCTAGCAAGTGGCTAAATGTTCGTTGTGCAGCTTAGATAGAGCTTTTATTTTCATTCATTCTTTTTTTATCAAAGCCATTGTTTTAAACATAATTTTAATGAACCATCTAGAGATGAAAATCCAGCTCTTTCTTTTTCCTAGAAGAAGATTGCTGCTTCCAAGAGTGCGTTGTGTGCTCCTATGCCAACCCCAAAAGAGTAGAATAAAGACTGAGTATATACTCAAAAGTATAAAATATTGAGCATCGGGGGTGAGGGGGTGGAGGAACGTCAGCATTGACGGAGGGGAAATGGGAAACTTGGCTGGCTAATAGTAACTTTCACTCCTGCACAAGCTCAAGATACATTCTCCCCCAACATTCCAGTCCTGCCTTGTCTAAATACTTGAACAAGGTTTTTATAAGATTTCCTATTTTGGCATGGATGCTATGATCCTGTATTCAGTGTTTCTCAAATCGGGGTAGACAGAGGATGTGTTGGAGGTTTTAATTCAGTGGTAGCCCTCATTAGAGGTTGTGCTGAGTAGATGAACAAATATCCAATAATTAAATAGCAGCAGGTCTAATTCAAAAGGAAAAAAATGCTCATGATTTAATTGTCTTAGATGAAGAACATAGGGTCAGATCAGCTAACAGGAGTTTCATTATAAGGGAAAAGTACATTTGCTAAGAAATGCATAGGATAGGAACACCTCACTTCTATCTAAATTATATCTGAAAGAAAAAGGAATTTCCTAGAAATTCATTTTAGTAATTCTAGACTACCTGAGGAGCAGATATAGGGACCACGAATAGAGAACCTTTCTCTTGTCACTTACTTACTATTTGCCTCAATGTTCAAAAACCTTAAACAGAACTTGCAAAGAGGTGATGCAGCCTCCAATAAGCTCTCTAGACAGAATGAAATTCCTTTCCTAAATTTGGGATAGTGTCAGGGAGAGAGGGAAAGAACAGCCAAGTACTAGTCTTTGATTGGATCGAAAGAACTAAATATCTTAATAAAGCTTTTCCTGGACCAGAGTGGAAACCTGTACAGAGTAAAGAGTAGGGGAATAAGGGAGAACTGTTTCCAAAGCAATGTGGAAGGAAACCCAAACAAAGAAGGTTGATTGTGGAAACATCTTATGAGAGACTGACACCTCAGCAATTCACATTAGTCCCAGAGAGGGGTGGGAGAAGTAATACATAATCAGACTTGCAACATATCATTATTATAGCCAATCTCAATAAATGTAGCCTTGCTTTAATGAGAAGTTGATTTCTTGGTCTGTTTCACATCTTGGAGCTGACAAAATCACTTGTGAAAGTTTTGAGCTTAAGAGACAAAATATAATAACAAATATTGTAGCTCTCACAATCCCAAAATAGGAACTAAGATTTTATGCAAGCACTACCCAGATTAAATTCCTGGTGCAAAATCACATAAATTGTTAATTTAAAAAATGTATTTATTCATTATATTTATACACTACAAATTGAATTCAAGGCTGATACAGAACTAAAAATGTAATATTAATTTCTCTTGTTCAGAAACATCCTGTGCTAGGTAACCTGTGACACACTGGATTATTGTTTCAGTGATATTTTCTTACCAGATTCCTGGTAAAGAATGCATTCAACAATGGCACAGCTTCTAATGTACTTGAAATGTTCCTAAAAGTTCAGGGAGATATTTAGAGTTATTCTGCCTTGAAAATAGTCCATGTTGAACTGTACAGCACAGTCAAACATCAGGAATTCACCACAAGAAATGTTTTATGACATTTTGTATTATGTCACAAAATGTCTTATAATTTTTTTTTATTTTTTAACAAGCATAAACAAACAAACATAAACACAAAACATAAAACCTTCTTTCCATTGTACAGTGTGTCAGTCGGTACAGATCTTCTTGTGCACAATATCAGCAGTCCTTAAAATACATTATTAAAATTCGTATTACATAAATATGCATATTGTATTATATTATTATTAACTTCTTGTTAGACTTTAATTATAAACTACATCATCCATTTTGAGCACATTTCAGTTTTTAACATATCTCAATTCATAATATCATTCATTTCATTATAATCAATTGTAACATATTATCTAGCCATTGATAAAATAAATGCCAAATTTTATAATACTCTTTGTCTTCTTGCTCTCTAATTGCTAATGTCAATTTACTCATTTCTGTACATTGCATTATTTTCATAACCACCTCCTCTCCTGTCGGTATTTTCCCACTTTTCCAATTTTTAGCAAATACAATTCTAGCTGCTGTCAAAACATTTATAATCAAATATGTCAATTCTTTACTGTTTATCCTTCAGGTAAGATACCCAATAAAAATATTTCTGGTTTCAAGTCTGTATGCTGTTTTGTCATTTTTTCCAGCCATGTATGAATTTTAGTCCATCATCTCTTGGCTTCCACACACATCCACCACATGTGATAGTATGATCCAGGTATCTAATGACACTTCCAACATTTCTCCAACATTTTATTCTTAAACATCCTTGCTATCCTTGCCGGGGGTAGATGCCACAAAATGTCTTATAATTTTTGTTTCATAAAATGTTTTACGAAATTTGGCAAATTTCAATTCCACAAGGGTTATGGGTCCCAGATTTTGGATGGATTCTGTAAATTAGCCCATTGAGATACCTTGGTTAAAAATGTTTTGCCCTATGATCGGGGGTGGGCTTCAAAATTTTTAGCAACGGGTTCTCTGCCCGGTTGCTGGGTGGTCATGGCCATGGTGTGCATGGCCTAGTCAGTCTCCTGCAACATGGCAGGGATGGGGTTTGCCTTCCCTGGGCTCCATAGACTTACCTCAAGCCTCCGGGAGAGCAAAAACAGCCTCCTGGAGCTCTGGAGGCTTCTGGAAGTTTGTTTTTTCACCCTCCCCGAGCCTCCGCATGCACGCTGCACTCACCTGCATCCAAAACGGGCCGCGTGGTGACTCCTGGGAGGGGTGGGGCAGGGTGGGCGGGGGCAGCCAGGAGTGGGATTTGGGTTTCTCCAAACTGCACAGAATCTTAGCTAGGGGCTCTCCCGAACCCCTACAAACCCCTAGCAGCCCACCCCTGACTATGATGCATTCTTTCACTCAGCTAAAGAGCTTTAGTAGTAGATTGACATAATTCTTGAGTTTAGGAGAAAACTGCCATAGTGACAAACCCAGTTTCAGTCACAATTCACTCTCCCCTTTTTCAGTTACAGTAATATTGCCAATGTCATTTGTTACTTTTTTTATGTACTTAAAAGATATACAGTATAGTGTAAAATTTGGAATGTTTGTAAGGGTATATATTTATTTCCTGCATAAAGTTATGTCTCTTTTTAAAATCTCTTTTTAAAATATATCTTAATGGAGACCTGTGAATTTTAAATTATGAATGTTGAAAATATATGCTGATACAATCGGCATAGGAAGCTATAATTCTCAGTAAACATCCATTGGATTGCAGCACAGAGTCTAAAACAGAGATTTCCAAACTTGGCAATTTTAAGATTTGTGGACTTCAACTCCCAGAATTCCTCAGCCAGCATAGCATTCTGGGAGTTGAAGTCCACAAATCTTAAAATTGCCAAGTTTGGAAACCTCTGGTCTAAAACCTCATTTATAATTCATCCGCATGCTTTACTCTGAAGATTGAGCGATATAAATAATCTGTCAACCCCACCAAGTTGGTAGGCTGTGTTTCCTGCCAGTCTTATACCCATATGAATTAAGAAGTTTTCTGTCTCAGCCATTTCTGCCTGTTTGGGACTTAAACTATGTTTTTTTTCTCTTTCCTCTGGTAATGGATCTGGCCAATCTTGGCCAAGGTCATCTTCTTTATTGTCTTCATAACCACATCAACATTATGATTTTGGTTAGTCAGGAAGATGTAAATGCAAAAGTGCCAACAATATTATTTTCTTTCTTTATTTTTATCCCACTGTTTCGATCATGTCAGAGTGAAATATATATCTAATGCTCCTGCCTCCTATTTTTTCCACAACAAATATCCCAGAGAGGCTCAGAGATAATGACTAGCTCAAAGTTACCAAGTCAGCCTTTGTGCCTAAAGAAGAACTAGAACTTACAGGAACCTAGTTTCTAGCCCTGCACCTTAGCCACTATGCCAACTAATAGTTCAGTTGCCAACTACATCAGATGCATAAGATCCAGATATGAATGCACCAGATGTCCACATCAGTTTTTTATGCAAAATTTTTGATCCAAAAATAGACTCTTTCCAGATAAATAAAAATAGTGTGATCTGTTATAGATTAAAAATTCCTTAATCTGTTATTTCTTTCCATTTTATAGTTGAGTTGCAGTTCTTTCTAATCACAATCAGCCTGCCAAGGAACATAATGACCTTGGTGATAACATACCAAGAAACATAATGACTGACCCTAGCAATAAACTCTCCTCTTTGTTTCAGGGCAAAGCCTGGAAAAACAACTGGTCAAATATTTATATACCTCATTTGCTATTTTTTTGCTTTTAATTTTCTCAGAATAGAATATTACTTATAAATAAAAATATTTACATAATAACTCTTCCTATAGTCAGTGCTTCACCTACTTTATTAGACATGCCAGCTGAAAGGAGTAAGCACGTTATTTTTAAAGTATGTCTAATGCTTACTTTTAGAACATGCTAATATTCTTCTAATTTAAAGTGTAATATTGGAGAAAAATAACGAGATATTTTGCTGTATTTATATTAAAACAGAAGGAAATGTTACAGCAAATCATCTAGTATAATTTACACTTTGTCCCATAATCCTCATTTAAATACCTCACTTATACTTCCCATAATGCTCACTCATTTGTTTGGATTCTATAAAAACATAATACAACCAGAGAGCTATGGAGGGCTTAGAGACGCCATATTTCCTTGAAGGGTAATTTACCCATTTGGGGTACATATTGTATATTTAAGATTAATTTAAGGCAGCAGGTATTTGGTACAACTAACATGAAGCTCAATCTTGTTCCTTGTTATAGTTGTCATTTCTTCTTTGAAACTTGAATGAATGCAATACCTGAGTGTTTACCAACAGTCATTCTAAACCAGGGGTGGGCAATTAATTTTCCCAAGGGACTTACATGAGAAACTTGGAACTTTTGTGAAGGGCAGCCATCCTTTCAGCCATCCTGTCCTGCTCCCACTGCTGCCCGCCACCCCCTTGCCAATACTGCCCCTCACAAATGCCTGGCCCTGTGACATAGGAACAGAAATCTCCTCCACGCAAGAAGGGAAATCTAGACCAATCAATTCCTTCCCCTGCTATAAGGCAGCTGATAGGATCAAGATACTTTGCTTTGTCTGCTGGTCCAAAGGCTTCAATAATACTGTTGGAAGAAACCAAGTTAGATATTCTGAGGACTGATGGCTGGGCAGGCACCAATAGCCAGGAGGCCTTGTAATGCCTACATTCGGAATCTGAAATGATCACATACACATGAACACATAGAGATATGCATATGAAAGCCACCAAGAAGATAAATATAAATGATGCCACAGAGCAACCCTTGTAACTCAATAACGGTGCTACTGTCAAAGCTGGAACTTCAAATTTATGAATGTCATAAATACAGGCTCATCTTCAAGGCTGTTAGTAAATCAGCTACTCAGCTGTTATTATAGAAGTGATAAAGCTATAATAACTCAGATAAATATTTCCTGTAAATATGAATAAAACGATTGCATTTATCATAAATTCACCCAAATCTCATGTATAGGTCTCTGTTATATTGGCAAATTATTGCATGGAAATATAAAGTGAGTATTTTGATAGATTTACTCTCAGAGCTTTACTCTCAGAGCTTTTTAAAAAAATAAAAGATGCTTATCATTGTTGTTTTTCCTATGCTATCCTAATGATCAACAGCCGAGTTTGATTCTTCACATTGATATATGCTGGCAATGTACTCTGAGACAAGAGAAGGCTAGGAGATTAAGATGAGTGTTTAGAGTTTATTAATAGCCATTGGCAAGCATGCTCGTTGTGTCTCTTGTTAGAAAAATTATAGGTAATGACTTAGAATGGCTAGGAAATAAGTGGAGATTCCTAAGGACATTTGGGGGAAAGAAACTCATCAATCCTTCTCTGAGGTGGGCTTCCAAAATTTTAGCAATGGGTTCTCTTCCCAGTTGCTGGGTAGGTGTGGCCATGGTGGGGGGCATTTTTGTCCTCCCCAGGCTCGGGGGGGCATATATCTTTGTGTTAGTGGTGATACTTAAAGGAGCAAGCCTGCCTCTGAGTTAACACTCTCCCGCATACTCATCTATACCAGGACTGTTAAACTCATGGCTTGGGGACACAATGCATCATACGCTGGTCACACCCATGCCTGGTTTAGCAAGGGGGAAAAAGTCACGATATGTCACATGACAATGCCATGACGATGCGAGTTTGATACCTCTGCCCTATACCATTTCAGACAAATGGTTGTCCAATCTCTTCTTAAAAGCCTCTGGTGATATTCCAGGGATTAGATTGTTCTAACTATCAGGAAAATTCTCTGGTTCTCTCCTTGATTAGTTTCCACCCATTTGTTTCTTGTCCTGCCTTCAGGCGCTTTGGAGAATAACTTGACCCTTTCTTCTTTGTGGCAGCATCTTAGATATTGGAACACGGCTATCATGTCACCCCTAGTCCTTCTTTTCATTAAATTAGACATACCCAATTCCAGCAACTGTTCTTCGTATGTTTTAACCTCCACTCCCCTAATCATCTGTTGGAGTTAAAGTCAAAAAGCAGGCTTGTTTGCTGAGATAGCACATATTACAAAACCTTCTGGTTTTGTAATGAAACAAAAGCTTTTCTATTTTTTTTTTAATTTCTATTTTTGCTTTGCTTCTGTTTTTCTTAAGAAACAGGGAAGGGCATTTGTTGATTCATAGAGGGCTGGGATTGCTTGTAAAGGATGAACTCTGTGACTGTCTTTACTGACTGGCTTGTGATAGCAGTGCTGTTACTGAGGACAGGATGGGTGGATAAAGTGAAGTTGCTTGCTATGAGTTCTATCTCATGTCAAACAAGGCTGCAATCCCTGGATATTGAGGATACCGGGATAGCAAGACGAGAACAAGGTATGGGAAGCATATAGCAGCTTGAAGGCGCCTTCAAGGAGATAGTGGTGAGGTAGAACTCAGTATTAATTGAACAATGCAATTCCTGATATTTATGAGTCACTGCTACAAAGAACTGAAACAGGCGTGTTACAATCAGACCCATCTGTTTGTGAAATGTGGTATTTGCTAGGAGCAAAGTTCAGAGATGTGATAGATCAACCTCCAAACCTTATCAAATCCACGGACAATTATCCTTTCCTATTAATCTGCATTGGGTGGGGGGTAGGCAGGGCAGCGGTGGGATTAAAAAAATATACTACCGGTTCTGTGGGCGTGGCTTGGTGGACATGGCAATGGAAGGATACTGTAAAATCCCATTCCCTCCCAAACCCACTTACCTGCTTTCCAGCTCCATTTTCCTGTGCAGGGCAACAAAAGAAGACCCAGCTGATCAGGGACTTGGGAAGCAGAGAATAGATGGGGGCGGGGCCAGTCAGAGGTTGTATTTACCAGTTCTCCGAACTACTCAAATTTTCCGCTACCGGTTCTCCAGAACTGCTGAATACCATCTCTGGGACAGGGGATTATGCAAATAACTGCTATAATGCCGCTATAGACTCTTGGGAGTTTAGATGTGTTCCAGTCTAGCAGCCCCAACCTTTTGGACACCAGGGACCAGTTCTGAGGAAAGAGGTTTTTCCACAGCCTGGAGGGTTGGTGGTTTCACATGCTGCCTGCATCATATTTCTGGCATGCTGCGGCCCAGGGCTGGTCCATGGACTGGAGGTTAGAGACCCGTTCTAGTACACAGAAGGCAGTTGAAAAGAATCATATTAAAAAGGATGGTTGATTATGCAGGAGGTTGCTTTTTGAGACTGTGATCTCAATTGTCTGGGTGATGGCTAGCTGGCATGAGAAGAGTTGCACCTCATGAAAACTTATAACAATGTATTTGGCCAAAGTGGCACAAGAGCTTCAAACTGAATCCTGTGAGATTTGGAGTTGAAAACCCTGAAGCAGAACTCCTGATAAACTCTCAGATGTGTTATTTAGAAAGAAATTGAAGTGTTGATGTAAGAGGTATAATAGACAACTCAGCAACACATATTGGTTCATAAAGGTCGTGGCTTTAACTGTGTAAATATTAATACTCAGAGTATGAGCAAGATGAGCTGAAATTACAGAAAGACAAATATGATTTAATACTGGTGATCTTAGAAAATGGGTCCTGTGTGTGGAATTTAGCAAATGAAGCATAGTTAAAAAGAGGAGTTGCACCAGGGGTGGGATTCTACCAGTTCGCACCTATTCGCTAGAACCGGTTGTTAACAGTCTAACCAGTTTGGAGAACCGGCTGTTAGAAGAAATTACTGGACTAATCCTGTAGGGAAGGCAGGAAGGAAACATTCTGGTGTTGCTTACAGAACCTGCCTCTCCATTAACCCTTATTACGTTCTTGGCAGGACTAAACTTCCTGTCTCAGGAACGTCTGGAGTTTTTTTCCCCTCCTTTGCTGGTACTTTGCTTGTGTGGAGTGACCATTCAAAGTTACAATGGCACTGAAAAAAGTGACATGACCATTTTTCACACTTACGACTATTGCAGCATCCCCACAGTAATGAGAGGCCAGGCGAGGAGATGCATGCCTCGATGTGAGTGATATTGAGTTGGCCACACCCAGCCAATAACATGACCACCAAGCCACGTCCACCCAGTCACATGACCATCAAACCTCGCCCACCACCTAAGCCACGCCCACAGAACCGGTTGTTAAAAAATTTGAATCGCACCCCTGAGTTGCACTGTATGTAAGATCATCCATGCTGTTCAGAAATCCAAGTAAATGAATTTGGTGAAGCTGTCTGGAGCAGCTGGATTAATATCAGTAGAGAAATAAATAAAGGCCATGTTGTTTGGAGTGTTTACTATTGTCAATCCAATAAAAAAGAATATGTGGATGGTATTTTCCAAAAGCAAATTGCAGATGATTAAACATAACCATCACAAAGAAGTAATAATTTAAATTCACCTGATATTTGTTGGGAAACAAATTCTATCAAGCCTGAAACTTTTTACCAATAGCTACTAAAAAAATCTGGATTTCATTTCAAGGGTAAAGGAAAGGAAAGGGGAAAGGGACTGTGCAATGCTGTGTTATGCTAGAGTTCTGGATTTTACACAAAATTAAAGCTGAGCGTAACTAAATCCACATCATTGTCTTTAGAAGGGAAGAAAATGTTAATGAATTCAGGGGATGATAAATGAAAAAAGCTAATGGAAAAAAGCAGCCCAGTATGGATGGGAATCTCTAAAATAGCTCAAATATTGAAAAAAGCAGTGAAACACAGCAGAAGAAACTAAAATGAAGGTCTGAAAACAACAAATAGCATATGTCAATAATGAGAACAAGAAGAGATCACTAAGGAAAATGTCTCTATTTTCAAACATGGGAAAACAGGACCCAAAGAACAACAGTTGGTCCATCAACACTTCTAAAATAAATAGAGATTGCTCTATAAACAGTTCGTAAAAAAATGCAGGATAGGTCAACATAGATTTTTAAACAAACCTTCTCTCTTTTCATCAAACAATTTGTTTAATAGATACCAGGAATGTTGTGGATACACTATAACTTGTTTTCAGCACAACATTTTGACCAAGTATTCCATGACATTCCCAAACCTCAATGAGATATTTCAAGAGTAATAGTTGCCTGAATTTGATCTCCTTTTGGAGGAAAAATATTGCATGAAATTTAATGATAGACAAAGCAAGCTGGGGAGCACCATACCACTATAAATAACAAATTAATTGCCCCAATAGGATCTTTTGAGAAAAATTATTTCAACTCAATGTTGGCTTGTAGCTACAACTCAAAATTTGTTTCAGCATATTCCAGGCCCCAACATGCCACACAAATATTTTATTTATTTATTTATATTGTGGCTGGTCCAAGCTTTCAAGGGTTGGGAGGGACCTGAATTCACAGTCTCCTGCTTTGTAGCTTGGTGCCTTAACCCTTACACCAAACTGGGTCTCGTATGATGTATATTAATTGTTATATTTCCTATCGGCCAATTGTTCTTTGCTTCCTCCTCCTCCTCCTCCTCCTCCTCCTCCTCCTCCTCCTCCTCCTCCTCCTCCTCCTCCTCCTCCTCCTCCTCCTCCTCCTCCTCCTCCCCCTTTCTAATTGCTTTCCTCTTTTGTAAACACATGTGTGGGTATATATGTACATGTGCAGATACAGCTGTACTCTTATTTGTTGCATATGCATTTTTTCATTTGCTGACGAAATGCATTTAGCCCATCCATTTACATTTACTTTTCCAAATGCAAGCCCCTATTCATGATTTGAACATCTTTTACCATGGAAAATACTCAGAAGGACTCTTCATTCCTTTCCCCCCTCCTGTTTACTGTGTTTTACTTTGTCTCCTCCCTAAGCTTCCAATTGATTGATAATAATTAAGCTGTCACAGACACCTCTGCAAGGGCCAATCCAGAGTGGAGTGGTGACAAATTTGGCTGTTTACGTGCCTGCAATTTTTCTTTGAGTTAATGGTGTGGCACAAGTTTTGTGCTCAACAATCCCTAGTTGAACTGATGGGCACAGCTGTTCACAGTGACAGTTTTGTGGCTTGAGAAGGAATTAAGGTTCTGAAGAAGTTTAACAACACCTATTTAGGACAATCTACTGCTAACTCTAGCGTGCAACATAAAACCATATGCTTAGAATAGATTTTTTGCTATCCAGGATGACAGTTTGAATATTCAAACAAAAACCATACTCTCCCATTGTTTTGCAAACAAAAAGAGATAAAACAAGATTTTTTGTCTCTCCAACCCCATGATAAACTGTACACTGTATTTGGGACACATTTGTATGTTTTTTCTATTGATTTCAGGATCTCTCTCTCTGTCTTTCTCTGTCTCTCTGTCTCTTTGTCTTTTCCTGATATTGATTCTAATCTGATGTTGTGTGCTATTTTATCCCATAGGGATAACGATACTGGCTTTAGATAATGTGCTTCTTATTGTGGTTGCTGGACACTCATTACAAACTGCACAAGCTCATATAAAATGTAAGCTTTCCTTTATTTCCCCCCATTAAGGATCAACAGTGAAGCACTTAGCCTGAGGTGAAATATTTCCACAGAAATGACCCTTTTTGTGTGCCAAACAGGATGAAAAAACAGGGCAGATTTCTGCAGAGGGTCACAAATTGCTTTATATTTGAATGGGGGGGTGGGGGTGGGCTGTATCAAATATTTGAGGAGATACTTCACTAAATAGTGAAGTATTGGGGTAGCCCTGTCTTCCTGAAGGCTTCAAGGGGCCATTTTGAGGGCTTTCCCTGATGCAGACTATGCATTTCTACTGGGACTGAACGCTAATGTGCAGAAAGACCCCAGAGACATTCTTCAAGCAAACCAGCCAAGCCTTCTTCTTGTGGCTGCCTCATGCTTCTCCTTCAGATGCTTTGCCATGCTTTTGTGTTACGACTGAATGTAGGCAATCCATCATTTGTGGGTGGCATGGGGCCTTTTGAGGGCTTTGGTCAATGTGCCCTTTCAGATGATCAGAGCACCACCACCCCTCGCATAAGGATGCTGCTGAATCCCAAGCCTCATTTGGTCAGTTGAGTTTACAGATATGCTGTGGGAAGTGTGACAGGGAGGTGCATAAGCGCACCAACGTGCCTACCGTCCCTCTCCTATTGCTTCTTTGTATTTTTCTTATATGTATCCATTTTATGTATTCATAACTATGTTTATACTTATACCTGTTATCTTATAATTACTCGACAAAATAAATAAATAAATAAATATAAAACAGTGATAAGAACATGGTGCATGGAAAAAAGCAACCATATTTAAAACACGCTGCCTCTGATTTAGGCGGTACTAAGTAGCCATCCATGTGAATAGCAAATGATAGATGAACCTGTAAAAGCATCCAAACTGGCTGCTATTACAATAGGGGCAGTGAATTTTACAACTTAACGTAATTATGCCCTGAGTATAAAAGTATTTCCTTCTAAATCATTTGCATTTAGTTTAATAGAATGCAGAATGCAATATAATTCTAACATTGGGGGGAGGAGGGGGCAGGAAACTCATCATTTTTTCCTTGTTTTTGCTATTGTCTTCCCTTTTGTTAATGCTCGACTTTTACATTCCTTCACCACAACTCACCTTCTTTGTTCCAAGAAGGCTACTGAAATAATTTCACCCAAACCAATCAGTGCATTATTCCTGACCAGAACAGGTTCTTGTACAAAGTATGCTTTACAGACACAAAGAAACAAAACATTTTTGTGGATGATCCTTTTTCCTTACAGAATCAAGTGGGAGTTCTAGCTTTTGTTTCAATTTTTCTTCTTCATGCATAGAACTGCAATAGCTCTGGTGGCGCAGTGGTTAGAATGCAGTATTGCAGGCTGACTGCTCAAAGTTGACTCAGCCTTCAATCCTTCTGAAGTGGGTAAAATGAGGACCCAGATTATTGGGGACAATATGTGACTCTGTAAACCACTTAGAGAGGGCTGTAGAGCACTGTGAAGCAGTATATAAGTCTAAGTGCTATTAGGTCAGAGCCTGTTCCATATACTAGTGCCATCTATCTCAAATGGCTTCTGGATTCAGCAAACTGATTAATATGAAATGATCTTGGATAAATCTGATTTTTCTTTGGTCAAAGTAAAGCATTAACACAGTGTTTTAAACAGAACTAAAAGTATAGTGGTACCTTAAAGCAAGTACATTATAATGAATGAAATGATGTATTATTGTTTCTATTGTTGTGCAAAAGATATCTGCAGCAGCAAAAGAAAGGAAGGAAATCATTATGCTGTTCACACATACAATATATGAAAAGGGTAGAGTTTGCATTGTAATGGAAAGACGCTGTTTTAATCGCTTTGACCAAAGCTTTGGACTATGAAGAGATCTCAGAACAGGCCCTCATGTTAAAAGTGCCTTGTGTCAACCTTATGGCTTTGGGCTGTGTCAAAAAAAAATCTTAAAATTTATTCCTAAATATACTGCACTTCCTCATTCCTAATCAAATAACAAAGAGTACAAACAAGTTTCCTCCATAACCATAAATTTTGTTCCATCGTATTCTTTAAATAGTTGGGACTTTCTCCCCTTATGTTTGTCTAATGACTATTCTAGTTTCGACACACCTCCCAGCTCCAGGATTAACTAAGCCCTTGTTCAGCTTCACTGCAACGAAAATATGCAAGGCAATGAATACAGGCAATCATATCAAGGAACAGGATCTTTTCTAGTCAGTTTCGCAATCCTGACTAAAAAGTACAACAACTTGCCAGATTTTATTTTCCCTGCATGTATAGGAGATTTGGAGGTGACCCTATATATCTAGACTTCCACTCTGTCATAAAAGTGCTTAATCTTAAGTGGTCCGATAAGGGGGGGGGGGAAACACAGCTATCAGAGTGCATGAAACTGTGTCTGAACACAGATTTTTGAAAATGTCCTTGTAGGGTTATTTTTAAAACAAACAAACAAACAAACAGGACATGCTTTCTACCTTTCTGCAGTTCTGAGGCAGTCTCTCTGGATAGGTTATAGAAATGTGGAGGAATAGTGTAGAACCCAAACAGTCAGCAGTGGGCAATTTAAAATAGCAGTTTCTAGTTTATAGCATGCAGCCACAAGCCTCATCTGTATGAACGAAAGATTTCAAGAACTTATACTTTTCCCATGTGATTGGACACACAAGGAATTTGTCTTGGTGAATACGTTCTCAGAGTACATAAAAGAAAAGATAAAGAATAAATAAAAGAAAAGGTGATGGGTGATAAGGAGTGATGAGAAGGTTAATAGCAATAGTAGTGCAGACTTTGTAAATAGTTGGACAGTGTTGAGGGAATTATTTGTTTAGCAGAGTGGTGGTGTTTAGGAAAAAACTATTCTTGTGTCTAGTTGTTCTGATATGCAGTGCTCTATAGCGTCATTTTGAGGGAAGGAGTTGAAACAGTTTATGTCCGGGATGTGAGAGGTCTGTTAATATTTTCACAGCCCTCTTTTTGACTTGTGCAGTGTACAGGTCCTCGATTGAAGGCAGGTTGGTAGTAATTGCTTTTTCTGCAGTCCTAATTATCCTCTGTTAGCCCTAGAAGGTAGATCAGAAAAATTATAGTATCTAAATCTTTCAAGTTGGAATTTGCTTTCCCCTCCTATCCTTCATTGTCATGTAAACTAAGGGCGGGCTTGTCTGAGAGGCTTTCTCAAATTACATTCTTGGCCTGGGCTCAGGGCCCTTTTATGTGACCATTGCCTTGGTAAGCACTCTTCTTTCTATTCTTCATGACCAATCCCTCTTCCTCTACAGCCCTTGAAATTTCTGTATTACATTTCCCCCAGATATTCAGAATATAATATTCCCTTTTGCGTAAAGCAAAGAAATATCTAGTCCCCCATGTCTAAAAGAACAATGAGATATCTCAGGAGGCTCATTAACTAGACATGTGGAATAGAGTTCCTGTACACTGTTTTTCTAAAATCTGGCATTCAAAAGAAATTCCCTATCTCTACATAAAAATACCAACAACAATAATGGCTATTAATTCTGGAACAGAGATCAATTTTTTATCTACCTTCGATATACATCTTATAGTAAGACACAGTAGCTAATATTTCATGGTTTGGAAAAGAAATAATATTTTATCGCCTAGAAAGGCAGAAACAAAGAGCTGTTATTGGGAAACAGAGAATCTATTTCTATTTTTTAATCTGCTGCTTTCCATCATCACAGATACTGTGAAAGTGAACCATCTTAAGCAGAGGTGGGATTCTACTGGTTTGGCCCGGTTCTGGCGAATTGGTAGCTCCGAGGATCAGCTGGAAGCGAACCAATTCAGTCTGACGATCAGCTGTTGGGCCCACCCACCTACCCCAGCTCTCTTCTGTGCCTTATATCCTGGTTTTCAAGCTCAGCTGATTTGTGCAGCACAGCGGATTGCTGCACATCAGCTGTTTAACACAGAGAGATTGCGGGAGATGGTCAGTAGCAAATGCTCTGTGCATGCTCACCGAACCAGTTGTTACCCGCTGAATCGCACCCCTGATCTTAAGGGATCAGAGCTGAATTATCTTTAGAACCATAGTCATCTTTCTTCATCTTAATATTGCTAGCAAAAACCTATTGCCATGACATTTACTTCTCCCATTATCTATCCTATCCTGCCTCAAATACCACCAAATAAGGGGCTATCCTTATTTATTGGGTGCAGGGAAATTGCTGTGCCCTGGCAAGTAAAGAAAGAACTCTTGGGTGGGAATATTATAGCACTCTTAAAGTAATTACAACATTAGCCTTGCCCTTTTGTCTGTCATCCCATACAACAGAAGACAGAACAATTGGCTTAATTCATGTAAAAGCAGATTCCAATTGAGCGTTAGTAAAATTTCCTAATAATAAGAGAAGCTGAGCTGTGGGAACCAATTATTCAGAGGTGTTGTTGGCTTTCTTTCACTAGATGAACTTGACAGTCTATTGTGGACGTTTAATGTGCCTAGAAGGGCATTGGACTCAGTAGTCTAAGTGGCCTGTCTCTATGATCTGATGAGATACAAGCACATCTCTCAGCACAGAAAATAGTAAATATGAAGATTCACCACAGGAGAGAAATGGGAACTGAAGCACCAGAGGATGAGATCGTTAAGCAATATTGCTGCCTCACAGAATTCTAATTGAACATTAGAAGGATGTAATAAAACCTAATGTCAAAGTGACACCAGAGTTAAAGAGATAATTAGATAGGGATATATGACTTGGTGATATTAATTTAAGCTCACTAGATGTATATTGCTTGATAGCCTGCAGTACAGCAAAGTGTTGCTGATAATTTTATATTTATATTTATTACAACTTATAACCGAAGAATGATGGCTCAGGGAAAAATACTTTCATCATTATTTTCTCTTTCATCCTTTTCTTCTCCTAACTGCCTCTCTAACACAGAGCTGGAGGAAAGAAACCTATGGATTTATTTGCTCTCAGTCAATATAAATCAGAACCTCTAATTAAAAGGGAAATGCTAACCTAGGAAATGGGGCCTAGGATGGTGTAATTCTTGAAGAGTGCTTAAGATGTTTTCTTCCATCGTTACATATCATCCTAGAGAACTACCACACCGAACCATTAAAAATAAAAAAAGATTTTACCGATGTGAGTCTGCAACTCTGCACTTACATTGTAATTTGGCACAGTCTTAGGTTACTTGAATGTATTTCTCTCCGTGGGATTTAAGAGGCCTTATAAAGCTTTTCCTGAGCCATATCATTGTCATTTTTGCTTAACAAAATTGCCTATACTAGTAATAACGAGTCTAATTCCAAACACATTCCTTTGGCCCACAGGTTTTCCAGGTTTTCAGAGCAAAAGTCAGAGACTAATTCTGAATAGCATTGGTGTATAATTGTTGTTCCACTGTGACTTTATCCCATCTTTCACATCAGTGCAGTAAAGCAGAAACATAGGAGAAGGACAAGTGCATGCCAAAAGATATCACTGTCACTTTCATTATCCTGTTTTTTGTAAGGCTGCCTGTTGGACAGCATTTTGTTAACATTGAACAGATTCAAGCAGGCTTTTGAATGTAATTAAAGCTTAGTTATTAAGGCATTTTTGTAGCTTGAGCACAAATAAAGCAAATTGCTTGCCCTGATTTGACTAGTTTGCATATAATCACTCATGAAAGGGATTTGGATTCAAAGTTCAAAAATAAAGATGCCTGGAGCGCATTATAAAAGGTGACAGTTCTCCATCTCTTGTATTGGTTCTTCCTAATCTTAGTGCTGGTGACATCACTTTTATAGATTCTTGCTTCAGGACAAGGATTATTTCTTCCTTCCATACACATACACCTTCTCATGCTACCATTATGAAGCAATATATTTGCAAAATAGTTGGGTATGTATCCTTTCCAATATTAGGTTCCTATTTTTCTACACTTTCAAAAAAACAGTGGAAGGATGGTGGGCTTCCATGGCATAGCTAGCTGGGGAATTCTGGGATTGAAATCTACAGATCTTAAAAGTTGCCAAGGTTGGATATCCCTGGTCTAAAGAATGTGAATATTGATGTAGAATAGCCATGAATGCCATAGGCTTATTTCTCTGTTGCAGGTACAGTTGTACACAAGGTGATCCTTCTCAGGCTGTCAGTGAGATGTGTGTATACATATACATGGGTGTGTGTGTGTGTGTGTGTGTGTGTGTGTGTATGTGAACAGATACAGAGTTCTTCCTTTATATTATGGATTTAGTATTCTTGATTGCACAAGGCGGGTTTAATTGTTTGAATTAAAGGAGCATATAAGGACAAGTCTACAAAGGCTGCCTTTTTGTCCTTGTTGACACATCTTCTTCACATTTGTTCATGCATGTACTTTTTGCTGTTTAAATCAGTGCAGATCATAATATCAGACGTTTAAACCTTTCTGGCTGCTTCTGGCAGGAGACAAAGCTGATTCCCAGAGGTAATGCTCTGTCAAGAGAAATAGAATTCTTCAGTGGTCCTATTAATCTAAGATGTCAAGTTGCTGCTTTCTTAATGGAATTATCACCATGTAGGCTGGAGAATTGAAAGCATGCAATGGATACAAGTAATTGTCTTAAGATCAAAAATGAGCAAAGTGAGATTCTGAATTTCAGAATTTTACCTACCAGATTTGTAACCCACTTTTCTTCAAGGAACAAAAGGTCGGGAACCTAATACTCCCTCCTTGAGTTTCCTTTGTAATTTTCAGCAAATAAATCTATTGGAACTCAAATTATTCCAGGTTCTGCCCCATTGCTGCCTTTTCATTGTGAAAGACCAGTTATAGCTAACATCTTGAGATTCTGATAGATAAAATCTAGAGGCTAAACCACTGGATGATTAAGGGAACTAGGTATGTCTAGTCAACATAGATAAGACCTAGTGGTGATATGATAGCAGTTATCCAGTACTTTAGGGGCTGTCACAGAGAAGAGGGGGGCAGGGTTTCAACCTATTCTCCAAAGCACTTTAGGATGAGACAAGAAACAATGGATGGAAGATCACCAAAGAAAGATCCAATCTATAATCTCTTTATGACCTAAGGAGAAATTTCCTGATGATGATAACAATCAATCAGTGGAAGGACTGCCCTCCAGAAGGAAACCTCCTCTATCACTGGAGGTTTTCAAGAAGACACTGGACAGCCTTTTATTTGGAATGATATGGGCTCTCCTCTGCTTGAGCAGCAAGCTGGACTAGAAGACCTCCAAGCGTCCTTTCAATGCTATTATTCTGTGTTCTGTTTCTGATCATCTTTTATTTACTTGAATGGGGTCAGATTGTTTAGGGTAGATGGGAGATATGATTTCATATACCTGGACGGCAACAGATTGCAAAAAGTAAGATGATGGACACAACCACATAATCAGATATGCCCCATTCTTAAAACTCCAGATAAGTACCACTGAACCTACACAATATTTTGAAAAACAAAACACAGAGATAGAATTCTGTACTTATGTGCCAATGATTTAAATAGCTAATTAAAAAAACAATGTGCATGTGTATTATAAAACAGATTTAAGTAGGTTTTCCCTCTAGGTTTCCACCTAGGATATTGGAGATTTTTCATTTATGCAATCTAGTCACTTAGGACTAAAAAACCTGTGTGGATTTTCATTCACTAATTAGGTCAACTATCATTTTGGGTCCACCTTCAAATGCCCCCAATATCTAACTAAAAAGAAATTATAGAACAAGATTTTTCCCGTATGTCACAATTTAGTTCGGAACCTGTGGGGATTGCATTTTTTTTCACCTCTGATATATCAGTGTTTTGAAATGGTAATTTTAATTTCCTCCCAGATCTTACTAACTGGGTGGAATTACACAGAAAAACAAATTAATAGCACAGTGTGGAATAAGATTAAATGTCTAGAATTTTGAATCCCTGGTATGGATTTAAACAAATGTCACAGAACTGAATTTGAACTATAAGGAAAATAAAATAAAAAAATGCAGTGGATTTTATAAAGTTTGCCCTGTCCCTACAACATAAATAGAATGAAGTGGTTCATGGAATCTGGATTTAGAACTGAATTCACAATTACTTTATCAGAGATCGTACCCAATAGTTACATTTACCATGGGAATATTATTCTTACTATCGCATAGAAAATAAAATTTGAACCTCAGCATTATGGACAAGTTACTTTGGTTTGGAAGCAGTCCCTATCTAAAATCTAAAAACATCATCCAGTGATGACTTACAGTATAACTGTTAAACATACCAGTATAGTTTGTATAAGGGATGCGGTGGCTCAGTGGCTAAGATACTGAGCTTGTCAATCAGAAAGGTCGGCAGTTCAGCGGTTTGAATCCCTAGTGCCGCGTGACGAAGTGAGCTCCCATTACTTGTCCCAGCTTCTGCCAACCTAGCAGATCGAAAGCATGTAAAAATGCAAGTAGAAAAATAGGGGCCACTTTGGTGGGAAGGTACAGCATTCCGTGCGCTTTCGGCATTTAGTCATGCTGGCCACAAGACCATGGAGACAGTGATGGCTCTTTGGCTTTGTAACGGAGATGAGTACTGGCCCCTAAAGCTGAGTACTGGCCCCTAAAGCTGGGAACATATGTGCAAGGGGAACTTTTACCTTTATGGTTTGTATGTATGTTGTACTATCCTTCTATAACCTGGTGCCCTTTATCAAAGGGAAAGTCTTTGCTAAATTGTACATCAGGGGTGTTCAACTTCGGCAACTTTAAGACTTAAGGACTTCAACTCCCAGAATTCCCCACCCAGCCTTGCTGCCAAGGTTGGATAACTCAGATTTAGAATAAGCAGCATGATTGGGTATAAACAATAATTGCTTCTAAACCTGCTATTGTGGGTTTCATTTTATCAATTAGGATAGGGGTGGAGTGGGGTGAATTTTTCATTCTGTCCAGATAGCAGTCAGAGAAATCATACTTCAAAAGACAGAAGAAATGAAAATACCTTGCTTTAAAATGTTTCACTCAATCACTGTATTGAGATTTTAGAAGCCTTCTTAAAAAAAAAGTTAAAAGAGAAATTGAGATGTTGCTATGCTGGTGATCATATTAGATACAAGGAGAAACATATCTTAGATAATTCAGCAGCAGCACCATAAAGTCCATCTCAGGATCTTTGGACCAAAATTTATTAAAACTGCCCCCAAAGATTGTTATTGCTGTTGTTGTTGTTATAGGGCACACTGAAATATACACATTCACACACCATTCTGTTTCTTTCCAGATACATGCATATTGTTCTTTTTAATTTTCACATTCTTCAACCACAACTATTTGTAGTGAATCAAGATCGTGGCTGTGGCTGAGTGATCAAAGTGCCACCTCTTTTTGAAATCTGGGTCACATTTGCAACATATTAAAAAGGGACAGGGCTTTGTTAGCGCAGTTGTGACTCCCATTTGACTTTTCTGACAGCCCTGGCTAGACACCTCCACTAACAACAATGAGAACTATTTTGAAGCTTGATGGCAATACGCTGAAGGGTTGTAGCTGGGGGAAAATGACACTCTCTCTTTCCCCATTAGTAAGATGCCCCCAAATCATTCCCTATAGATTTCAGATTTTAATAAGCCTTGGTAAATATCCATACAACACAAGGACGGAAGCAAGAAGAGAAATGTATTAGGAACCTACTTTTTTCTGTATTCGTTTTGTAAGGTAAAGGTTTCCCTCGCACATACGTGCTAGTTGTTTCTGGCTCTAGAGGACGGTGCTCATCTCTGTTACAAAGCCGAAGAGCCAGCGCCATCCGAAAATGTCTCAGTGGTCATGTAGCCAACATGACTAAACACTGAAGGTGCATGGTACGCTGTTACCTTCCCACCAAAGTGGTACCCATTTTTCTACTTGCATTTTTACATGCTTTCAAACTGCTAGGTTGGCAGAAGCTGGGACTCACTCTGTTACACAGAGCTAGGGATTTGAACCGCCAAACTGCCGACCTTTCTGATCGACAAGCTCAGCGTCTTAGCCACTGAGCCACCGTGTCCCATTCATTTTGTAGTAAGCTTCAAATTCAAAAAGATGGCCTGCTGGTACAATGTTTGATATTAAGAATTAGTGCACACTTTGAGCCAAATACAAAGCTTCTTCAGTCAATGTCTTGAGCAATACTGTATAGAGTAGACCCTATCATGATGTGATGCCTAAATTAGGCTTGTTCTGTCCATACACTAGTTAAATTACGTTTCCAGTAATCATACTATGTATTTTGAGTAACCGCCCTGTTTTAAATATTTACATCCAGAGAATTTTTAATACTCCCTAAGAAGAAACCATTTCATGAATGATAAACATTATTAGAAAATAAATTATTACAACATGGAAATGTATATTCCAGTTAGTTGATGCATGATAAACAATCTTTGTTATAAATAGAATCCAGAAACCCTGATGGTCATATCTGGAGGAAAGAATTCCTGTTATGGTATAGAAACTGCCTATTAAACAGAATTAAAAATAGTGCATATTTCTCTTCCTGCCCTTTGGTCTAGGAAATCTTGGACACATTAAGGAGAACTGATCTGTGGCCAAAAGTATAAAGAAAAACAGGAACATCTGTTCACAACTATTTCTTTACTCTGTAACAGCACCATCTACTGTGTGTGTGTGTATATATATATATACACACACATATACATATATACATATACATATATACACACATATAAACATATACATATACATATATATATATAAAGACTTATATCAGAGGAAAAAAATGTATTGTAGGTAGCTCTGCTAAAGTCCCTAAGCAGTTTTATTTCTAAGTTTATTTGTCTAGTACAGAATATGTTGAGTGTCTTTTTTTTACATTTTGACTATTCTTTTCCATACCTAATTTGACTGCTATACTTGACTGCTATACTTGATGCTGGCCACTTGTTCCTTTTGTCTTTCCTTCCACCGATCCTGATAGATCAGTATTATTTTGCAAAATTTCACTGTATGTCAATTTTTAATTATGACTTAAAATTTGTGGATCACAGAGGAGAAATTTGATTACCCGTGAGATCCATCAGGATCAGGTATTCAAAATAACTTTTACTTCTTCTACAAAGTACTCAGTGACATTATCCCAGATAAGCAGGTATATAAGCGTTGTAAATTTTATTGGCAAATTATTGCCTATTTTAACAATTTGTGTCTAGTAAAGTGTGCATGTATGGTGTACTCAAGTACATGTGTTTGTGCAGAGGTGGTATTCAGCAGGTTCTTACCAGTTCTGGAGAACCGGTAGCGGAAATTTTGAGTAGTTCAGAGAACCGGCAAATGCCACCTCTGACTGGCCCTGCCCCCACCTATTCTCTGCCTCCCAAGTCCCAGCTGATCGGCTGGGTCTTCTTTGTTTGTCCTCTCCAGGAGAACGGAGCTGGAAAGCAGGTTAGTGGGTGGGGAGGGAATGGGATTTTGCAGTATCCTTCCCCTGTCACATCCACCAAGCCACACCCACAGAACCAGTAGTAAAAAAAATTGAATCCCACCACTGTGTTTGTGTATGATTTTTAAAAACCATATCAACATACTGGACCTTGATTCTGCCCACCATTCAAAGTTGTTCCTTAATCAGATTTGCTGCCACCCCCGTCTGTTTTGACAGTGAGAATTTTTAAGGCAAAAAACTTCTTTGTGTTTGAAAATAGTAAAAGAGTAAATTGAACAGAAGCCTTAATAGTCAGTGCTCTGATATGTAGTAATTAGTTCTCCCCAGCTCTTTTTCTGGTGCCATAATATGCAATAGTTAGCAATAGCCAAAGCAAACTAACCCAGGCAGTCATTCTTTTAATGTGGGAAAAGGTTTTAATGAGTACATAGGCTTACATCAGCTCAGTAAATTGAAGCCCATAATTATCACATTAAAAAAGAACATGCCTCTTCCCAACATCTGTGTTTTCATAGAATAGAAATGGCAGGTTTGTAAGTTAAAGAATTGCTTCTTTTCCTTTGTGGTCAAAGGCTGAAATCCCACCCCTCCAGGGTGTGTCCCTGAATATTTCCAAGCTAAAGCAGAAATAGAAATCTCATGAGGTTGCTAGGAATAACCATAATCAGAGCAGTGAAACTTTTCGTTCCTGGAGTTAACAGCCAATTTAAGAAACTCAAAAATTCACAGTTTGTGTAATCTTGGCTTTCAAGAGCAATTGCAGTCAGAAGGGAGAGCAAAAATATACTAAAAATGTACTAATATGGTTTTTAAATGCGATAACTTTATTTTATTTGTATCATACTATAACATTATCTCCAGAGGTGGTATTCAGCAGGTTCTGACCAGTTCTGAAGAACCGGTAGCAGAAATTTTGAGGAGTTCAGAGAACCGGCAAATGCCACCTCTGATTGGCCCCACCCCCATCTATTCTCTGCCTTCCAAGTCCCAGCTGATTGGCTAGGTCTTCTTTGGTTGCCCTGCACAGGAGACCGGAGCTGGAAAGCAGGTTAGTGGGATGGGGAGGGAATGGGATTTTGCAGTATCTTTCCCCTGCCATGCCCAACAAGTCATGCCCACCAAGCCACACCATGCCCACCAAGCCGCGCACATAGAACTGGTAGTAAAAAAATTTGAATCTTACCACTGATTATCTCTCTTCTGGGCTTACATGTATAATCACATTGTTGGTTCTGGAAGATTCTTAAGATTCCTGTTTGATCAGATCATGGCTCTTTGTATTCTGCATCATAGTAGCTTACCAAGTACCTTCAAGAAGCTGATAAGGTCAATATCCCTTTTATACAGGGTTGGGATTCTACCAGTTTACACCTATTCGCTAGAACCGGTTGTTAACATTCTAAGCAGTTCGGCAAACCGGTAGTTAGAAGAAATTACTGGCCTAATCCTGTAAGGAAGACAGGAAGGAAACATTCTGGTGTTGCTTACAGAAACTGCCTCTCTGTTAACCCTTATTACATTCTTGGCAGGACTAGACTTCCTGTCTCTGGAACTTCTCTGGAGTTTTTTTTTTCCTCCTTTGCTGGTATTTTGCTTGTGTGGAGTGACCATTCAAAGTTACAATGGCACTGAAAAAAGTGACTTATGACAATTTCACACTTACAACTGTTGCAGCATCCCCACAGTCATGAGAGGCCAGGCAAGGAGATGCATGCCTCAATGATATTAAGTTGCCCACACCCAGCCAATAACATGACCACCAAGCCATGCCCACTACCTAAGCCACGTCCACAGAACCGGTTGGTAAAAAGTTGAATCCGACCTCTGCTTTTATACCCAGAAGCTGGTATTCAAAGTTTATTGTCTGATTAAGGAGGTAACCACCGTCATTATTGTGATAGCTGGATTCAACCATTGTAGCCACCATCCCACTGGGTGGCAGTAAATTCTACAATTTTTCTAGGTGTCGTATAAGGATTTCCTTCCTTTATTAACCCTGAATTTATCCACAATTAGCATTAATGGATTACCCCAAGTTCTAGCATTGCGAGAAAGAAGGCAAGGCAAGGCAAAAGGCAAAAGGCAAAAGGCAGAGCAAAAGGCAAAAAGCAGTCCTCAAGGCTAGACAAGGAAGGCAAAAGGCTGAAGGCCTTTTGAGTCAAACCCTGGGAAGTGTAAGCCAAACCAAACAATTGTTTCTGGCAAAAACTAACTCCCCACAGCTTCTCCTTAACTCAATCCATTCCAGGTGTTCCTTGTGAGGAGGTCTGGGGCAACCTTTCCCAAGTAGCCTTGCAACCCTTCCTCTGAGCTTCCTTACACTCTGCTCCCCCTGCCCATGGATTGAGTGGGCAAGGCAGCTGTTCCTCATCAGCAGATGAGTCTGCTACCTATTAGCACCACTGCCTGTCACAAGCCAACCTTCCCATGACCCTGTGAGGCCAAGCAGCTGACAGTTTGTTTCACTATACCCCCCCAAAGTCTGAGGGGCCTGAAACAGCATCATCCTCAACTTTTGGCCTCCAAACATACCAAGGGAGACATGCCTTCCATGCCAGAGGGTCCCAATTCCAACTCCAACTCCTCCTATGAATTGGGCTATGAAGGGGACATGACACTAAGAACATTTGCCTCTGAATTGGATTTTCCTAAGTCTTTGACAAGGAAACGTAGATAAGGGAAACTCAAAAAACTCAGAGTCCCCCCCAAACATAACCATGCGCTCCGAATTCATTGGTAATGTCCATTTTGATCTATGAATCCATACAGACCTAACGCTAACTGGAGTGGGCCCCAATGGGATTTTCCCATGTATTTTACCAGGAAATGTAGATAAGCCAGACTCAAAAAGTCAGTGCCCTCCTAAACATACCCATGCACTCTGAATTCATTAGCGTTGTCCATTTTTCCATCAGAATTCATGGAGGCCCAACCCTAACCCCAAGTGGATTGTCCCGCACAAGAGATTTTTCCATGTATTTTACCAGGAAAGCCACAAACAAAAAGTCAGCGGCTTCTTAAACATACCCATGCACTCCGAATGCATTGGCAAGGTCCATTTTAATGTCCAAATTCATGGAGCCCTAACCCTAATTAGATTTTCCCACCAATGGGATTTTTTCATGTATTTTTCCACAAAATGCAGATAAGCCAGTCTCGAGAAGCAACTGCCCTCCTAAACATACCCATGGGCTCTAAATTCATCGGCATTTTTCTGTCCAATTTCATGGAGGCCTAACCCTAACCCTAAGTGGATTTTCCCTCCAATGGGATTTTTCGATGTATTTTTCTATGAAATGTAGGTAACCCAGATTTGAAAAGTAATTGCCCTTCTATACATACCCATGCGCTCTGAATTCATTACCGATATCTATTTGTCAGATCGAATTCATGGAGGCCTAATCCTAACCTAAACATAACCATGCTCTCTGAATTCATTTGCAATGTCCATTTTGAAATCCCACTGAGGGTTAAGGTAAGGCCTCTATGGACTCGGACTTAAAAAATAGAGATTTGTAATGAATAATGAGTGCATAGGTATGTTTAGGAGCTCCCTTACTATTCCAGGATGGCTTATTTATATTTTCTGATAAAATACATGGAAAAATCCCATTGGCTGTAAAATCCAGGTAGGTTACACCTCTATGAATTTGAAAAGCCAATGGGATTTTTCCATGTATTTTATCAGGAAATGCAGATAAGCCAGACTCAAAAAGTCAATGCCCTCCTAAACATACCCATGTGGGAAAATCCACTAAGGGTTAGAGTTAGGCCTACATGAATTCGGACAGAAAAATGGATATTTCCAATGAATTCGGAGTGCATGGGTATGTTTAGGAGGGCATTGACTTATCTGCATTTCCTGGCAAACTGCATGGAAAAATCCCATTGGCAGGAAAATCTATTTAGGGTTAGCGTTAATTACACCAAACTTGATTGCAGGAAATATGACTTCAGCAAGAGTGGTCAGTGTCTAGAATACTCTACCTGACTGTGGTTTCTTCCCCAAACCCCAAAAACTTTAACCTCCGACTGTCTACTATTGACCTCACCCCTTTCCTAAGAGGTCTGTAGGGGACGTGCATAAGCGCACCAACGTGCCTACCGTCCCTGTCCTATTGTTTCTTTTATTTTTCTTATATGTATCCATGTATTTATAACTATGTTTTTACTGATACCTATTATCTTGTAAGCAATTGACAAACCAAATAAAATAAAATAAATAAAAATCTCCACTAAGTGGATTTGCTCCCAAATAGTATTTTTTGATTTGTTTTTAGGGAAACATGGATAAATCATGCTGAAAAGTTATTGCCCTCCTATGCTTAACTTTGCACTACAATTCTGTTGGTGATGTTCTTTCTGCTGTCTGAATTCATGGGGACTTTGTCTGTAACCTAAGTGGATTTGCCCTCCAATGGGGTTTTTCCATGTAGTTTGGTCATGCAAATAGTTGAGGCATGCTCGAAATGTCAGCATCCCTTAGGCTACTGATGCCTTATGAATCACTTAGCAATGTCCTTTTTGCTATTGAAATCATGGAGCACTAACACTAACAACCTCAGGAGATTTGCCTCCTATGAAATTTTACCGTGTATTTTTCTGGGAAGAAACATACCAAAAATACAGCGTCTTCCTAAGCATAACTGTGAATCCGTCAGAGATGTCCATTTTGGTCTCTGTATTCATGGAGATGCTACCCTAGCCACTAGTAGCTACTTTGTATTTTCCCAGGGAATGTATACAACGGAAGCTTGAAAATTCAGCAGCCTCCTCCACCCGAGATGTAAGTATGTATTAACCAAGTTGTGACCCATCAAAATGGAAGTACATGTCTTCTTTCTGGCTAGCCATAATCTATCTTTTCTTTTTTTTTTATGTTAGAATGTTAGAATTCTTTATTGGCCAAGTGTGATTGGACACACAAGGAATTTGTCTTGGTGCAAATGCTCTCAGTGTACATAAAAGAAAAGATTAGTCAAGAGTCAATAATCATAAGGTTCAACACTTAATAAGAGTCATAAGGTACAATGAGCAATCAAATCATACCAGGAAACAGTCAATATAAATCATAAGGATACAAGCGACAAAGTTGCCAGATTTATTGAGCTCTTGTGAGTCCTCATACGTTATTTGTGAATATATTGTGTGCGTGCTGTGTAGATGCGGATTGATCCCTGCAGTTTTTCTTGGGAAGGAAGAAATTCCTTTGGGAATGGTTTGCCTTTGCATTCTTCCTGGGGGGGGGGGGGGGGGGAGAGAGAGAGAGAGAGAGAGAGAGAGTCAGTCACTGGCCCAAGATCACACAGCTGGCTTTATGGCAAAGATGAGACTGGGACTAGAACTCTAGCCCTTTGAGGTGTTTGTGTATGTTTGTATACAAGGACGGAGGGTCAGGTAGTTGCGCATGAACAATCCAGTTGTTTAGTTCAGTCAGATAATGGAAACAATAAACACAGGCAAATAGGCAAATCCTTTGTTAACTTTTCCCAATTCTACCCTTCCCGTTTCTTGCCTTTAACCAGTACAGGTAGTCCTCAACCTATGACCACAATGGAGCCCCAAATTTATGTTGTTAAGTGAGAAATTTGTTAAGTGAGTTTTGTCCCATTTTACAACTTTTCTTGCCACATTTGTTAAGTAAATCCCTGATGTTGTTAAATTAGTCCCAGGATTGTTAAGTGAAGCCGGATTCCCCATGGACTTCGCTCCTCAGAAGGTTGCAAAAGGGGATCATGTGACCTCGGACACTGTGACCGTCATAAATATGAACCATATGCCAAGCATCTGAATTTTGATCACGTGACCATGGGGGATGCTGCAAGAGTTGTAAGTGTGAAAAAATGGTTCATAATTTTTTTTAGTGGCGCTGTAACTTTGAATGGTCGCTAAACAAACTGTTGCAAGTCAAGGACTTCCTCTACACCAAGCTGGCTCTTCATACATTACATATACTGGCAATGCTGGCAATGTAATACGCTAACAAAACCACAAGATGGCAGCTGCTTACAATAATGTTTCATTGTAGCTCAGAGAAGCTGCGGTTAAATGATATTCATCCAGTGGACTTGATTTTTACAAACTCTTTGAATTGCAATTTGTGAGTCAGAAAGATTGCGCCTGATTTTTACATATAAACAAAGGCGGAGTAGGCAGCTTTGGAGGCTTAAAGACTCATATCTAGGAAGTCAGATTATATCAAGCAACAAGTAAGCCTGCGCCCTTATATAGATAAGTTCAGAGTCACAAACTTTGCCCCTCCTACACCTTCCCCTAAACAGATTCAGGCAGATTCAAGTGGGCACACACCTGCAGATGCAAACCAGCAATTGCATCCACAAAGCCTCTCTCCTCCTTCTCCTGCCACCACCAATCACTCCATTTCCACCACCATGAAAAGAAACAACAGAGTAGACTTGAAACCTTTTTTTTTTCAATGCAAGGATGTTTGTTTTCTTTCCTCTGGCAAGACAGTTTTTGTGGCGCTTTTCCAGTAAAAGATTCAAGACAGCTCAGAGTTTTGTTGCAGTAAGAATCAATATCTCATCAAATCAATATTTCATCAAAGCTGCTCCCCTCTGTTTCCTTCTCCATTTCCTCCTCTATTACCTTGCCTTCCCCGATGTAGCTTTCCTTCACTCCCACCATTTCATTTCTTACTGCTGCCTGCCTAGTTCAGATAAGCTAGAGGATAACTCTGCCAGGCAGCTGATTGAAAAACTAGCTAAGTCTGCAGTGTCTCAAAATTCTCTTTACTTCCCAAGCCCAGCAGTGAGCTGAGCAAATTAGCTGATGCTTAGGGGAGGTGGACACACAGTCAAGGAAATAAATTATGTTGCCCTTTAAAATGGGGCATGAACCCCATTTGGGTTGCTGTCTGAATCAGGCTGTTTGCTGGTGCCAAGAGCTTTGGAGGTGCCCTAGCAAATTTCTGCAGGTACCATTTGAAGGTATGGTAGCTTTGCAACTTTGCAAATATGCCTGAATCATGCATGCTGTCAGTTACTGAATGTTCTTGTAGGCAGAATGAAAGTACTGTCTACGAATGAAAAGAAGGTTAAGAGCCTTTCCTGTCACCTCCTGTTTGATGTGATTGGAAAGATAATTATAGAACCTTAAGAAATATAATTTCCTTGGGGCTCCTGGCCTTTAATCTGTTGTGGCTACGCATCAGGCACTTGGGAGAGAAAAGATTTTCCTCCTGGATTTACTGTCAGTAGCACTGCTTAGGAGTAGAGGGCTGTGTTCTCTGGTTCACATTAAAATTCACGTTGAAGCAAGCAAGAGCACTAGAGACAGTACTGCAGTGTGCATCCTGAATAAGAAATTATGAACTTCAGCAACATATTCAGCTATTCAGAAGTGGAAAGGTTTAGCACTTCCTATATAGTCAGTCTCTAATAGAACTCATATTTATGGAATTATAGAATAACAGAGTTAGAAGGGACCCTGGAGTTTTTCTAATCCCATTCTCTGCTCAGCCAGGAGACTTTATACTATTCTGGATAAAAGATAAATGCTTTAAAAGCTCAGGACCTACAACCTCTGGAGGCAGGCCATTCCATTGATTAATTCTTCTCACGGACTGGAAATTTCTCCTTAATTCTAGTTGGTTCTCTCTTGGTGAAGCTTCCGTCTGATGCTTCTTGTCTTGCCCTTAGCAGCTATGGAGAATAGGTTGACCCCCTCCTCTCTGTGACAGCCCCTCAAATTCTGGAAGACTGCTATCATGTCACCCCTAGTCCTTCTCTTTGTTAGAATAAACATCCCCAGTTCCCGCAACTGTTCAGTCCAGTCCCTTAATCATCTTTTTTGCTCTTCTCTGTACTTTTTCTAGAGTCTCAACATTAGGGGTGGCATTCAAATTTCTTAACAACCATTGGTTCTGTGGGTGTGGCCTAATTTGTGGGTGTGGCTTGGTGGTCACATGATTGAGTGGACGTGGCTTGCTGACTGGCATGACCTTGTGATCATGTGACTGGTTGGGCATGGCTTGTATGTAAATATTGTAAATGTTTATGTAAATATTGAATTTTTTATTTAAAAAAAGAGCAACTTTTACCCAAAATCAGGCAAAGCAGGCAGGCAGATTGAGTTGCTCATAGAATCACAGATTCACCCAGAGATCTACCTTTCTGCAATCTATTGCCTGAGCTTGCACTGAAAAATAGAAGCGTCAGTCCTAAGGAAGGTTCAGCTCTGCTTTTAGATTAGCTAGAAAGCAAGAAATTCAATGATTTCCTGCTTTCTAGCTAATCTAAATCTCCCGGCACAGCAGAACAGCTGATGGTCAGGAAAAAAGAAAAGGAAAAATTAGGTGAAGGCACAAAGCAGGCAAGTTGGATGGTGTGCATGCCAGGGAACGAGTGAGTGGGTGGGGAGGGGCCAGCCAGTGGCGCGATTTGCCAGTTCTCTGAACTACGCAGAATCATAACAATCGGTTCTATAGAACCGGTCCGGCCAGGTAGAATCCCACTCCTGCTCAACATCTATTTTGTCTAGTAGTGACCAAATGTGGATGCCATACTCCAAGTGTGGTCTTACCCGTGCAGTATAAAGTGGTACTAAGGAGCTCACATGATCTTGCTATGATCATGATATGCAGCCTTTCATCTTTTGGGAAGCATAGGAGCTTCATCACTGGAGGCTTTCAATAAGATATTGGACTGCCATTTGTCAGAAATGGTCTAGGGTCTCCTGCTTAGGCAGGGGGTTGGACTAGATGACCTACAAGGTCCCTTCCAACTCTGTTAATCTGTAAATCTGATAGTATTTCCTCTGTTGATGTCAAGGATACAACCAAAGACTGTGTTGGCATTTTTGGCAGCTACACTGCTGGCTCATACTTAAACAATTGTCCGCTAGGACTCCTAGATCCTTCTCACAGTTACTATAGTTGAGCCAGGTCCCTCTTTCAATACCTTTCTATATATTCAATATACCTATTTAATGGGAGGGAAAACATATGTTCATTAGAATGCAACTGTTCCTCGACTTACAACAGTTTACTTAGTGAGTGTCCAAAGTGACAACAGCAGCGTAAAAAGTGACTTAGGATCATTTTTCACACTTATGACTGTTGCAGCATCTCCATCATGATTAAAATTCAGATGCTTGGCAACTGACTCATATTTATGATGGTTGCAATGTCCCGAGATTATGCGATAACATAAATCTGATGGGCAAAGTCAGGGGAGAAGCCAGATTCACTTAACAAACAGGTTACTAACAACTGCAGTGATTATTTAACAATTGCAGCAAGAAAAGTCATAAAATGGGGCAAAACTCACTCGACAAATGTCTCACTTAGCAATATAAATTTTGGGCTCAATTGTGGTTGTAATTTGAGGACTACCTGCAGTGTCTATCAAGGTCATATTTTAATGCATGTAATCCAGACATGGTATTCAGCAGATTCTGACCAGTTCTGGAGAACCGGTAGCAGAAATTTTGAGCAGTTCAGAGAACTGGCAAATATCCTCTTGACTGGCCCCACCCCCATCTATTCTCTGCCTCCCGAGTCCCAGCTGATTGGCTGGGTCTCCTTTTGTTGCCCTGCACTGGAGAACAGAGCTGGAAAGCAGGTTAGTGGGATGGGGAGGGAATGGGATTTTGCAGTAACCTTCCCGTCACACTCACCAAGCCACGTCCATAGAATTGGTAGTAACAATCTTTGAATCCCACCACTGAATAATTTCTCCTTTCCCCTCCCCTCCCCCCCCCCGATAAACACTTTTCCCTTAATTAGTATACAAAAACAAAGCATACAAAATATTCTGAGTTGGGTTTTTTTTGTTTATCTTTGCTTATTTTACTTATCCTACTACTGTAGCAACTCTTTCACACATCCAAAGTTTCCTGTATCTTATATGAGGTAACAAGAACACCCGCAGTTTCTTGACATCAATAAGGAAGACATTCTGGAATGCCAGAAAGATTAGATGGATTAAAATAATCTTCTCGGGAATTCTGACATATGTGACTAATCAGTAGAAAGATGCAGGAAGACACGAGATGCAGATCAAGATAGAAGCCTTTGATAGGAGTTACAGACTGATGTGAGATGCATATCAAGGACTTTGAAGAAGTGGCGTAGGTAGAATCTTGATGTATTTGAACGTTGGTGTTTGAAACGCTTTTGAGAATACGGTGGAGGAGCCAAGAAAACAAGCCAGTGGATCAATGAACAAATGAATCCAGAGTTCTCACTTGAGCCACAAATAGCCAGGTTTTAATTATTTGACACATGATGTGAAGACTGAGCTCTCTGGAAAAAGCACTGATGGAGGTGGAAGCTTAGAGAAGAAGAGGATGAACATCACCAAGGTGGATGGATTCATTTATAGTGGCAATGAATGTACCAACAATGGAAACTCAGCAAGGCCAGGTTAGGGGGAGATTGTCATTGAGAAATTGATGTGTGTTTTTCCTCCCCGCTATCTTTCCTTCTTTTTCACATGAGCTGGATGTGAGTTCGAAAACAAGCATATAAGTCTTCTTGAAGAGTCCTCTAGCTATCTTTCCTCACTTCTCTTCCCCCTTTTTTCTCCCCCCTCACTGCTCTTCTATTTACTTTATAATACTTTATAACTTAATAAAATTGCTTACACAAAAAGAAAAATATTATAGAAATGTCTTATTTATACTATTATGGAAAAGCAAAAACTGGAGATTTGATGTTAATGCCTTATTATACTGTAACTTTTACTGTGTGTGGGAAGTCAATGTTTCTTTTTCTCCCCCCACCCTTATCTTTCCTCACTTCTCTTCCCCCTCCCCCCTACCACCTCACTGCTCTTCTATTTACTTTTGTATTTTGCATTTTATAATACTTTATATAACTTAATAAAAATGCTTACATAAAGAGAAATCTATCAATGCAGTTGATAGGAGTTGCAAACGACTTGATGGCACACAAGTCACCTGTAAGGCAAAAAAAGAAAAGAAAAGAAAATGGAAATATTTTGCAACAGTTCAGATTGGGACAAGTTTTGCTTCAGATAATTAATCTTGAGTAAATAACTACTCAAATGGAAAATATTGAGTTGACTTTCAAAACAGCTGAATTTCATAAGATGAGCTGGATGTGAATTCGAAAACAAACATATAAATCTTCTTGAAGAGTCCTCTAACTGGGTTGGACCATAATTCCCAAAATATTTAGAGCAGGGGTATCAAACTCGATTTCACTGAGGGGCACATCAAGATTGTGTTTGACCTCGGATGGACGGGGGTGGTGGTGGGGTGTGGCTGGGGAGTGGGCATGGCCATGGTGGGCGTGGCCATGGTGGGCATTTGACACAGGCTCAAGATGCATTTTTTTCCTTTGCATTCAAAACAGCTATTCCAGATAAAAGGAGATTTACTTTCTGCCACAAATAGTCTCAATTCCATAATGTAGAGATTAAAGACATGTAGAGTCCTCAGCTGCTATGGGGCTTGACTCTTTTGTATAGGAGCAGAGCGTAAATGAACTGACAATTTCTCCAGATGTCTCTAAAAATTGTCTGTCCAACAGTCTATCAATCTTTGTTACTACCTCTGACACAGCCTTAGAGGAGGACTTAATATTAGTAAAAAATTACAAGATTGATATGCCACCCAATTCTCAATGAACCTGGTTGGCTCACAACAATAAAAAAAATCACAATCAAATCAATCACAGGTAAAAGATTAAGATAAAAGTGATACGAGGGGACTCTCTTTCATCAAAGACCTGGGTGAAGAGCCAGAAGTTTTTGGCTCTTCTGAACAAAAGCCATCCAGATCATGGAGGGTACCTAGTTCTAGTTGGCAGATGCTGCTAAAGACAAGGTGAAGGAGGTGCTGCCTCCTACAACACTTTGCCAGCTAAAATGGGCCATGGAAATTGATGTATCTTCTAATGAGCTTCTTAGAAAATGATTTGAAAGACGATAGAGACGACTTGCTGTCTTGGGGCCTAGTCAGTTTTGACACAGCTGTATTTATGTCATTATGCTGCTGCCATCTAGACACCATCTTGGAGGAGAAAAAAAGAACAAATGTTAAATGAATCGAATGTGAAAGGTTAGAGCAGTTTCAGGAGGCAGAGGCTCATGGTTCAGATATAACACTGATCCCAGTAGTCAAAAGCTTAGCATCTGATTCTCCTGATCTGGATTTAGAAGCAATGCAGAATTAAGCCTGGTTAATATTTGGGTGGAAATATGGGGGCGGGGGAGGGGGATAATGACCCAATCTTGGAGGGTACTTGTTTCTGATTGGCAGATGCTGCTAAAGAGAAGATGAAGAAGGTGCCGCCTCCTGCAGCACTCTGCCAGCCAAAATGGCCACGGGGGATTTCCCTCAAGGCCCGTTTTTGGACAGCAAAGTGCTGCAGGAGATCCTGGACCGAAAACAGGCCATGTGGGGCATACCCCATGGCCTCTTTTGGCTGGCAGAAGCACCATGGGCTGGTCCTTTGATATTTCCAGGCCCCGAAGGACTGATCTAAGCAGCCCATGGGCCTTGCGTTAGACGCTCCTGATCTAGAGGATACCAGGAAGAGAATTACTGTGAATTTCTACTGAAATGCATACCAAACGATTTTGTTCAGTGGTGGAATAAAATGTCAAATAAATAAGGTAATTGCAGGAACATTTGGTTGAGATATAAAAAGATCCTGTTTATGAAAGGAGGAATAGCTGTGCCTCCATTTCGGCATCCAAACCAACATTTCAAAACTGGATGCCCCTTCCCCCTCCATATATATTGAAATACACCCCCCTTTATCTCCAGATAGCATAGCTGGGTGATTATAAGAATTTAAATCGAATACATCTTGCGGGCAACATGCGAGTACCAAAAGTGCACATGGGCGCATGCACATGGGCGTACGTCATCGTGTACCAAAAGTGCACATGGGAGCACGCATTCACCTGTACCAGGGGTGGGATTCCATTTTTTTAACAACCGGTTCTGTGGGCGTGGCATAGCTGGTGGGCATGGCTTGGTGGTCATGTGACTGGGTAGACGTGGCTTGGTGGTCATGTTATTGGCTGGGTGTGGCCCACTCAGTATCACTCACATCGAGGCACCCATCTCCTCGCCTGACCTCTCATGACTGTGGGGATGCTGTCACAGTTGTAAGTGTGAAAAATGGTCACAAGTCACTTTTTTCAGTACCATTGTAACTTTGAATGATCACTCCACACAAGCAAAGTGCCAGCAAAGGAGAGGAAAAGGCTCCAGAGAAGTTCCTGAGATAGGAAGTCTAGTCCTGCCAAGAATGTAATAAGGATTAACAGAGAGGCAGTTTCTGTAAGCAATGCCAGAATGTTTCCTTCCTGCCTTCCTTACAGGATTAGGCCAGTAATTTCTTCTAACAACTGGTTCTCCGAACTGCTTAGAATGTTAACAACCGGTTCTAGTGAATAGGTGCAAACTGGTAGAATCCCACCCCTGGCCTGCACCCATAATGCAATGCACGTGCAACTCTCCTGTGTGACCCCCAGCCCCTCTGTATGCATGTGCATTTCCTGCATATGGCCCTCCCCCTGCGCATGTGGAGCAGATACCCGAAAATCATCTGACTGGCAGGAGGCAGTGTGCAGTGCACATGTGCAGTGGAAGTGAGCTGGGGCGACAACTCGCATACTGGCAGAGATGACTCTGTGTGCCACTTCTGGTGGCATAAGGTATTCTACAAGGTATTCTTCTGGTGGCATAAGGTATTCTAGAGGAGTGGAGAACTCTTCTTGTGAAATATTTCTGGACTTTCTCAACTGTGCTAATATCAGATACGTAATGTGAGTTCCAGACTGATGAGCTGTATTCGAGTATTGGTCTAGCAAATGTTTTGTATGCTCTAATTAGTAGTGTGATATTACCAGAGAAAAAGCTACGTAGGATTAGGTTAACAACTCTTAATGCCTTTTTGGCTATGTAGTTACAGTGGGCTCTAGCACTTAGATCATTAGAGATGAGTATTCCAAGGTCCTTTACAGAGCTGTTGTTCCACCGATCCGTCTGTTGCTTCTATTTTCACCCCAAGTTATTTATTTGAATTTTTATACTCATCCAACTGCAATGGACTCTATGTAGTGCATAAAAAAACCCAAATGCATAAAAATAAATAAAACATATAAATAAAACATGAAACCACCCAAACGGATGGCACTGTTGGTCAAATGTTCCAAGGAGCTTTTGAGTGTGTAATTTGTTCTATGGAGTTTTGCAAAATGACCAGTAGGAGGCTCCCATGACATTTATTAAGCCAACACTAAGAAAATTTCTTCGACTTGAAAAGTTTTGAACATCACATGTACTGAATGTATTTCAGTAGCAGGATTATTAAAACTCTGAAAGGGATCTTACTCAAAATAATCACCCTGATCCACTGAAATTCCTTAAGAGCAAACAAAACTAGAAATGCATGCTGCAGACATAGTAATATAGCCACTGAAGCTTTGTGATGCCAAATGTTTTCACATTCAAATCCAATTAAATCTGGCACGGATTTTCAGGGACTGCATACAACTTCAAATATTCAGGAATGTCCCATTTCCTATATGGAAATCAACAATTGCTATAGCACTTTGGTTCATAGTAGTGAAAGAAAGATTTATTTGTATAGCATGCCGAAGCCACAGCAAATCAGTGTCCAACTTAGAGGCTGTTTCTAGGGTGGAGATTGGCTACATTTAAAAATGAATACCTTCTCAGACAACCTCATGATTCTTCCAGAGGTGGCATTCAGCAGGTTCTGACCAGTTCTGGAGAACCAGTAGTGGAAATTTTGAGTGGTTCAGAAAACTGGAAAATACCACCTCTGACTGGATTTACATTATGCTTCCCCTGCCACACCCACCAAGCCATGCCCACAGAACCGGTAGTAAAAAATTTTGAATCCCACCACTGGATTTTTCCATGAATTTTCAGTGAAAATCAAATAATCTAATACTAAATACACTTTTCAAAATATTAGATACAAACAATATCTCAAATATAAATGTATTAAATATGAAACAAGTGGGGGCTATAGATTATAACCAAAACAATGTCATAGAAGCAGAAACTATGCAAAAGCTTAGGCATGACTTAGTGGTGTATCTAATTTCCCAAGCAAAACAAAATAGATAGATCTCTGGTACAATCAAAATGTGTAGATCTCCAGTTAGCAATCAAACCCCGTATCTTATTTCTGTTGATCAAGGGTCAGGCAAATTCAGCTATGCATTAAACTGACCCATCCCTCCCTACTGGCCCCTTTACAGATTTCAACATTCCCTGGCAACATAACCAATGCAGACAGGAGCAACAGATTAAATAAACCTGCATGGATTTGCTTCTGTTCTCTCTTGGTGGGCTGGACTTCACTTTCAGAAAGAAGTTTGAAAGCAAATACTTGAAGAAAATTCCTGCTGTGGGAGGGTGGGCTGGTTTTTTTTAAAAAAATAGTTTCATTACATAGTAGATCTTTTAAATTTTTTAAATGTTGTAAATTGCCCTAAAGGTGATTTAATAAACATATAAAGTAAAGGGGGAATACAAAGGATTGGGGCATTTTTATTTTTATTTTTTGTCCATTTTTAAAATAACACAACTAGCTTCTAAAGTACTGCTCTTTTGTACAATATTTTCCCCCACAAATGATGGCATCGGTGTTTCTCAACTGGACAGCATTAAGATGTATGGACATTAACTCCCAGAATTCCTCAGCCACACATCTTAAAGTTGTCCAGGTTGAGAAACAATGCGATAGACTAAGAATGCCTCCGTAGACCAGAAACATAATGCTTAAACACTGACCCAGGATAGGTGTAGCTAGCAATAGCACTTAGACTTATGTACTGCTTCATAGTGCTTTACAGCCCTTCTCTAAGCAATTTACAAAGTCAGCATATTGTCCGCAACAATCTGGGTCCTCATTTTACTGACCTCAGAAGTATGGAAGGCTGAGTCAATCTTGAGCCTGCTGAGATTCAAACTGCTAAATTGCAGGCAGCCAGCAGTCAGCAGAAGTAGTCTGCAGTACTGCATTCTAACCACTGCGCCACCTCGGCTCTTTTTAATAAGAATAAAATATTCCAAGGTATTTTTAAAATTAAGAATAAAATAAGATATTTTAATAAGAATAAAATGACAGACTTCCAAAAGAGAATCTCATCCAGATTTCCCAATATATTTTATTTAAAGAAAAAGAAGGAAGAGTAAAGGCTGGAAGGACGAAATGGTAATATGAGAAGGATAGAATATGTGAAACAGCTTGGAGCTTATTTGATTACAATAGTTAGTAAACATAAATAACAAACAAACAAAATTTGCGATCTGGGTCCAATCTTACCTGACTGAGGCAGTCACAAAAATATATAGATCAATATCCACTTTTACATGAAATATCTTCATGATGTTGCCTTTGTCCGGGGGACGAGCGGTCTGCCACCTCCAAGTGGTGTCCCCTGGATGCGCGAAGCCGTCAAACGCTGACCGTAACTGAGAGCAGACCCTCCGACGACAGGCCCACGCGACAGGCCGGCTGGAGTACTCAAATGCCGCATCAACATGGTGGAAACGTCCACTACAAAACACACGTCCAATGCTACCGCGTTCGGGGGAACCGACGGGCGCAGGAGACCATTGGCCTGCGCCAAAAATCAACGAAATGGTCCACGCGAAAGCACGGCGCACCTGCACCGTGTGAGAAAGCTATGGCGACTGCGTCCGGGTCCGATGCGCACGGAGACTACCCGATCCGTGTGAAAAACGCAAGCGGGAACAGAGGACTGCCAGACGCTCAAGGTGGCCACCTGGAACGTGGATTCGCTCACTGGACGCCGACCGAGATCGTCAGGGCCATGCGGGACAGGAAGCTGGACATCTGCTGCCTCCAGGAAACTCGCTGGAAGGGCAACAAGGCTACGACTATAGACGGCTACAAGATTATATACACCAGCTGTAAGGAAAACCGCGGCGGTGTAGCTGTGGTTGTCAGTCCAAGCTGGCAAAGTTCCGTCGCAGAAGTTAAGCGCCTCACAGAACGACTGATGATAATCGTCGTAGCGACCGAGAGGCAGCGCCACACATCTTGTCTGCCTACGCCCTCAGACCGGATGTCACGAGGAGGAGAAGGATACCTTCTGGGAACTGCTCGACATCCAACTCAGGCAGATCCCACACGAAGACGACATCATCATCTCGGGCGACCTGAATGGTCATGTAGGGCGGGACAAAAACGGACACCAGTGCCACGGTGGGCACGGCACAGGCGATACGAATGAGAATGGCCAGAGGATCCTGGACTTTGCCGACTCCCATGATATGACCATCACGAATACCTGCTTCATTAGGCGAGAATCTCAACTCCTCACCTACCACAGCAGAAACGGGAGCCACCACACACAGATCGACTACATCATCGCAGACGAAGAGCCGCTAAAAACGTGCTCAACGCCAAGGTGTACCCGCACGAATCGAGCAGTCAGCACAGGCCGCTGATGGCGAAGAGATCAGGATCAGCAAGCCCAAGACCAGGATTGACAAAAGGAATGCAGACCAGCCACGAATCAAGTGGTGGAACCAGAAGAAGATGGCGGGACCCCTCATCAAACCGGAGCAGTTCCTGCAGATGGTCGACGGGCCACAGGAAGCGTGGTCCATGCTGAAGAGCACTGTTCACACTGCCGGCTGCCAACAGCTTGGTTGCACCAAGCCAGGACGGAGACGCATCGAACGAGATACATGGCTCTGGACACCGGAAGTACAAGATGCCGTACACCTGAAGAAACAGCTCTACAAGGCCTTTCTTCAGGACAAGACCAGCGAGAAGCTCTGCGAATACAAGGCGGCCAAAAAGGCAGCCAAGAAAGCAGTAGCGACAGCCAGAAGCTCCCACTACGATGACATCTACGAGAAGCTGAACACGCGAGAAGGCGAGAATGAGATCTACCGCCTAGCCAAAAGCAGACACAGGAAGACCCTGGACATTGACCAGTTTCATGGGATCAACGACGAAAGGGGAAATTTGATCGTCAACCCTAGAGACGCTGCGGAGAGGTGGCGGCAATACTTCGAGAAGATCTCCACCGAGGAGTTCCCACACCCACGAACCCCGCGAGGTGACCCAGTTGAAGGCCCAGTCTCAGGTATTTATGCCAGCGAGGTCGCCGATGCCATCAAGGCCATGAAAAACGGTAAGGCAACAGGACCAGACGACATCCCTGCCGACTTCTGGAAAAAGGCACTACCGGGCTCGGCATTGTGGCTGTGCGAGCTGTTCAACAACATCGTCTCCACGGGAAAAGTGCCACACGACTGGTACCGCAGCACCACTGTTCCGATCTGGAAGGGAAAGGGCAGCCCAGCGGACTGCTCCAACTACAGACCGGTCAGGTTACTGTCACACACTATGAAGATCTTTGAACGCGTCCCTTGATAAGCGCATTCGGGACATCGCCGACATCAGCGTCAACCAGGCTGGATTCATCAAGAACTGCGGCACCACCGACGCCATCTTCGGTGTGCGGATGCTGATGGAGGCTCACAGAGAGAAGAAAATCCCGCTCCACACCGCCTTCCTAGACTTGGAAAAGGCCTTCGACCGTGTCCCGCACGATCTCATCTGGTACGCACTGCGAGATCACGGCGTGCCTGAGCTGCTCGTACAATGGGTCCAACTCCTATACAGATGTCACAAAAGCCGTGTAAAAGCGGCAGCTGGGATATCAGAGGAGTTTAATATTACCGTCGGCGTACACCAGGGCTCTGCTCTCTCACCACTGCTGTTCATTCTGGTGATGGACACAATTACACACGACCTGTACACGCCCGCCCCATGGACGCTGCTCTACGCCGATGATGTGTTCCTGGCCAACCTGTGCAAGGCTGAACTCGAGCACCGAGTCCAACAGTGGCACGACCGCCTCGAGCAGTTTGGGCTCCGGCTGAACCTAAAGAAGTCCGAATACCTGACCACTGACAATGAAATGACAGGCTCCATCCACGTGAACGGGCAGGAGCTACCGCGCGCCTCCACCTTCAAGTACCTGGGAACTACTCTTGGGGAAGAAGGCCTATTACAAACTGAGGTGGCAGCCAGGATCAATGCAGCGTGGGGCAAATGGAAGTCCGTCACGGGCGTCCTCTGTGACAAGAAGATGCCGATGCGCCTGAAGGCGAAAATCTATAACTCTGTGGTGCGCCCCGTGGCCATATACGGCGCAGAGTGCTGGCCGACAACCAAAGAAGTCGAAAGCAGACTCCAGATAATGGAGATGCGAATGCTCCGATGGTCGGTAGGCCTCACCCTACTCGATCGCGTCAGGAACGAAGAAGTGCGTAGACGGTTCAACGTCGTGCCCATCCCCACGGTCATGAGGCAGTCCCGGCTACGATGGTTCGGCCACATGAGCCGCGCCAAGGAAGAATCCATCATCAAATCTGTAATGAAGGTGACTGTCGGAGGAGCGAGACCACGTGGTAGACCTAAACAACGCTGGATGGACACGATCAAGGCCGATCTAGAGATCGCGAAGGCAGACCCGACACGCGTGGCAGACAGAGAGGTGTGGAAGCAGTACTCAAGGACATTAGCGGACCTCGCCCGAGCGCGAGACAAACGCTGAAGAAAAAGAAGAAGAAGAAGAAGTTGCCTTTGTCTCATTCTCTCAACACAGTTGAGCCATCTTAAACTTGCCTTTAGCTGTTCCAGTTTTAAAGAAGTGTTTTATTTTCCCCCCAACAAATTTGTTTGCTATAGTCTAGGAAGATGTAGTTGATAGTACAGAGAGTATAGGATCTGCCCAGTTCCTACAGACTAGCTAGCATAAGCTAAAGTGGATACGCCATCCCCTTTATTGACTGTAAATCATGGCTATTTTGGCTTGGTCAATTGTTTCTGTGGAGTTAGCTACCTGTGGAATGCCAGATGGTGGTTTCCAAAATACTAGCCAGCTCGTGTGTGTGTGTGTGTGTGTGTGTGTGTGTGTGTGTGTGTGTTAGTATGTGTAAAGCTGTTTTAGAGAGATGCTGGATCTGTTTTTTCAATACAGATATACTAGACATTTAAAAAAACAGGCTGAACACTCCCTTGAGAGAAATCTGTGCTGCACGGATGGTCGATTTAAACAGAGAAATTTTCTCTGTTTCTGGTTCTATCATCAATAGATACGTATATAGGTTTTTCTGCAGTGGCTGAAAAGGATCTCACATGGCTGTACTTTATGTACTTTGTACAGAGGGGGTGTGGGACACTACAACTATCATAAATATGAGTCAGTTGCCAAGCGTTCGATTACATGACCATTACAATGAGGCCAGGGTTGTAAGTGTGAAAAATGGTCATAAGTCACGTCTTTCAGTGCCATTATAACTTTGAACGTCACAAAATGAACTGCCATAAGAACTACCTATAATTGCTTTCCTTAATTTGCTGTCTTAAAACTATCAAGATAGCTCCACTGATCACCCTCATTTCATGAAACCGCTCCACCATTGGGGCAAAGCAACTTATATGCTGACTTATTTTTCTGCCTTCTCAAGGATTGGAGGATAGCATGTGAATATCACCTCCTGTCTCTGCCCATTGAGTTAGCCTGAAAGTCTACTTGCCCGCCTCCTTCTGCTGTAACCCCTTCAACTGAAATTCCTGGACAGAATTCTCAGCTGTTATACCTTCAAAGGATTTAAGCTACCGCCTATCTGTATGGCACGTGAACTTTGGTCTAAACTTTCTTCTAGTTGCTGTATAACTTTATTCAAAGCCTTGAAGGGGTCATTACATGACTCAGTGTCTGAGTCATTCCGAAACCCATCAGCTGATATTGTTTATTTTTTTTATTTTTTTATTTATTTTTGTCAAGATTATAAGATGTAAGTATAATTATAGTTATGAATACATGAAATGGATACATATAAGAACAATAAAAGGAAACAATAGGACAGGGATGGTAGGCACGTTGGTGCGCTTATGCACGCCCCCTACAGACCTCTTAGGAAAGGGGTGAGGTCAACAGTCTAAGGTTAAAGTTTTTGGGGTTTGGGGAAGAAACCACAGAGTCAGGTAGAGTATTCCAGGCATTGACCACTCTGTTGCTGAAATCATATTTCCTGCAATCAAGTTTGGTGCGGTTTACCTTGAGTTTGTATCTATTGTGTGCTCTTTATTGTTGTGGTTGAAGCTGAAGTATTCATTGACAGGTAGGACATTGTAATGTATGATTTTATATACCATACTTAGATCAGACCGAAGATGGCGTAATTCAAGGTTTTCTAGGTCTAGAATTTCAAGTCTGGTGGCATAAGATATTCTGCAACGAGTAGAGGAGTGGAGAACTCTTCTTGTGAAACATTTCTGGACTTTCTTTAAATTCATTTTTGGAAGGGAGGAACGGGGCCTATAGGGAGGGGAGACGCATAATACCTTGTGAATAGATCCATATGGCTAGAATACTGGTGGTAGAAGATAGCGAAGCAGCCTCTGTGTGTAGAAGACACATCCAGATCAAGGGCAGCCCCTTCTGGCTTTCATTTACAGCATCAGGGAAACAAATAAACAAATAAGTAAAAGACATTTCAGCAAGACAAGCCATGGAAAATAAATCAGACCCACAGAGGTGGGAGAATGAATGTTGCAGAAGAACGGTGTTTGGAAGTCTAATCCAATGGCACAGTTTTAATTATGCCTGCAAAGAGCATTTTCATCTTTATCTGTCACATAGTTCAACTCTGAAAAACCAAGCCTACTTGATTGGGTAATCCTTTCTAGAGCTTGGGAGGGAGAGAGCATTCACGCTTTTCTCTGTTGTGCCCAGTTGGGATGACAAAGACTTTGTGTTCTGGGCTTCATAAACAGACCTGACAAATGATTCTGATCTGACTTGGCCTTTTCGCCAATGCCCGTGCGGAGCTTCAACATTCTGCTTTTATCTAGGCTTGCTCTTCTCAGTGGCTGCTGAGGTTAATGGGGCCCAGGACTGCTATGAATTAAGAATATTGGAATGATTGGGTTTTTTTTTTTTTTCATTTTATTTCCCAGGATAGAAGGCCTTGCAATTCAGAAAGCTGCTTTCTTCAGCTTTCCTAAGACATACGCTTCTCAAGCTTTTGGAAAAGATTAATACAAAGAGGCAGACAAGGATGCTCAGATTTCACCGCCACCACCCAATCTAAATTTTGCCATGTCAAGAAATAAGAATACAGCATAGTCTCTGTCCTTCAGATGAGAATTAAGTCTGTAAAGGCCCTAACAGTGATCCTTTGAAAATATAAATCCTCACTTTTAGATTTCCTATCAACATGTATAAGTTGAAAAATAGGTATCAAACACACATGTCCAAATTCTTTCTACATATTCTTTTTCCTAGCAGAAAGGATGTCAATCTACATTAAGAAAGCTAGTAGTATAATCCTATTCAAATCCCAAAACAAAGAATAGGATGGATTAAGATTGTATTTGCTGCAGCGCACTTGCTGCCATTATTTTTTAATTTGTATCATCTTCTTTTTATGACCCCATAATCCCTTGCAGGGTGGAGCCTGGGCAACTGAAAGGAGCTAGCAGAGTGTTTAATGGCCAGATGCCTTTCTTGTTGCCAGTACGGAGTTTTGTTCATCAGATATATTTTAATTTATATGCACTGGGGATATACATCCCATTCAATTCATTCTTTATTAGAAAAAGAGTTTCACACCCAACCTATCTTTTTCTTACTCAGATGCACTTGTACCTATTCTACCCATTAGATTTTGTCAAATTAAACATGCATTCAACATTCTGTGGTCTGGTTTGGTTATCACGGATTTACACCAGTGGTGGGATTCAAATTTTTTACTACAGGTTCTGTGGGCGTGTCTTGATGGGCGTGACAAGGGAAGGATACTGTAAAATGTCCAGTCAGAGGAGGTATTTGCCGGTTCTCCGAACCACTCAAAATTTTCACTACCAGTTCTCCAGTACTGGTCAGAACCTGCTGAATACCACCTCTGATTTACACCTTTGCTGCACAGATATCAGTGCAAAACTCAAGATTCATGCACCTGACCTGATTCTAATTCTCATTTAAAACTTTTGCCATCAGTCAATTCTACATATTCATTCTGCACATGTTCTTTTCCGAATGTAGAGCTGAATTATGGTAATCAACAACATTTTGGACAAAACAGAATAGCACTGTGTCTAATTTTTCCCCAAACAACATGTTTTCAATAGTTCAGTATGATGCATCATTGCCTCAAACAAGAGTTTCATATTTTGCACAATAGATGCCTACCTTTGTGCAGAATCCAATTTTGCTGTAGCCCGAATACCCACTTGAAATAGTACATGTTCATTCTGAAAAGGTAGCTGTAATTAGTCTTCAGCCAAGTTTTCTATGAATTTGTTCATCTCCCCTGAAATCATTCCGCATTTCATCTTTTTCTCATCTCCACTTAGAAAAAGAAAGTTATCACGGTAGTCTACTGTACTTATATAATAAGTACTCGGTGTTATTTTTTTTTCAACATTTGTGTTATTCACTATAGTCCACGTTAAGTGGAGAGGGGGCATAGTGGTGAAGATGCTTGCCTCCCACTCAGAAGGTTGAGTCCTAGGCAGTGGGAAATGTTTCTTTCTCAGGGTGCAAATAAAAAAATATCTGCTGTCAACTCCATGTGGTGTTAGGAAGGGCATCCGACCAGTAAATGCTCAGCATCCATTCTACTCGACTCTACCCAAAATTAATGGATTACAGGGTGGTAAAAGGGAGTTTTATTCACTATAGCCCACATCTGTAAAAGAAGCATCCCTCTGGAGAGGGGAATTCAGAAAATCAAGATGGCAGATTTGATTGCACTACAGTAGCTGCCACCTTGTTTTCCTTCACTGGTGGATGCTCCTGAATACTAGGATATAGAAGAAGCAAAATAAGTCCAGGTTCTCCAATCACTTTTTGACCCAACATTAAACAAACAGCATGTGCACCTTCTGATATATCCACATGCTCACCAACAGAGAGGTACAAAGCATTCTGTGCAGAGGTGGTATATTCAGCAGGTTCTGACCAGTTCTGGAGAACTGGTAGAGGAAATTTCGGAGAACCGACAAAAACACCTCTGTTTCCTTCCCCTGCCATGCCCACCAAGCTTCAAAATCTAAGGGACCAGTTTGGACAAAACTCAGCAGCACTTTTTCGTGTGGCTGTTGATAAAAATAGGATTGGCAACATGATCACCAACATCCGATGATGGATATGGCACAAGAAGAAGAAGAAGTGATGCAAAAGTACAGCTAGTCATAAATGACATATAAGCAAAACTATACAGGTAGTCCTTGACTTACAACCACAACTAAGCCCCAAAGTTTCATTGCTAAGTGAAAAATTTGTGTGTGGTCTTTGACTTACCAGCACAATTGAGCCCAACATTTTGGTTGCTAAATGAGACATTTGTTAAGTGAGTTTTGCCCCATTTTATGACGTTTTTGGCCGCCGTTGTTAAATTGTGAAGTGAATCTGACTTTCCCATTGACTTTGCTTGTTAGCAAGTCACAAAAGGGGATCATGTGATCCTTGGACCCTGCAATCGTCATAAATCTGAACCAGTTTTTCAAGCATCTGAATGTAAATCACGTGACCATTGAGGTGCTACAACGGTCATAAGTGTGAAAGATGGTCATAAGCCATTTGATTCAGTGCCATTGTAACTTTGAATGGTCACTAAATGAACTGTTATAAGTTGAGGACTACCTGTACTTTAATAAATGGGTGGCTTTGCAGAAGGATAATGCAGAAGGATAGTGGTTCATATATCTATAGACTAATCTGTATTGATCACTAAAAGGGGTAATCACAGCACTTCTACTTTAAAATATACTTTGAAATAAAGAATATGGTTTAATTAGTGGTCGTATATTAATTACTTGGGTGAAGTTGACAAGCTATATTCCTATTTGTTAAGTTTGAGCAATGAGAGGCTGGACCAGAGCATGAATGCAACAATACTTTATTTTACAATAAAGGGCTGACCGTGCTTGCCAAGCCTGGAACTGGCTCGCAGCAATCAGCAACTGGTTGGACCCAGCAGCCTGCTTTTATAGCTGGCTGCTGGGGAGAACCAACCAATGGGAATGGGGGGAAAGAACGCCCACATAAGTGAGTGGACCTGAGTGAGAACTCCTTGAGTCCTCAGAACATAACACCCCTTCCCCCCAGATGCGAACATGCATAGTCTTTGAGGTAGACGGGGGGTTTGTGTTGGCGCCCGGAACGCCGCAGCTCGGGGACATTGTCTGCCAGTTCGGTATCAGTCTGTGATGGTTGAGCCGGCATAGTGTCGATAATGCTCTCTCCGGACTGGGCATCCTCGGACCCCACCGGGTCGGTTACTGGGGCCGAGCTCTCGTAGGCTGGCTCAGGCTGGTCAACTCTTTGGGCGCTGTTGCCCGAGTTCGGGTTGACCGGAACGACTGCTGGTGCAAACTGGACGTTGGGTGCGATGAGGCTGGGTGGCGGCTGAGTCGGCCCCCCTTCGGCTGGCGACTCAGGATTCTTGTTGGCAAGGGTGCTGAGGCGCCTTCTAAGCTGGTCTATGTGTCTCCTCCAGACGCGACCATCCTCCAGCCTGACCCTATACGATCTCGGCCCGGTGACAGCGACGATCTCGCCCGGAATCCAAAGTGGGTCCCCAGCAAAATTTCTTGCGAAGACTGGCTCCTGTAACATAAAATGCCTAACCCCCGACGTAGAAGCGAGGGGAGAGTCAGGGCAGTATTGTGGGTGCAGTCTATCCAATACAGTCCTCAGGCGCCGGCCCATCAGAAGTTCCGCCGGGGACTTATTGGTGACTGCACAGGGGGTTGAGTGCTGGCTCATCAGGAACCGTGAGAGTTTGTGGTGCCAGTCATCTCTGCCAAACCTAGCGAGGGCCTCTTTGGTGGTCCGGACGGCCCTTTCAGCCAACCCATTACTCGCCGGGTGAAATGGGGCTGTGAAAATGTGGCGAATGCCTAGGTTGGCTGCAAAACGGCTGAATTCTATGGATGCGAACTGAGGGCCATTATCTGAGACCAAAGAGTCGGGTAGTCCATGTGTAACGAACAGGCGTGTTAACGCGTTGGTGATTGCTAGTGTGGTGGTCATGGATAGCTGTGCCACGTCTATCCACTTGGAATAAGCGTCCACGACCACTAGGAACATCTTCCCATGCACGGGGCCGGCCAGGTCGATATGTATTCTAGACCAAGGGGCGCTGGCGTTCTCCCATCTGGTAGGGGTGGTGATGGGGGGAGCAGGACGGGATTCCTGGCAAATGCTGCAGGAACTTACCCAATTGACAATGTCCTCGTCTAGACCCGGCCACCACACATAGCTGCGTGCTAATGCCTTCATTCTCATGATGCCAGGGTGTCCCTCGTGCAACGCCTCCAGGACTCGGGTACGCAGCGAGGTCGGGATGACCACTCGAGTGCCCCACAGTAGACAACCCTGCAAACTGGACAGCTCCTGCATGCGAGTCTTAAAGGGTGCGAATTTGTTATCAACGTTGCCTCCCGGCCACCCCCTCCTCACCCAGTCGAGCACCTGGGCGAGTGTTTGGTCTGCCTTGGTTTTAGTGGCGATGTCAAGGGCGTTGATGGGCAGGTCCAACTGGGTGATTTCGAAAATGGCGTTGACAGGAGCTGGGTCTTCAGCCGGAGTGGGTATGGGGCAGCGACTGAGAGCATCGGCGTGGGATAGAGTTTTGCCCGGGCGGTGGACAAGTTTGTATGAGTAGGCCGCTAGGAAAAGTGTCCACCTTGTCATCCTAGGGGAAAGAACTTGGGGTGTCTGTTTGTCGCCGGCCAGTAAACCCAGGAGGGGCTTATGGTCGGTGACCAGTTCGAAGAAATGGCCAAAAAGGAATTCGTGAAACTTTTTCACGGCTGCAACAGCTGCTAGGGCTTCCTTGTCTATTTGACTGTAATTTCGCTCCGTGGCCGAGAGCGTCCTGGAGAAAAAGGCGATGGGAGCCTCGGTGCCATTGGGAAGTCTGTGACTAAGGACCGCCCCAATTCCAAATGGTGATGCATCTGCTGCCAGTACTAAAGGAAGGTTGGGGTCAAATTGGATGAGCACCGCCTCTGACGTAAGTAGTGATTTGACGGCGTTAAACGCCTGGTCCTCTCTGTGCCCCCAGTGCCACGGTGACTTTTTGTCTAATAATCTGTGGAGGGGTTTGGCTACTGAGGCTTTATGAGGCAAGAAGGATGCATAAAAGTTCAGCAGCCCTAGGAAAGCTTGTAGCTCCGTTTTGGAAGTAGGCGTGGGGGCTTCGTGGATTGCCCTAACTTTAGACTCCAGGGGATGAATGCCAGAGGCGTCAATTTTATAACCCAGAAAGTCCACCTGTCTAGTGGCAATGGCGCATTTTTCTTTTTTTAACTTGAGGCCATGCTGTCTGAACCTCTCTAACACTGCTCGTACTCTCTGGAAGAGTTGGGGTCTGTCCCTGGCCGAGACCAAGATGTCGTCGAAGTAGGGTACTACACCAGGGAGGCCCTGTAAAATCCGCTCCATGAGGGATTGAAAAATACCCGGGGCAACACTTACGCCAAATTGGAGACGCTTGCATCGGAATGCACCCCTGTGAGTAACGATGGTCTGAAGCTCCGCTGTTTGGTTATCAACAGGGAACTGCTGATACGCTTGAGACATGTCCAATTTAGCAAAAATGCTGCCCGGTTCGAATGTGTGCAATAAGTGCTGAATGACGGGCACAGGGTAGGCGCTAACTTGTAGATGTTTATTGATTGTTGTCTTGTAGTCCGAGCAAATTCTCAGGCTACCATCTTTTTTAAGGGGTGTGACAATGGGCGTCTCCCACTTGGCGAAATCTGTTGGCTCAATGACCCCTTGTTTTAGTAGTTTATCCAATTCGGCGTCTAGTTTTGGTCTAATAGCAAATGGAACCCTACGTGGTTTCAATCTGATTGGGACCGCCTGGGGGTCAACAGTGAACGAGATGGGGGTTCCATTATAACACCCCAGCTCCTCGCTGAACACATCTGCGTAGTCAGCGAATAAGGAGTCAGTGTCTGAGGTTGAGACAGCATGGACTCCTGTTAGCCCTAGGCCGAGGTGGGGAAACCAATCGAGCCCCAATAAGGTTGGTAGATTGCCGTTAACTACCACTAGAGGTAGGTGGCCTTTAAAAGTTCTAAAACTGACAAAAAACTTGCCTCTGCCGATCACGGGAATGGCCTTCCCCTGGTAGTCCTTCAGACGGAACTGGCATCTCTGAAGCCGGGTAGTAGATAGGCTGGGGTGGAGTCTCTTGAGGGTGTTCCACGAGATTATTGAGAGCGCTGACCCTGTGTCAACCTCCATGTGGCACGGTTTACCTTCTAGGGAAACGGAGAGAGAAATTTTACTAACAGTGTGGCAAGTATGCCTGGCAAGGCGGTTCGTGCGACAGTTTAATACTTGCCTCTGTGGCCCCGAGTTCGAGGATGGGTGTCTGCGTGCAGCACTTTGGGGGGCTTGGCAGACTCTCGCGATGTGCCCCTTCTTATGGCAGTTGTTGCAAATGGCTCCTTTAAACCTGCAGGTGGCCCTCTGATGTGATCCCCCACAGGCTAGGCACAACGTGATGTGCTTGGGTGGACCGGTGTGTTCCTGTCTGGCCCCTACCTGCGACCGTCTGTCGTTGGTGAGGCGGTGGACGTCGTTGTCGTCGTTGTGGTTTTCCTCCACTTCCACCTCTTCGGAATGGATGGGGAACGATGCTGGCTTGGCACTTGGGCCCTGAATTTCGGTGGCTGAATTCGTTGCTAGCTCGGCTGCTAGGGCCTCCTCGACTGCTTGCGCGAGGTTGAGGTCCTTTTTTGCTAGCAGGCGCCTCTGTAGGTTGAGATCCTTGACCCCACAAACTAATTGATCGAGGAGCATGTCCTCTAGGTATGTTCCAAACCCGCAGTGCAGGGCTGCTGTTCGGAGGGCGGCCATATACTGATTGATTGTTTCCTTACTAGATTGCTTTCTCATACGGAACGTGAACCTCCTGGCGATTTGTGAAGGTCTGGGAGCGTAGTGGTTAGTGAGGATCTCCAGCAACTCGGACCACGGAACATTTTTTAATTCTCTCGGCGCTACGAGGGCTGCGGCGGTATCATAAACGGTGGCTCCGCAGTAGATTAGGAAATAGGATTTTTTCCGATGTTCTCCCGCGTCTGCCAGGCCGACCGCATCGATGTAATGGTTGAAGCGGTTCTTATACGATTCCCACTTCTCTTCGTCTGGTTTAAATGCCGGGAATGCTGGGTTGGAACTCATGGTGCTAGACAGCTGGGCTACCTGTGGAAAAAATCTCTCTGGGACTACGAGCGCTCGTGAGTATTAGTGATATCAGCTCTGGAGGGGTTTTTTGCTGCCCTCTCTTTCTCTCTCTGGGTTACCACGTTGGCTGCTAGCCGTTGGAGGTGTCTTGAATCGCGCCAAAAAAGTGGGCGTAGTGACTTCCTACAGCGCTGTGCTGTGTTTCCTACTGGTTCGAAATTCAAATGACACCCGTTTGAATTTCGCGCCAAATGCAGAGCGGCTGCGGCTCGCAGTGCTTCACTTTCCCCGTAGCGGGGCTAACAAGCGGCTACAGACGCTTCTAACTTTTTTGAATCAGACCGCTTTCTCTGGCTGCGGATCAGCGTTTGCTCTTTTTGATCGCTCGTTTTGAGGGCTGACCGCTCTCTCTGGCTGCGGATCAGCGTTTTCCTTATCGCCAGCCGATCGCTCTCTCTGGGTTTCGGATCGGAGGCTAGTGACTCAGCGGTTGCAAGGTGCTTCTGGTAGCCATCCCATCCTCGTCGCCAGTGTTAAGTTTGAGCAATGAGAGGCTGGACCAGAGCATGAATGCAACAATACTTTATTTTACAATAAAGGGCTGACCGTGCTTGCCAAGCCTGGAACTGGCTCGCAGCAATCAGCAACTGGTTGGACCCAGCAGCCTGCTTTTATAGCTGGCTGCTGGGGAGAACCAACCAATGGGAATGGGGGAAAGAACGCCCACATAAGTGAGTGGACCTGAGTGAGAACTCCTTGAGTCCTCAGAACATAACACTATTACTGTACCATCTAGTTTGTTAGCGGCCAGCAAAAAGCCGTTCTTTTTGACTCTCCAAGGAAATTAATAATGTTTATGTAATTAGTTTATGTAAACTAATAATAATAGTGAACCAATTTGTAGTAGTGATTAAGGTGCTGGCCTAGAAACCAGGTTCCAGTTCTATCTTAGACTTGAAAAACCAGCGGGGTGATTTGGGGCCAGTTACTTTCTCTCAGCCCCATCTACTTCACAGGGTCGTTGTTGTGGGGAAAATAGGAGGAAGAAAAAATATTAGGTATGTTCGCCAGCGTGAGCTTCTTAGAATGCAATAAAAGCAGGGTACAAATCAAATAAATAAGTGAATAAAATATTCCATGCCATTTGTTTGCAACATTTCAAGGCCTTGATTCTGAAGCGCCAGAGCTAACTTTTGAACACTGAAGCCTGGTGCTATATCTCTCAACTTCTGGAGATATCCAGAGAGCCTGTGCCTGAAAGGACACTTAGCTTAATGGGTTCCTTAGAAAAACTCAAGAAGCACAGCGTTTTTATTTCCCTTCTTTCTAACCACGTTTCCAGCATGGAAATAATTTCCATGCTCCAAATCCATCTTTTAATCCATAAAGGTGTGGGATTCATAGCGAAGAGGTGGGCAGGGCAACCACTGATAGACATCAACCATATGTAACATTTGTAAGGATTTTGAGGACTGGAGCGGATAGAGTGATAATAATGGATCAGGGAGAGTGAGTAGCACCATCCTTTCCCCCTCAACAGACACAGTTCTATCCCTACAATGTTTGTGTATTTTAGATTTTTACTTTTTTTTTTTAGGCTCAGAATGCTGGAAAGTCATCCTACTAGTTTTTCACTAATAGTTGGCTAGAAAAGGGGTTTTGGGGGGGAGGGGGGTTATACCAAAAAGGGTTTGAAGCTACTTGCAGCTTTTGAGACTCCTATTTTCCATCTCTCTTCTAGTGCTTGTAACCAGGGGTGGGATTCTACCAGTTCGCACCCATTCACTAGAACCGGTTGTTAACATCCTAAGCAGTTCAGAGAACCGGTTGTTAGAAGAAATTACTGGCCTAATCCTGTAAGGAAGGCAGGAAGGAAACATTCTGGTGTTGCTTACAGAAACTGCCTCTCCGTTAACCCTTATTACATTCTTGGCAGGACTAGACCTCCTGTCTCAGGAACGTCTCTGGAGTTTTTCCTCCCTCTTTTGCTGGCACTTTGCTTGTGTGGAGTGACCATTCAAAGTTACAATGGCACTGAAAAAAGTGACATGACTATTTTTCACACTTACGACTATTGCAGCATCCCCACAGTCATGAGAGGCAAGGAGAGGCAAGGAGATGCATGCCTCAATGTGAGTGATATTGAGTTGGCCACACCCAGCCAATAACATGACCACCAAGCCACATCCACCAACTAAGCCAGGCCCACAGAACCATTTGTTAAAAATTTTGAATCCCACCCCTGTTTGTAACCAGCCCAGCTCGTCCATGCTCGTCCTCTGTCTTTTCCCCCTGCATTTCTAGACTGTCTGTCCTTGAATATTAACTTTTGTCTCAACAACTGAATGTTACTTTTGAGATTAATCAGTGCTGACTGCTGGAAGAAAAGACAGAATTCTGGAGGTGAAGGGACTGAAAAGTGCAAATGACAGATGCTGCAAATGATTAGGCTGTCTTCAAACTTGCTAATTATAGATTCTGCTGGGGAGCACCTTCTGTGGCTTCAGTTGTGTGGCTCTTGTGGAGTAGATAGTCTATTCTGAATATATTTGTTTTTTATAAGTGTACATTGTTCTTTATGGCTCCTTTGGAAGATAAAGCTTTGAGGAGAACTAAGGCGCTGTGCCCTAGAAACAGAAGGGAGCGAGGTTAGGTGCATTTTCAGAAATATTTCAAGATATCGTGACTTGTTCAGTTCAAATGTATCGAGATACTGTGTGAGGCTGAACCCCAGAAAGGGAGGAGAAGGTGAAATATTTCTCAAGTTTAATGAATGAAAAAGCTCTTTCCTCCTCTTATGAAATTGATTCCAGCTTTCATAACAACCCATCTTAATTACTAGAGTGTGTTCTATGCAGTGCTGCCTTTGATGACAATTCTCAATAATTGACTTGGGTAAAAAGCTAAGAGTTTCAAATCCAAGATACTTTGTCCCATGCTGTTCAGGTTGTATCTCCTGTTACATGTAGGATTAACAAAACTGAGGTGCAAGAATTAAGATGACCACTAGATGAGGGCAATGTTGTTGTTTTTTTAATTAATGTTGCATTCTAGTGGTCAAATGGTTTATGCAGCTTAGATATGATAGTCCTGCTTTCAGGACCAGTTCATAGACCTGGGATCCTCATACATTCTTTCCCTGTACGTACATGGAAGACTATTCACTATCAAGGTTATATTTAGAAGAGCAGGAAAGTTGGCTTTGCACTTTATGCAAGTATTTCATATTTTATTTCCTCACAGACTTTTTGTACTGAGGGATGGAAATAGATGATAGAGATAGAAAGAGATAGTTAGACGTGGATGGATTGACGGACAGACGGACGGACAGACAGACAGACAGACACACAGACAGACACACAGACTGACACACAGACAGACAAAGTGGTGGGATTAAATTAATTTAACAACTGGTTCGCCCAAAGTTGGCTGTCGTGGGAAGTGTGGCCTATTCCTGTCCTCCAGCTCCACCGCACATGCAGGGCAAGCCTCCCACGACGGCCAACCTAACCCTGGGTGAACCAGTTGTTAAATTACACCCCCACCCCCACCATCAAAGTGGAACCTGGATGCTGCACTGCAATGGAGAAACCGGAAACAGAGCGGCTGGCATGAGGGAAGGAGGGCGGGGTAATTTAACAACCAGTTCACCCAAACCGGTGAAAACCAGCTGAATACCACCACTGGATAGATAGAAAGGTAGAAAGATAGAAAGATAGATAGATAGATAGATAGATAGATAGATAGATAGATAGATAGATAGATAGATAGAAAGAAAGATGATAGATAGATAGATAGATAGATAGATAGATAGATAGATAGATAGATAGATGTAGATAGATAGATGTAAATGCTTAAGCCAAACAGAAAAAAACCCCAAATGATTGTTAATCTTACTATGGACATCTCTGTCCCCCCAAAAGAAGAATAGATCTTGTTTTATGTAACTTCAGCTTGTTGCTTTCCCAGGAGAAGACACACCATACATGTGAGGAGCATTTACTATTTCTGAGCAAAAATATTTTACACCAGACTCGCTAATGTGAACCTGGACAGTTCCTTGTTAATAACAGTGCCATCACTTATTCAGAGCCTGCAGTAGGAGTGTTATTTTTATCAGCACTGCAACCATTATTCTGTCTTCAAGCAGGTTTCCAGAGTATTGCTGGATAACATCAAACACTGATATTCACTACAGCATTTGTTTCTTTTGGGTATAACCTGGCATTTAAATTAAGCAGATCAATTTTTCATTGGTCTTAATGAGAAATGAAACACATTTTCAAGGAAGTCCAGTTGCCTTTTGAAAAAGCACTTCTGGGACAAATAAAGCATGTATTAAGGTCTCACTTCTAGGACATGAAATTCTAAGATTGGGACAGATGTAACAATCATACCTATTTTTATTGTTCATAATGTTTTCATCAAAATACTTTTATTCACAGCGTAGACCTAATGCTTAACTATAATAAGATTGGCTATAAATATTTGGATCATTAAAATGTGGCCTGAATATGATGATATCTTTCTGGGTTGTTATGCAACAAAGTACAAGATATTTAAAGCACATTTTTTCCAGTGAATGGCCTCCTCATTTATTTTAGTTTTTATTTCAGAAAAAAAAGAGGAAATATTTTGATGTTTAAATTAAGTGGTTAAAACGCTGTGCTTGTTAACCGGAAGGTCAGCAGTTCAAGTGTTAGCAGTTAAGTGTGTCATGATGGCATGAGCTCCTGTTACATGCCTCACCCCCTGCCGTCACATGACCCCAGGACACCGCAACCGTTGTAAATGTGAGTCAGCTGCAGAGGTGGTATTCAGCAGGTTCTGACCAGTTCTGGAGAACCAGTAGCGGAAATTTTGAGTAGTTCGGAGAACCGGCAAATACCACCTCTGACTGGCCCCGCCCCCATCTATTCTCTGCCTCCTGGGTCCCAGCTGATTGGCTGGGTCTTCTTTTGTTGCCCTGCATAGGAGAACAGAGCTGGAAAGCAGGTTAGTGACATGGGGAGGGAATGGGATTTTGCAGTATCCTGCCCCTGCCATGCCCACCAAGCCATGCCCACCAAGCCACACCCACAGAACTGGTAGTAAACATTTTGAATCCCACCACTGGTCAGCTGCCAAACATCCAAATGTAAATCACGTGACTGTGGGGATGTGGCAACAGTCAGACATGTGAAACAATGGTCATAAGTCATTTTTTTTCTGTGCTGTTGTAACTTCAAACGATCACTAAGTGAACTGTTGTAAGTCAAGGACTACTCGTAGACATGCCAGCCATGGACAACACCGGCTCTTCGGCTGTGAATCGGAGATGAGCTTCACCCTCTAGAGTGGGACGTGCCTGGCAGGGGAAACCTTGACCTTTTACCTTTACAGTGAAAAGAGGGGACCGTATTGTTGGGTCCTTCCTTTTTTTAATTCAAGAAAATTCTGCACTTTTTAAGCTGCAGATATCCACATTCAAGCAATGAAATACAGGTGGTCCTTTGCTTAAAACAGTTCGCTCAGTGACTGTTCTAAGTTACAACGGCACTGAAAAAAGTGACATGACCATTTTAGACCAGGACTGTTGCAGCATCCCCAAGGTCATGTGATTTACTCAGTGGTGGGATTCAAAAAAATTTACTACTCTTTTTACTATGTGGGCACAGCTTGGTGGGCGTGGCAGGGGAAGGATACCCTATTTCCTCCCCACACTAACCTGCTTTCCAGCTCTGTTCTCCTGTGCAAGGCAACAAAAGAAGACCCAGACAATCAGCTGGGACTCAGGAGGCAGAGAATAGATAGGGGCGGGGCCAGTCAGAGATGCTATTTGCTGTTTCTCCAGAACTGCTCAAAATTTCCGCTACCAGTTCTCCAGAACTGCTCAGAACCTGCTGAATACCACCTCTGATTCAGGTACTTGATAACTGGTTCATATTTATGACAATTGCGATGTCCTGGGATACTGTGGCCACTTTTTGTGACTATTTTTCTCACTTAACAACCGTGTTACTAATTTAACAACTGCAGCAAGTTGAACAAATGTGGCAAGAAAAGTCATAAAATGGGGCAAAACTCCATTTAACAAATTCCTCACTTAGCAACACAAGTCTTGGGCTCCACTGTGGTCGTAAGTGGAGAACTACCTATAAAATGAGAAGCAATGCCGCAAGAAATGCCAAGGAGGAGTTGTGTAAAGCAATACCTTCCTTGGATTTTCCCCTTTCTGTGAAACTGCTGCAATATCACTCTCATGCTGGAAGGATGCCTAAAGCATTCTTTTAAAACCTCGCAAAAGTATTTGAAAACAGAACTGCAGATCCCCTCAGTGCTTAGGGCAATCATCAAATATATATGCATACATGGATGGAGGTGTATTTTTTAACACACTGACTAGACTATCCTGGCTTTTGGAAGCACTTATACAACAAAACATAGGTATGAAGAGCATTCCAAAGCCCAACATTTAGTTTCAGGCAACCACGGCTCATCATAAATTACTTAGTCACTACTTAACCACCCAGTGAAAAACCCCATACATAAAAAAAACGGGGACCCTTTCATCTTTCTTCTCTTACAGCTGTTTAATCCTAGAATGATTCTCTTCAAAAGACTAGCTGGATCTTTGGGGAATGAAGACAACACACTCAGCTTAAGCGTTAATACAATAAAAAGGAAAGTCCTTTTGACAACTTCATTTCCCTCGTTGCAGTTGCTTTAGATTTTAAAGTCTATTGGTTTGGGTTTTTTATATCCTGCCTTTATTTATTTTTTTACAAATAAGGTGGCAAACATTTCTATTTATTTATTTATTTGATTTGTCAATCACTTACAAGATACAGGTATAAGAATAAACATACTTTTGAATACATGAGATAGAGACTTATAAGAAAAAGAAACAGTAGGACAGGGACGGTAGGCAGGATTGGTGCACTTATGCACGCTCCCTACAGGCTTCTTAGGAAAGGGGTGAGGTCAATAGTAGACAGTCTAAGGTTAAAGTTTTTGGGGTTTGGGGAAGAAACCACAGAGTCAGGTAGAGTATTCCAGGCATTGACCACTCTGTTGCTGAAGTCGTATTTCCTGCAATCAAGTTTGGTGTGATTAACCTTGAGTTTGTATCTATTGTGTGCTCTTGTATTGTTATGGTTGAAGCTGAAGTATTCATTGACAGGTAGGACATTGCAATGTATGATTTTATATACTATATTTAGATCTAATGCTCCTCCCTCCTTGTATTTTCCCCACAACAATGATCCTGCGCGGTGAGTTGGACTGAGAGAGAGTGTGTTTGTTTCAAAATCATCCAGCTTTGTGGACTTGGGGTGGGGGGGAGAAAGGGGACGGTTCCACGTGAGTGGTGGGCAAGTGCAACAGCTCTTTTTGCACAAGTGGAGGGCACACATGCCTGTGGCTCGCGCAAATGGAGCTGCATACATATGCTGGCCCAGCTACTGTGTGCAGAAATGGAATTGCAGACACATCCGTGCTCACGCACTGCTTCCACTTCCTGGTTCTGAACAGGCTGTGGCCTGGTAGTGAGTTGTAGTCTGGGGGGGTTGGGGAATCCATGATTTAGACAACACAGGTTCAGAAGTGTCTTTTCAAGCTGTGTCCTCCACTTCAGCTTTATGCATCAAAGCAGCATTGCCGTTCTTGAGAACTTCAGGAAAAACTAATGCCAACGTGTAAGAGATTGCTTTGGGTTATCTGATAAAAAAAAGTGGAGAGCTGTTTTCTGAAATACAGACACTGTTAGTTTTGTGATTCACATTTGTGTGAAAAATTTTCCTCAGCCTATTCAACCTAGGGATTAATGTGAAATTACCATTTAAGCCAATGGCATCAAACTTCTAAGGCAGGCTTTTTAAAAAAAAGAAAGAAAGAAAGAAAGGAAGAAAGGAAGAAAGAAAGAAAGAAAGAAAGAAAGAAAGAAAGAAAGAAAGAAAGAAAGAAAGAAAGAAAGAAAGAAAGAAAGAAAGAAAAGAACAAAAATATTTCTGATGGCAGCCAATCCCATTAATCTGTCTATTGGGGAGCAGAAAGTGTTACGTCTAAATCTGTTTTTCACTCCACCTTAGAATTTACTGTTCTCCAAATGTAGCAGTAGTCAATTAAGTGCATAATGGATAAATAAATCATTTAGGTAAATAAGTCGAATCATAATATGGCAGGTTTTTGTTTTTTTTTAAAGTTCCTCCTGGGGCTGAGTTTGAGGGAGATGGGCAATCCAGAAAGGTGAAAAATGAATGAATGAAAGAAAATAAATAAATAAAAATGTAAATAAATATGATAAAAGTCTAAAGTTGCTTGGGGTGGGTAGGAGGCAGTAGGCAAACTGTGTATTACAGTGTCTAGCGATGAAGGAAACACTTGTAACTATCCCCAAGGACAGTTGTATAAAAAGTTCTTTATGGATTATTATAAAAGACTTAGAGGAAACTTAACTCGGCTGACAGTGTGTGAAAGCCACCCACCTAGCTTTCCTGGCTAAGGCGGACTTTATTTATTTATTTTTATTTTTTATATATTTATTTTGTCAAACACTTACAATATAATAGAAATAAAAATAAACATAAATTTAATTACATGAAATAGGAACTAATAATTGGGGACAATAGGACAGGGATAGTAGGCACGATTGTGCACTTATGCATCCCTTGAACTCACTATCTCCAGCTTTCTACCCTGGTGCCATAACCACTAGACCACAGGTGTCAAACTCGCACCATCACATGACTTTTTTTCCCACTCGCGGAGCTGGGGTGGGCGTGGCCTGCATGTGACACATCTGGCCCATGGGCCGCCAGTTTGATAGCCCCGCAGTAGACTAAACTTACATTCTTACATTCTGGAATAGCCAGATTTTGGGGAACTTCCCAGTGGGCACCCTTTCAGGTTTTGCCCAGGTTGAACGAAGCATGTTCCACTTATTTTCCCACTCCCTGCCTGCAATGTTGTCCCTCCTTCCCAGACGCTCCTTCTCAGATCTTTAACTTGCAACATAAGCACAGTGGAACCCAGCCAGAAACTTCGCTTCTCTGAAGTTGAACTATCTGTTCTTCCTTGTTGCAGAGTTCCCATGGATCTGCTGCAGGAAGGATGAATGAGGAAATAACCAATTCCCTTATTTCAGATGAGGGAACTAAAAGAGAAAACAATAAAAGAGTTTGCATTCATGTCAAAATAGGGAACTTAGAAGGAGGCACGAAGGCATCTGTAATGGGAAACATCTGGCACAGCAAAACGTCACTCAGGTGTAATGATTAAGGTACTGGCTTAGAATAGCAATGGCATTTAGATGAATATACCACTTCATAGAGCTTTACAGCCCTCTATAAGGGGTTTACAGAGTCAGCATCTGGGTCCTCATTTTATCGAACTCAGAAGGATAAAAGGATGCGTCAACCTTGAACTGGTCAGGATTGAACCACTGGCAGTTGGTAGAGTTAGGCTGTAATTCTGACATTCTAATCACTGCACCATCATCAAGAAACCCTGAGGCATGAAATTTAAAATGATTAGACACTTTTAATAATTTAAACAATGCAGTTAAAAGATGTAGAGCGGTGGATGCAAGCATTTCATACTGACATTTCGTATTGACTCATCGGTACCTACATTACAATAACACGGTTAAAAACTGCCTCAAATATAAGATCTAGCAAGAGCATTAATTAAGCCTATAAATGTACACAGGAAAGCAACCAATGGCAAGCCTTATGCCCACGGGAGATGTAGATTGACATACAGCTGTTTCAATTGGTTAATGGCCAACCACTTCAGCAAACCACAGGAAACGAGAGTTCCTATGGCACAGTAAAACTGTAAACACAGAGTTTTGATCCAACCTGTGGCCCGTAGCTAGCAAGTGTTTTGCAGTGGCCAAAGAAGGCATTTTATGGCCATGATTTGCTGTTGCTGTTGGATTACCGAAGGCTGTCTGGACCCATTTTCGAAGATGCTCCTTTATTCTGAAAGCCAAGCACCTATCAGTTCTGCCAATGTAATTGTCTCCGCAATCACAAACAAATTGGTGGACACAATGAGCTTTGGCGCTGATAGGTTGTGCTTTCTTAATTCATGCTTTAGGCATGAAAGTCACCTGGGTGATTTTGGGCCAGTCACTTTCTCTTGGCCCCACCTACCTCATAGGGTTCTTGTGTTGGGGAAAATAGGAGGAGGAAGGAATATTGTCAGGTTGAGTTACTTAGGAAGCAATAAAGGCAGGGGGGGGGGGAATCAAACAATAACTAAAGGCAGAAAGACTAATAATCTGAAATTTTGAAAGTCGGACCAGGAATACCTGGAAACAACAAGGGAGAGAAACAGCTTAGGCTGCTGCACAGATTAACCCTAAATCAGATTTGTTGCAATTGACCCTTAATCCAGGAGCTTTTTCTGAAAAGAAAGAAAGCTGAACAAGCAAAAAGGTTGCAGCTCGTACAAGATTTTTATTTAAAAAATCCAGCATTATCAGCAACTAAGGTTATTTTGTATTCAAATATTGTTGATGAAAACCCTTTGAAGCCATAAATTCAGCAGAAAGAAAGAAAGAAAGAAAGAAAGAAAGAAAGAAAGAAAGAAAGAAAGAAAGAAGAAAGAAAGAAAGAAAGAAAGAAAGAAAGAAAGAAAGAAAGAAAGAAAGAAAGGGAGAGTATGAGTATTGTCTGCTTCCCCACTGTAGCATTATTAGTGAGTAATGATTGCCATTGATTCTAAACACAGCCTCAACTTTGCTATATTGGCAGTTTAGAATTCATATAAAAACCTTCTCCAAAGCCAAAAGTGGATAGAATTGCACAGAATTATGCCTATTCCAAAGAATTAAAAGTCTTTATGAATTTCTAGGGAAATAAATATCCATCTTTGAGAATGTCTATTGTAAATACAGTCTACTGTTGACCTCACCCCATTCCTAAGAGATTTGTAAGGGACGTGCATAAGCACATCAGCGTGCCTACCGTCCCTGTTTTAATGTTCCCTTTTATTCGTATCTATTTCATGTATTAATAATTATGTTTATACTTATGTATATTATCAAATGCTTGCTTGACTAAATAAATAAATAAATAAAAATACTTGTCCAATCTGAATAAAATGTGAATGTCTACTGAAGGCCCCACAATCAAAGATGAGACAGAAAAGGAGTTTTAAAGTCGTCATTTTCTGTGGGGGCTCTCTGGCTATGGAACAGCTTCCTCCCACCAAGGCCACGGAGTTATTTTGGCCTTGTAGAAGTTGCTAAAAACTTAGTTGTTCCAGAGGTCCTTTGGAACTTAGCTGTTGTACAATTGGCAGTGGCAGATGTGTTTTTAGTGTAAAGGAATGCCAATTATTTTATTGCATCTTATTATTTGGTTGGCTAGGTCACCATTGCTCTTTTGTAAAATGCTTAGAGACTCTTAAGGCTGAAGTGGTCTAGAAATTCTATAAGCCAAAGTAAGTTAGATTTAAAACCTGCCAGCAAAAACTGCTACTAGATGGCCGTCCATCTGACTCTATGAGATGTAGATTGTGATAGATTTGTTAAGTCTATTGAGTGACTTGGCTATGATGAATTTTGCATCTTGGAACCAAAGAGAAAAAGAGGAATATAACTTTGGGGCCAAAACCTCAGGCCTAAACCAACATCCATCTTTAACGAAGCCTGCTTTAAAACTGAACATCATTCCTGCTTTGCAAGGTTAAAATAGATACTTGTTATAATGTAAAATAGTCTTTCAATTAAATAATAATATCTTAACTTATTCACAGTAGGTGTATAAAGATTGCTTGGGGCCTTGGGACATGTCCACATTGTACCCTCAAGCTGCTCCTTTCCTTTACTTTTGTTGAGTTGACTCTAAACTGGCTTAGGACGGTGCTCTTGATCTAAGGTAATGGGCCAACAGCTTTTTAATCAGTCCTCTAATGCACCATTTTATCATTTTCCTAGGTAAACCAGACAGTAGCACTTAGGAGGGAAATACAACACTGAAAGCAGAGCAGAAAAATGGTCTGGAGCCCACAATTTCAGGAAGTGAGGGGAGCACAAGGTCTCTTGGTGATCCTCTTTTTAATAGCCTGCAATCATCTTTCACTCTATTGAGAAAAGGACAGCTCTCCAGATGTTACGAGGTTCAACCCTCATTAACCCTCTCCATTGGTCTTCTTTGCTGGGGCTCCTGGGAGCTGATTTTTAGCCACATCTGGATGCTTGATCTAGAGCTCTTTCCTATCAAAAAATGGTACCTCCCTCTTCTGTTTTTATTTCCTAACAGATTAATGTATTATACAGCAGGAACAGCAAGCAAAATGCAGGCTACCAATATTGTAAGTACAATCTGGTGTTTTGTCCCAAAAACTATCACTGCTATGAATTTTAAGAAAGGGGCATTATCCCACCCACAACAGTGCTACCCTCTCCCCCTGCCCCCCTATATCAAATATTCAGCTGGAAGACTTTGTTATTTTGATATATTGCCTCTGAATCATAATGAAACATATATCTTGACAGGCACCCACCAGAGCATGCAGAGGCCATTGCTGTGTATGTGTACTTCCGTGTGCACGTACGTGCATGTAGGTGTTGAAAAAAAGGCTAGCAAGGAAAGAATGTTCGCCTGGCAATAACAGCAAAATGTGCTTATTACTGACCTCTCGAAAAGAAAACCAAATCAGTTTATCTTCCTCCATATTCCATCTGTTCAGTACACCGGTTTTATTTTTTGAAAAATCGTTATAATTCAAGGCAGAATGAATCAAAGCTACTGTCACTGGGATGTCCTTACTATTGCATAACTTGCCTTGTTTGGAAACTTTCTGAATTATTCAACTGGCATTTCAGAAAATGTTGCTGTATTGACAGAAGCTCTCAAGATCACCTCCAAGCTGTATGAGCTGAATTTATATCCTGGGCCTCATAGGTGTTAAATGAACCCTTTGATTTGGATGTTTCCACCATGGCCTAAAGCCAAACGTTTCTAATTCAAGTTTTGAATTAAGTTTCTGAGGCATGTTAAATGTCATAAAGGAGTTGTGATGCTATGTACGTTACATAGTTGGACCCACATTCTTCCAGTGATACACTCCAGAAACATCTGACTACAACTTTCCTCTCCTTTATTTACTATGGCCAATGGGCTTACTGGTTCCAAAAAAAAAAAAAAAAAGGAAAATGTGATATTTGTTGCCCTTATGTCCAGCCACAGGGCTAACACAGTGTGTGGTCCAAGAACAAACTTATTTATTTGATTCATATCCATCCTTTCCATCAGGAGTTCAAGGCATCAAATATAGTGTTTCCTCTCCTTCCATGACAACCAAGTTGAGAAGTAAGTTGAGCTGAGACAGAACCGCCGTGAGTTTCCATGGTTGAAGGTGGACTTCAGTTTTGGTCATCCTACTCTTAGTTCATCACATGAACCATTATTCCATACAGTAGCTCTTTTATTCCATATGCAGGACTGGCATTTGAGGGGAATTATGTCTTCCATTGCACCTGAGATGGTACAGATTTGTTTATTTATTTATTTATAAATTTTATTGGCTGTCTATCTTACCATAAGGTAACTCTGGGCAGCTTACAGAGATAAAAATGTGTCTATATATTGAAAGGTAAATACATTGAAAGGTAAACAAATTAAAATCAAACACTAAAATCTAAGGACACATCAGGAGGGCAGGGATGGAATAGGGGGAGGTGGAATTTGTTGATAATCCAACACCTCCACTGTTTTTTTCCCCAGATCTAGGTCTTTAGGCCCTTACAAAAAGATAGGAGTGAACACCAGGAAGCAAGGTGTTCCAGACGGCAGTGTCAACTTGTAAAATATTCCTATGCCTGTTTACAAGTTGCCATGAAGGAGGATACGGCAAATAAAATCAGAAGCACATTCTGAGCTTATCTCACAAAGATTGTAACCTAGGCAACCGGGTATTCTGCCCGAGAAAACCCTTTTTTGGAGAAAGTGAGTGATGACACCCAGCCCATGAATGTGTTTCGTTGGAGAAGCTGAATTATGATACACACGGGTGGGGGGACAAAGTCATAGGTGATTGTAAATTATGTGTCTCAGAGTCGGCTTCATACAGGTCATGCTGGCATGTCACTCCTAATAAAGTTTTTTGAAGCTTAGCTCGAGGCTTATGATTTAATTAGGGTGATCAGGCAGGAATCTTGACAGCAAGCTGACTCCCTTAATTAATCAACATTACCGGGGTTCCTAGGTTGCGGCCTCTCCAATCACTCCCTGACATCTGGGGCATGTGGAGAGAAACTCAGGCAGCCATGGCATAGGGTGGGCTATCAAAAGAAAGCCTGCTCCAGGTGACCCAAGAAGAAACAGACCTGGTCTCCAGCCAGAAGCAGACAGAAGGTGGGCAAACCCACCTTGAATTCCAAAGTGGAGAAACTTGCCTGACAGGCAGGATCACAAGCAGAGAAGGCCCTCCTCCTGGACTCTGCCAACTGGAATAATCAGGCTGATGGGATCTGCAGAATGCCTCCTCTGCTGGCACAGGTGGGATGATCCAATCCCAGTGGGGTGAGATGATCCCTCAAGTAACCTGGACCCATGCCACAAAGGTGATCATCAACACCATGAATTGCACCCAGAAGCAGACTGGCAACCAGTGCAGCTAGCAGAGCAGTGGTGTTACAGGGTCCATTTTTTAGGGTCCCCCAAACTGTTAGCACCACTGCACTCTGCACCAGCTGTAGCTTCTGAATGCTCTTGAAGGGCAGCCCCAGGTAGAGCGCATTACAATAGTCCAATCATGAGATGACCAGGGAGTGGAGAGAACCCTGATCCAGGAGAACCACACAATGCTCAGTTCCTTCATTTGGTCCACCATGGAGCTTAATCTCATTGCTACCAACCTTTCATTCCAAGTGTTAATGAAACTTCCTCCCCCTCCCCAGAAATTCATTCACTAGTTGATCTACCCTTGCAATGGATTTATTTGGAGGGAAAAGACACGAGTTTTAGTCGCTTAACTTTCCATTCACATGTCAGCCCTGGAGCCATCTTCTTTAGCGTCTTCAGGGCTGCCGCAGCCTGAAAATGTGTTATCAAAACTATTAAATCTTGTTTGAAATGATAAAGATAAAAAAAATGACAGCTGTGTCTTATGTCATCTATGCACTGTGTCCTTCTTGGGTCCCTTGCAACTATCTGAACACCAGTTATTAATTCAATGCACATGTTTAAAGCAATTCACTGCTATATTGAGGGGCAAAGCTATTTGAAAAGCTCATCAAAAATTCAAGCTGTCAACAAATATTCTGTAATGTAATTGCCTTATAATGTTTATTATGATCTTTATTTTCTATTAAAAGTCTTTATTTTGTTACACTGGAAATAGTGGTGATGTGGAAAAGACATAGAAACTCTATTCCAAACAAAGCATTTCAGAATAAATAAGCATTTCAGAACATTTAAAAATAAAATTTTTGGAACCAAATAGTAGATTTCCCAGGATGTCTGTCAATATCTACCCCTCGTTTTTGTCTTATTTGGAGACCTCCAGATATGACAAAAAAAAGATACATTGTCCTATTGATTTGAATTAACCAGGAAATTTCTTAGCTGCAGAATTCTGGTGCCATTTATACATTAACAGCATAATGAATCTGGTTTATTAAGTTTCACAATGCTGATCACATCCCACTAGTACATGCAGTATAGACAGTTGGGCCCTAAACTATCCTCAGAGGCTGAGCTACAGATGCTCTGTTAATAGACTAGTTGTATCTCTCTTTCCTAGCTGCCTATTTCAGTCTCTGGGTTGCAAATTTTGATTCTGCCCTATTATACAGAATGGTGCCTTTGCTTAAACAATGGATTTTTCCTCCTGAAATATTACCTACTATTCTTTGAAACAAAAACATGGTAAATCAAAAAGGTAGGAATAATCAGTCATCACCATCACCTCACAGGCCTCAAACTGTGCACAACTGCCTCAGTTTTTCTGTTGACTGGCCTTCTCTTTCTCCCTGACTTATAAATTCACTGTCATCAATCTTTTTCTCTGGTGCGTTATAAAACCCCACCTGCAATTCATTCCAAGGATTTTTATTCAAGAAAGCTTTTCCTTCGCTTCTCAATTCTTCACTGGCAATTGGATGAATGTCTTTAGTTCCACAATTTTCACATCTTGTCCTAGGTCACTCCCTCAAGAAGTAAAATGAAAAAAAATGTTTACTAATGTATGTATGTATGTATGTATATATATATTGTTTTTGCTATGTTTTTAGAATTTTTCTTGTTACATTTTCAAGGGGAAGTATCAAGCAGAGTCTGAATGATGAGATCTACATGATATAAAATAGATATTAGAAATTTGAATGTTATAATTTTAGAATGTACAAATTCAATGTTTAATGAGATTACATATGATAATAACAATAAGATTTAAAGGTGTTGCACTTCGATTGGCAATCATATGGGGAATTTTGCTTCTTAAGAATGTTGGAAGAGAATATATGAAATTGTAAACAAGACAGATGAAAGTATAAGAACAATGAATAAAAAGATATAGAAATTTAGGTAAAAGAAATACAATTGAATAAGGAGAGAATGAGATAACCATAAAAGAAAATTAAGAGAAGTAAAGGGAGAAATAGTGAAAAGTTGGAGAAAGAGTAATAAGATATGAAGTTGAATACATAAGATGAATATGCATATGAAATTGTGTCTGTATGGAAATGTGATAACCCGGAAACATGCTGTACTCAAATAAGATGCTTTATTTGTTTTGTTAAAACGCAATAAAACTTTATTAAAAAAAAGAAGTAAAATGAAAAAAAGAATGGAGACAGTGGGCACTCTTATCTTTTCCCTTTCTGAATCTCACAAGGTTTTGTTAGTTTTCTACAGTATTAATAATCATTTGTGCTTTCTTTCGGTCAATCTTACCCATCAAATTAAATTATCTCCAAGGTTATCTCCAAGCCACAAATATAGTAAATAATTGGTAGCCATTATTCAATAAAGATATTGGTCAATAGAAACAGCAATAGCAATAACACTTAGACTTATACAGGTAGTTTTGGGAACAATTGTGCCCAAAATTTCTGTTGCTAAGTGAGAGACTCGTTAAGTGAGTTTTGCCTCATTTTACTACTTTCCGTCCCACAGTTTTAAGTGAATCACTGCAATTGTTAAGTTAGTAACATGGTTGTTAAGTGAATTTGGCCTCCCCAGTGACTTTGCTTGTCAGAAGCATAAAAAAGTATCACATGACCCTGGGACACTGTAACCGCCATAAATATGAACTACTTGCCAAGCATCTAAATTTTGATCATGTGACCCGTGGGGATACTGCAATAGTCATAAGTGTGAAAAATTGTCACAAGTCACTTTTTTTTCAGGGCTGTTGTAACTTTGAACAGTTACTAAACAAATGGTTGACTGCTTTATAGTGCTTTATAGCACTCTCTAAGCAGTTTACAAAATCAGCATATTGTCCCCAGCAATCATTTTCCTCATTTTACTGACCTCAGAAGGATGGAAGGCTGAGTCAACCTTGAGCCAGTCAGAATCGAACTGTTGGCAGTTGGCAGAATTAGCCTGCAGTTCTGCATTCCAACCAGTGTGCCATCATGGCTCTTGTTAGTTTCTTGTTAAAGTCAAATCATATACCTCTTTAGGAATAAATGCTATATTAACCTTTTTCCAGCTGTCAGGGAGCATTCTGTTCTGTAAAATAATATTTATGGTTAGTTGCAATGGCAATAAAAGTTGATTCTTAAACTTCCTGAATGAAATAGATGTCTGACTTACTAGGAATGTGGACTTGATGTGTGGCTTTTCTGATGTTCACCATCTTATCTCCATCTTTCATAATCTCTTGGCAGAATGACCAACAGCGAAGATGGAAATTGTAATCTAACATCTGAAAGGTGCCAAATTACCCATTATATCAAGGGTTGATAGATTATGACCCCAGGAACAAGACTAAATCGCTTTTTGCAACTTTTTGATTTTAAAAAGGGAAATGCTTGAAAATCATAGTTAGCCTAACACAGGCATACTTCAGTTTAACAGCAAAGTAAAATCTGATTCTCCAAAATGGATATCCATTGACATTTGTAATCAACTCTGACTGTCAGCTTGAATGCAGCACTCACCTATCAAAAGTTGACTGTTCCTACTAATGGATTTAATTGTATAGATTCAGTCTTCTTATCTCCTGTTTTTCTGCAATTGGATCCCATTTTTTAAAAAATATGCATACTTCTAGAGCTCCATAGCTTTATATATAAATATAGAAATGTGTTTTAGTATTACACATTTAATGAATGATCAAGGTGTATTTACCCATGACTAAGAAAACAGTGATTTGGTGCATTAATATTGTAGGATTCTAGAAAAAAATATCTAACTACTTTAATTATTCTTTTCTGATTTCTTTTATCTAAGAATCGAACAAAATACATTAGTCAGAAAGGGAATTTGGTACAAATTTGTGGATAGAAGTTTTATGAGAAAAAATGCTGAGAATTTATCTGTCCATATAAGCAAGGAAATTCACAACATCATAAGGAAATTCATGATATTGCCTGCCCGGATATAGCCAAATGACTACTTACCGACTAAACTATATGATCTTATTATCCAAACTCTGCATTATCAGTAAGTATTAGAGTATTTCCTGTTGTCTGTGTAGCGTGTCATGGCAACATGATCATGTTAAAAACAAAATGGACAAAAAAGCTACCTGGCTATCAGCCAGAAAGCAAGACCTGACCTCTCATAAAAATTAATCTTTAACTAATAGGTCTCTTTGTGGTCAGTTCTATCTTAACCAGCTCCGCCCTGTTTGTCAGTGCTTGGTATCAACACTCCTTAAACTGGGATTTATCTTCAAATCTTGAGTCTAGTGTTCTACAAGAAGTGTTATAAAGGCATGGCAGTGCATTCTTCGTAGAGGTTTTGCTGAAACATATGAATTGTCCAGAAGTGTGTGTATTCTTCCTGTAGCTGATGTTGACACAAAAAGCAAATGTGGGTGAGGAAAATAAACCCTACACTGTGTCTTTGAGAGAGAAGTGAAACAACAAGGTGGACGAAAAGAGGAATACATTTCTAATGAAACAACTATTTGTTAAATTCATATCCTACCTTTTCCCTTAGATCGCATACAGCTTACACAGGGTTCTCCTTCATTTTTTTCTCCACAAAAAAACCCTCACAAAATAAACGGGGCGGGGGGAGAGATTGTGTCACAGTCACCTAATAAAATATCCATGGCCTTCCAGTATTTGAGGGGCTGCCACAAAGAAGAGGGGGTTAACCTATTTTCCAAAGCACCAGAAGGCAAGAAAAGAAACAATGGATGGAAACTAATCAAGGAGAGGAGCAACTTGGAACTAAGAAGAAACTTCCTGATGGTGAGGACACTTAACCAGTGGAACAGATTGCCTTCTGAAGTTGTGGGTGCTTCATTATTGGAGGTTTTTAAGAAGAGACTGGGCAATCTGAAATGGTATAGCGTCTCCTGCTTTGGCAGGGAGTTGGACTAGAAGACCTCCAAGACCCCTTCAGCTCTATTCTGATTGATTGATCCTGTGCCTCCTTGGTCTTGGTTCCATAGTCCTTAACCACTATATCATGCTGGCTCTTTAACTCTTAGAAGGCTCTTGGTCTTCTCTGTTTGGTGCCCTCCACCTTGGCCAGCATGTCCACTAGAGCAGGGGTCGCCAACTTTTTGGACCTCAGGGACCACCAAACTCATAATTTTATGAGACCCTGGGAAAATCCCCCCAAAAGTCTGTAGGAAAATTTCCCACCCCAGTTTCCTACCGATCAATCATTCTTTATTTGGGATCACAGGATACCGTCTCCAGCTCCATTCTCAAGGGGGAGAGAGAGAGAGAGAGAGAGAGAGACTTTTGGCTTCATGCAAGGAAAGCAGCAGAAGCAACAGAAGTCTTTCTTTCTCTCCTCCAAACTCTGCCAGAAATGAGTTGTTGTGAGACTTGTTGTGCTGTCTCAGCCTCTTGGAGCAAGATGCTTTGCAGGGTCTCAAAGACTCATTTCTGGTGGAGTTTGGGGAAGAGAAAGAAAGACTTTTGCTGCTTTCCTTGCATGCAGCCAAAAGGAGAAGAAGAAAGAAGCAGAAAGAAGCATCCCGGTGGCCAAGCCAGGTGCATGGAGCGAGTGGGGCAAGTTCCCTCCTCCGCCCTTCCTCCCTCCCCTCACTACCTCGTGTTGTTTGCAATGCAAGCAACACAAGCCTTGTGTTCCTGCAGGCCACGTGGGTGGTACAGTCTTGTGTTCCCATGCAGCTTGGATTAATTACTTTGGGGGCTGCTTTGGGGTGACATTTCTCTGCGGACCATCAAAATTTTCTCGCGGACCACCAGTGGCCCCGGCCCACTGGTTGGCAACCACTGTACCAGAGCACCATCTGAAAAAAATTCAGTCCTTACCCCTGGACTATATGAGGAGAGGAATGGATGTTAAAATTTCACTGCAATTTATAAGACTATCTACACAAGTGATTTATAGGGCCATCCAGCCACAGTGGCAATGATATATCAATAATGTGGAGACAGGTTTCATATTGCCACATTGATGGCTGGATAACACTATAAATTAACTTCAGTGCTATAGGGAAGATGAAAAGCCATAGACAACGAAGGGGGGGAGTTTTTTCCCCCTCTTGTCATAATTAGATAAACATTCCCACATTGAGAGCCCTTCTGCACATATAGGTGACAGTAACAGGAAACAAAAAAAGGCAAATCACCTCTTCACAAGCGATCAACACTCAGATGAGCAGAGATTAACACCAAAAATTACACTACCGTGTTTCTCATATAATAAGGCTGGGTCTTTTTTTTTTGAGCCCCGAAAAAATGGCTGGGTCGTCTTTTCGGGGGTGACTTAATTCCTCCCCTTGCATCTTCGGGCGGGCAGGGGGCGACAGCTTGGATGTTGACCTTGGCGTTGGTGGGGGTCAATGCAGGCAGCACCATATCCGGGTGTGCAACAAAAGTACTTCTTAATGGCAAGCCCCCCCACCATTCCCCCCCATTTCGCATGTTTTAATATAGGCCTTAATTTGGGGGGAGGGGCTTAATTTCATTTCATGGCTATAAAACATGCTGGGACTTCCTATTGGGGGAGGCCGTATTGTTGGAGAAACGGGGTAGACCAATAATCAAGAACGAAACAATATCCCAATCAAGGAACCACCAAGTCTGACAGGACAAGTCACTACTATATAAAAATAAGAGCAAGCCCCACTCCTCTGTAGCACTGATGATATTGCCTAATTTGGTAATGAAATGTCTGCAAGAAAACTATTAAGCACAGAAAGTACCAAGGACTGCACAAAATCACACTTCCTAGTCCCATTAAGTCTGGCAGGAAGTACATGTGTGTTTCGAAGAGCCTTCTGTGCCATCACACCCACTCTTTGGAACAACTCTCCCCTGTGGGTCGGGATGGGCCCTGACCTTGCTGCCTTCCAGAGGGGCTTGAAGGCCTGGTTTTGCTATCTGGCCTGGAGATCTGATATTGTGGTTATTATGGAGCCTGCAAAGTAACTACAGTATATTACTAAGGAAATTGAGTTTGCTTATCTGAAGATTATGGTTTTTATAGTTTTCTAATTTTTAAAAAAAATGTTTTTGTCACTTACACCCCTTTTGTGTTTTTAACTTTGTATACTGCTCAGTCATGTATGTAAGGTTGAAACTACATAAATGTGTCAAAAAAATAAAGTGGCAGAGATCATTCTCATCCTGAACTCTCCCTTAACTTTGATCTTTTCCAGTTAAGCATTCCTTCCTATCATATGCTGACTCTGTAAATCACTTAGAGAGGGCTGTAAAGCACTGTGAAGAGGTATATAAGTCTAAATGCTATTGCTATCATAGTTTTCCATAATTCAAAATTAAGTAGGGGAATTAATTTGTCTTGATTATAATTCAGCACTTTTAAAAATCCCTGTACATATAGATCATTTGGAACTCTTACACTCTAAAGTAATATCAACTAATTTTTAAATTGTCTTACTTTCTCTTGGTATGAGGTCTAAATGATAAGCTAAATCTTAAATTAGCTTATTTATACAGTTCCTAAGATAACAGTGTTACTCTCAATGCATTCTCAATTTACACACTTCTATGACCACAAGGTAGATATCTCCATGGGAGAAGTGAGCCATGCAAAGAACAGAAAATGAGTTTTTGAGAAGCTGGACATGCATTCATAAGAAGAACTTTTAGAGGCCATAACAGCTTCAATATCAAGGTACCTATAAATCCTGAATCTATGCAGTGTATTTCATTTGATAGAACATTTATACTTCATAAATGCATATGCTTGAAGTCATTAATACAGATTTATGACGTAGAATAGTGCTGACAAGAACTGTCTTTTCAGGAAAAAAAGGGACACTTTGCTGTTTCAAATCAGAGTTGATGATAGTTACAAAATCTAGATGAATTGTTCCAATGCACACCTTAGTTTTCTCATGGAGCTGCATCGTGCTTGCTAAAAGCCATGTAATTCCTTTTTTAGGAACCTTAATATTACTGAAATGTAATGCTTTTGAGAGCAGATAAGAGAAAAATATAGGCTGCCCAAAGACAGCTCCAAAAGGTGGGTTTCTCTGTCAAAATTACATCTGTACTGAAGCAGCCAAACATCCATACAAAAGTTTGCTAATGAACCACTAAATCACAACATATAAAGGCTAATTGGCATAAAAAATGTACAGTGTTGCCAATGTCTCAGTGAAGTACAGCCTGTACTCAAAGAAGAGCAAAAAAGAGAAACAAAAATAATTAGAACATCTGTCAATTTTTCTTCTTTTTGGCAGTACTACTAATTAACTTTTTAAAAAAAGTGTTACAGACCACGAATGGTTATGAGTACAGATAAGCTGACAAATGGAACAGGAAGAAGCTGAGAGAAGGCTCCTATTGTGATGTCATATCCTGAACAACTTAGACACATCCATCAGATGCATAGAGCACTAGTCCCTTGTTAATACTTCCAGGGAATTTCTTTTGCATCTTTCCTGTAAGTTGTCATTTAGTCTGACGAAAATTTATGGAGATTCTCAGTCATCTAGGTCATGGTTGTCCCAAGGGTGCTTTTTCAGGAGGCAACTGGATTTTCTAGTTTTTCTTTGGAAACATTTCACTTCTTATCCAAAAGGTTTCTTGAATGAGAAACGCAATGTCTTCAAATAAAATAAACAAACAGAAAGTCCAGTTGCCTCTTGAAAAAGCACTTTTGAGACAGTCTGATAGAAGGGAATTTGCCTTTGGGCTCCCACGCATGAGCTGCAAGATCTCTGTAATATCACTAGGTGGCAGCAATGAGTAGGGATTTTGTCTCTGGTGCCCTCTAGTAGTCATATGGATCTTTTGCATAATAGCTGTTTTTCAGGGAAAAGGGACTTTCAGAGAAAACCTGATGTAGTTCTAAGATGGCTAAGATATATTGTCAGGGCACAGACAGTCCTTCATTGTGCAATCATTCCTCTAGCATTTTGTAGCCTGTATGGTTTAAAAAAATATGTTTCTGCTAAATTCCAGAACAAGACATCAAGACCAGTGGTGCAAAAGTCACTGGAAAAATTGCTGGAGAATTTCCTCTAAAGAAAATCACAAATATTGTTCACCCAGTTCCTCTGCCCATAAATTGGCTGGAGGATTGCAAAAAAGGCCTCTTGTGCTCAGTTCTGTTTGGAACAACCAGAAGTAGAACGATGTCATGTCTGGCAACAATTTGTCCTTGTGTCAACTGAATGCTTCTGAATGGTAGTGTGACCACTCGGGAATTTTCCATAAAATAATGTCACACAGCAAGGAAACTGCAGTGGTGAAAATGGTGGTGATGGGAAGATAGTAGATACAAAGGTGATGGAAATAAGAGTAATGCCAAAAAAGCCATTGCATGGACCTTATATTATTCAGCTTCCTCTCTCTCTTCATACTACCCCCTCCAATTCTTTCCTTTTCCTCTCCCCCCACCCCCCATTTATTTTAGATTATAAAGTCTTCAAGTCTGAATTCTATTTTGCGGGGGTAATACAGTCCCTTGTACCTAATAAATAATAGCAAAAATTGATTTAGAATGAGACATATTGTGACTAGAGGGGAGCAAAGACCACAGTATATCTTAAAGAGATTTGATCTATTGGTGATTGAAGTTGATGATCCTTTCACAGCACATATATAGGCATAGCAAAAGGTATAACAAAAAAGGCACTTGGGCACAATAAACAGAGAAAAAACATAATCCCTACAGGAAACTTATGGGTATGTTTAATGCACCCCAGTAATTTAATAATCAACAGAAAATATGCAAAGGAATTAGTTGAGAGGACTTTTAAAAACAAAACAAAACAAAAAGTGTGGTATGAAGTGTGGTCTAGACACATCACTATTAACTGTGTTCTCTTTTGGAATAGGATATATATTTTTTGACTTAGATGTTGGATTGGTATGAATTTGACTGTTCCAAGTATAACATTAAGGACTGCAATATATCCTGAAAAGACAGTGCTTTGGAAAAGATGAAAACTAGGATCTGATTGTGAGAAAATATATATATATTTTTCCATATCTGCATATAGATTGATACTGCGGTGATTGCACATGGAGCTCTGTGTTTAGATTTGTCTAGTAAGCTTGACTCCATATACCCAGTAAAACAGAACCTCAATGAAGCATTTAATGGAAAGAGTAAATCCTCAGGCTAAGAGTCTAGGGACTCTGCCTCATTTTATGGTTGACCATATCATTGCTCCTACAAAATATCATTCACAAAAGCAACACAAATCTGGTCACTCACACAGGCAAAGTAAAAAGAGGTTGGCACAGTGGTCAGGACCCAGGAGAAAGGAATGGTCCAGATCCACAGCATCAGAACCAATATGTAGATTCCTGATATGGAGCATGGTAATTCACTGTGATGGGATGTGAGAATAACCTTGGGAGGCAAGAGGAAGATCTGCAGCCTAGTCAAAGTCTGATATGAGAGCTCTGAGTCCAAAGGAGGAATGGAACTTGAGACAGCATCTCATTAAGGGATCTTCCCTAATTCTCTGGAAAATAAAGGCAGGACAGGGGTGAAATGCATAACTCTGTTACTGTAACCTTACAATAAAGTTACTATTGGTATTCAGGTTTTGGTTTCCTATGTAGTCTACCTGGAAGGGCTGAAAGTGCCTCAAACACGCTGCCTTAGGCAACTCAAGCTGTGATAAGATAGAAAATGGAGCTCCTCAATCTTTCTTTAGTCTCCTTTAGCCTGCAGCTGTAAGTAAAATACAGAAGAAAGTATGTGGATATGTCCTCAGTGGGTTTCTGAGCTTGGGTTGATACATCCCAGGTAAATCAGCGGATGTCAATTGCATGGTCTGATTGGCATCTCAGATAGGAATCTTTCATCTCACCTTTTGTATGCCTTAGTGGAAAAGCCATAGATTCCTCATATGACACAAGTACTTTACCACTGAACTGTGATCACCTCCCTCATAGCTGGGAACCAAGAGGTTTGTAAATTGGGATGAACCTTCATTTTTTCTGGAAATATGGAGCTTTTGACTTGCAGAGGATGGAAACATCTTCACAGAGAGCAAACTATCACTTGGGTAAGAAACTTGAAGTCCTCTAGAAGATGTTGCTGATCTGCAAAACTTAGCAGTCCCATTCAGCATAGCCAATAATGGGACATTCTGGGAGTTGAAATTCAGCAAATTTCATAGGCTTTATGATGATTGTTTATATGCCATTAAGTCCATGTTAATTCTTAGTGTCCGAATTAATTTCTCCAGCGTGATTTATAAGGATACTTTGGTTGATAAAAAAATACCCAGGTTTCTCAGTACTTCTCCTTCCAATGGAAAGTAAACCCAATAGTATTATTCTTGGAATTTGTCACCATTTGGGAAATTGGGAGGCACCTAAGACATGTTGCATGAACTGTGGGGCCATGCTATGAATCATGCACAAGATGTTGACATGCAAATAGTTCATAGCCATTTTTATGAGCAACAATACTAGGGTGTGTCTCAATTATCCTAGAGCAGGCCCAATGATCTGTGTCAGCAAGTGTATATTACTTGCTGAGGTAGCAGCATTCTGAGTCATGGTGCATAATCATTCTTGGAATAAAATATGCTGATAGTACCACCCAAACTTTCTCAGCCTGTGCCTTCCAGATATATTGGACAATGTTCCCATAATTCCTTAGGCAGTTTGGCCATTGGTTATGCTGATTGGGAAATTATGCAGATTGTAGTTCAACATAAATGCATGGCACAAGCGGGAACAATCTTCTCTATGTATATTTGGAAGCAAACCCTACAGAGATCCCTCACACTGAACAGGGCACTGTATGTCTCTGTCTTCACTCAGTCCTATCACTCTATTCTATGTTTAAAATAACCCTCTTGGTCCAACATTGTTTAAAATAAAACTTACACAACCAAGATATCTAAGCCATTTCAGCTTACATTTGGGAATAAACCACTTTACTAAAGATGTATCTTGTGAATTAAATGGGTTGCTATTGGGGAAGGGAAGAGGGACAAATAATTAAGGTATGGTAGTTTTAAACACTTGTAATATGCATATAGATATGGAATTATTGTGGCACTCTTAAGTGGTGTGAGTAAATGAGTGAAGATTTTGTTTTTTATAATGGCCACGATAGTGTTATTTTAGGGCAGGAATGGGCAATGTGTAATCAATCCCCAATCCTTTTCTTCTGGTCCTCAAAGCCTCCTATGATCATGATATCACATTTTGGCAAAATGGTTTCCTGCCAATTTAGGCTTAGGGACATACAGAGATAATGAAGGCAGACTAATATGATTTAAAATGAAGAACCTCACCCAACATATAATCCATGGAATATATAGGCATCACCTATTTTCAATCATCATGCCTTATTTTCCCCATGAAATAGAAGGACATTTGGTGGTTAATGGTGAAAACAATGAATAAGAGAAGAGTCAAGTCTTCATATAGCAAAGAAGGAACCAAAAAGAAAAGAAGAAGAGCTATGGAGTAACATTTCTATTAGGAAAAAGAAACTGGGGGCTGTAGAGAGGAATTATTGTACCTTACTTATTATTACTGTTACTGAAATTGAAGGCCAGTTTGTACAGAACAAATATGGGATCAGAAATCTGATGAACTTGCAGTTCTGGAAATAGCTGCAGCTAAGAATTCTGGTTGGGAAGCCTGGAATTTGGCAGTTTGCCATTTTTTTCCTCCCTGGAGACCTTTAACTTTAGTTCCCTTGCTGGATGGTCTGAGTGGAAACAGAGATTTTCCTGTTGTAGATTGCTACCAAACTGAATGCAGATGAAAGTTACAGTGAGATATATGTCCTCCTTTATGTCTGGATGCCCCAGGCAAATTTATTATTATTATTATTTTTCATTTATGTAGCTGCTGCTGTTGCTACTGCTACTGAAGTTATGGATAAGTGAGTCCTTGTACTGAGAAACGTCAATGGATATTTTATGCCAAAGACAAATCTAATGTATGAGAAGACTGGCCTTCAGCAAAAGAAACAAGCACCAGTAGAATCTGCTGGGCCTGCATCAAAGTGCTGACATAAGAAAGCAGGTGACAGCCTACAGAAACGAAACTATCAGAGGCTGGTTGTGAAGCATCTGAGTCAAAGCTTTCATCCTAACAGCTACAGATAGAAAATGTCAATATAGGAGTAATCCTCAACTTATGACCCCAACTGGGACTGTAGCTTCCATTGCTAAGCAAGGCAGTTATGAAGTGAGTTGTGTCTGATTTTATGACCTTCCCCCCTGTGTTATTAAGTGAGTCACCATGGTCATTAAGGGAATCATGGGGTTGTCATTGTCAAGTGAATTTGGCTTCTCCCATTGACTTTGTTATTGGATGCCGGCTGGGAAGGTTGCAAGTAGTGATCACGTGATGCAAGCGGTGATCATGTGATCTCTGGACCTAGCAGCCATTGCAGGTGCATGCCGATTGCCAAGGACCCAAATGTTGACCATAATTGCAGAGATCCTGCAAGATCACAAGTGCAAGGACTGATCATCAATAATTTTTGTCAGCACCATCATAACTTTGAAAGGCTGCCAAACAAAAGGTTTTAAGCTGAGGACTGTACAAGGCTGAGCAGCTGATAAGAAATTCTGAACTGATCAAGGACCAGCACCAGAGCTAAGCAACTCATGGTCTACAAGAGTTTGCTAGAAGCCTCCAGTTAGCCACACAAAGCTCTAGAGAAGGGGTATACAATTTAAGACTTGTGGACTTCAACTCCCAGAATTCCTTGGCCAATTCTGGGACTTGAAGTCCAAGTTGCCAAAGTTGGACATCCTTATTCTAGAGCAGGGGTGCATTTTCATTGAGGGCTGCATCAGGGTTGTATTTGAACTTGGGGGGGGGGGAACGTGGTCAGGTTGGCCATAGCCAGCTCAATGTCACTCATGTCAGAATCGCCTGTAGTGGCCCGAGCACTCTGTCAGTGAAAACAGAGTTCAGGAGGGCAGCGCATGGACTTCCTGAGCTCTATTTTCACTGGTATAGGGTTTCAGGAGGCCATTGCAGCCAAAACCTGAGTTCGCCTGGCCCTCCCGAGCTACATTTTTGTTGGCAGAGGCACTGGGGGCTGGTCCTTTACTGTTTCCTAGGCGGCCCAGATCTAAACACCCTGTGGCCCGGATTCGGCCTGCGGGCCATGAGTTTGACACCCCTGCTCTACAGAGAAATCTGCAACACAAGGCAGATGGACTGTGCCCACAATCTGAAACATTTGCCCCAACAGAGCTGAAGCTCTGAAGATATTTGCTGCTAAAAAAAGGCATGCCCTAAAAGCAGAAAGTCCTGTCCGAATCAAGGAAAAGTGGCTCACTTTTCAGATTTTTGTTATGTTGAAGAAGTGAGAGAAATTGCCAACACCATAAGATCAATAGGCATTTATTTTACGGTTTGTGTGTTATCCAGACAGTATATAGGTAATGGGAATTGAGTTAGTTAAGTTAGAATTGGGAGCTGTCCCCTTAAGGGAATGCCTCATGGTAAATGTAGTTAATGCATCCTGGGAAATGTAGTTCATGTCATGTGGTCACATCTGTAATCATGATTGGTCACTGAATTGACCCTTGGTTGGGTTGGGGGAGGTTCCTTCACTCTTGCCTAGACCCCAGCAGCATGCTGGTATCTCACCCCCTTGCTCCTTCGTTATGGGATGAAAGATCACTATTCTTTTACACTATGAAGTCAGCTGTGCAAAGAATTGGACATTAGATGGATCTTGACATAACCGTGAGTTACCTTGAGGATGCCTAATATAATCCAATAAAGAAACTTTGTATGGAAGACTTTGTAGAGTTTGCCTGTCTGTCTTTATACATTCAGCCAGTAATTATAAAAGACAGAACAGTTTGTGTGCCCGTCCTGGTAATTCTTTAAAATCATGGAAAGTGTCTTTGATTGCAGAATCTGTCTACAGAGCAGGGCCTTAACCTCCAGGCAACTTTAAGACTTGTGGACTTTAACTCCCAGAATTCCTCAGCCAGCTGACTGAGGAATTCTGGGAGTTGAATCCACAAGTTTTAAAGTTGCCCAGGGTGGAGACCTCTGGTATAGAAGGTCCCACTTAATTTTAATAAATTGGGGCATTGATTAAAGAAGTATGGCAAGAAGTATGACATGGTCAAGGGTATTTTGGAAGTATTAGCATATCCAGTGGTGGGCTTGTGAAGCAACAGCATATAAAACAGCAGAATTTTCCCCAGAGCCTTGCAAAGAAATAGATGTCTTCAATGAAGACAAGGCTTATGAAGGCCTTATGCCCAGTGTGATCCATAACTCTTGAACAGTAGATGGTACCATTTGCAAAGTGCAGGCACGGAATTTGAGTCTGATCTGGTATAATTCTGTGCCTCATATTTCATTCCTTAAAAATGAAAGTTGCTAGCCATTAGGATCCATGTGCCTCAGAAGATCTCAGAAGCCAAAGCTAGATCAAGTGGAGTATTTTGTCAGATCCCTAACGGTGATACTGCCACACAGTTGGGAGAAGGGGAGGCCTTGAATTCAATTCATTATTATTGCCTGTTACAACTTGTATTTTATAACTTGTATCCTGGTGCCAAAGCGCCCTGAGATTTCCTCACCTCTTGGGGAATGTATTCGAGGGAGGGCTATGTGGGTTGTTTCACTTTGAAAGCCAGCAAAAGATGGCCATAGGAATGTATGCTTCTCTGTTTCTCAGAACGGCTGGTACAATAACATCTTCACACCTGTGGATTGGCTGAATCCGCATCTGGCTAACGGAGAGGTCTCTACTGCCTTAATTCTATTTGTTCTTGCCTAAGGATATTCAGACTCTGCTTTGAATGTATCGCTATCACTTCTGCTTAATAAAAGGTTCCCTTTGAAATACTTAGTTTCAAGAGTTGTCACTTTTTTAAGTTAGAAGGAGAGACAATCCTTACATATTTATTGCTTCAGGATAGCTATGCCAATAGTTCTATGATGGGTGGGTGGGCTGATTGGAGAAGGGAAGAAGGAAGGATTTTGCATGGACCAAATTGAATCAATAGATCCCATGCTTATCCAAACCTTGGGGCAGAACCTTCTGCTAACGCAGGCAGGAATTGGTCAGAGATGATCCCAGAGAAAAGCACCCCTGCTCCAAATCCTACAGTTACGTGAAGGAAGAAGAACAGGGTGTTTTTTTAAAAACTCAACACTTCCACATTCTTTTCTCCTAATGCCAAATCTGTTGCTTTGGATTTAAGGGAGGGTGGGAGTGATGGCAGATGCTTCCAATCTGCGTTGAGTGTCTTTTCTAAACATAGATTAAAGCTAAATTACAAACCTCCCAGAATACTGGGACATGAAATTGTTATTTCATGGATTACTCTACTTGAGAAGCATATCCTTCTCAGCAAGAACTGTTCAAAGAAGTTATGTTTGGAGCATCTATTTCCCGAGGCAATGCTGGAATTGGCAGACAAAATATGCTGAATTCCTGAAGGCACCAAAGAGATTACCAGTGAAGGTTCTAATTCTGGTAAAAGACTCTACTTTGTCTGGTAGAAAAGAAAAAGAACCATTTCTGATTTGCCCAGATTTATCCTGGTTGTAAATTAAAGTTCTAATCTTCCTGCTAAAGGAATCTGTTTAGAAAACCAAAAGATGCATTCTGTGAAGGCAGACTTTTAAAAGATATTTCAAATAATGATCAGTATAAATGCATCCTGCCTTTGATCCTTCATTGTATCTTTTTTTTTTTTTTTCCATTCAAAGTGAAACACCGTTATCCTTTGAGTTTTACATTCCATTGTGGATATCTAAATTGTAGAAATAATATGTAAATATATGCAGATTATTGGAGGTGTGGTGGCTCAGTGGTTAGAATGCAGTACTGCAGGCTACTTCTGCTGACTGTCAGCTGCCAGCAGTTTGGCAGTTCAAATCTCACCAGGCTCAAGCATTAACTCAGACAGTATATAGGTAATGGGAATTGAGTTAGTTAAGTTAGGTTGGGGAGCTGTCCCCTTAAGGGAATGCCTCATGGTAAATGTAGTTAATGCATCCTGGGAAATGTAGTTCATGTCATGTGGTCACATCTGTAATCATGATTGGTCACTGAATTGACCCTTGGTTGGGTTGGGGAGGTTCCTTCACTCTTGCCTAGACCCCAGCAGCATGCTGGTATCTCACCCTTGCTCCTTCGTTATGGGATGAAAGATCACTATTCTTTTACACTATGAAGTCAGCTGTGCAAAGAATTGGACATTAGATGGATCTTGACATAACCGTGAGTTACCTTGAGGATGCCTAATATAATCCAATAAAGAAACTTTGTATGGAAGACTTTGTAGAGTTTGCCTGTCTGTCTTTATACATTCAGCCAGTAATTATAAAAGACAGAACAGTTTGTGTGCCCGTCCTGGTAATTCTTTAAAATCATGGAAAGTGTCTTTGATTGCAGAATCTGTCTACAGAGCAGGGGCCTCTAACCTGGGCAACTTTAAGACTTGTGGACTTTAACTCCCAGAATTCCTCAGCCAGCTGACTGAGGAATTCTGGGAGTTGAATCCACAAGTTTTAAAGTTGCCCAGGGTGGAGACCTCTGGTATAGAAGGTCCCACTTAATTTTAATAAATTGGGGCATTGATTAAAGAAGTATGGCAAGAAGTATGACATGGTCAAGGGTATTTTGGAAGTATTAGCATATCCAGTGGTGGGCTTGTGAAGCAACAGCATATAAAACAGCAGAATTTTCCCCAGAGCCTTGCAAAGAAATAGATGTCTTCAATGAAGACAAGGCTTATGAAGGCCTTATGCCCAGTGTGATCCATAACTCTTGAACAGTAGATGGTACCATTTGCAAAGTGCAGGCACGGAATTTGAGTCTGATCTGGTATAATTCTGTGCTCATATTTCATTCCTTAAAAATGAAAGTTGCTAGCCATTAGGATCCATGTGCCTCAGAAGATCTCAGAAGCCAAAGCTAGATCAAGTGGAGTATTTTGTCAGATCCCTAACGGTGATACTGCCACACAGTTGGGAGAAGGGGGAGGCCTTGAATTCAATTCATTATTATTGCCTGTTACAACTTGTATTTTATAACTTGTATCCTGGTGCCAAAGCGCCCTGAGATTTCCTCACCTCTTGGGGAATGTATTCGAGGGGAGGGCTATGTGGGTTGTTTCACTTTGAAAGCCAGCAAAAGATGGCCATAGGAATGTATGCTTCTCTGTTTCTCAGAACGGCTGGTACAATAACATCTTCACACCTGTGGATTGGCTGAATCCGCATCTGGCTAACGGGAGAGGTCTCTACTGCCTTAATTCTATTTGTCTTGCCTAAGGATATTCAGACTCTGCTTTGAATGTATCGCTATCACTTCTGCTTAATAAAAGGTTCCCTTTGAAATACTTAGTTTCAAGAGTTGTCACTTTTTTAAGTTAGAAGGAGAGACAATCCTTACATATTTATTGCTTCAGGATAGCTATGCCAATAGTTCTATGATGGGTGGGTGGGCTGATTGGAGAAGGGAAGAAGGAAGGATTTTGCATGGACCAAATTGAATCAATAGATCCCATGCTTATCCAAACCTTGGGGCAGAACCTTCTGCTAACGCAGGCAGGAATTGGTCAGAGATGATCCCAGAGAAAAGCACCCCTGCTCCAAATCCTACAGTTACGTGAAGGAAGAAGAACAGGGTGTTTTTTTAAAAAACTCTCAACACTTCCACATTCTTTTCTCCTAATGCCAAATCTGTTGCTTTGGATTTAAGGGAGGTGGAGTGATGGCAGATGCTTCCAATCTGCGTTGAGTGTCTTTTCTAAACATAGATTAAAGCTAAAATTACAAACCTCCCAGAATACTGGGACATGAAATTGTTATTTCATGGATTACTCTACTTGAGAAGCATATCCTTCTCAGCAAGAACTGTTCAAAGAAGTTATGTTTGGAGCATCTATTTCCCGAGGCAATGCTGGAATTGGCAGACAAAATATGCTGAATTCCTGAAGGCACCAAAGAGATTACCAGTGAAGGTTCTAATTCTGGTAAAAGACTCTACTTTGTCTGGTAGAAAAGAAAAAGAACCATTTCTGATTTGCCCAGATTTATCCTGGTTGTAAATTAAAGTTCTAATCTTCCTGCTAAAGGAATCTGTTTAGAAAACCAAAAGATGCATTCTGTGAAGGCAGACTTTTAAAAGATATTTCAAATAATGATCGCATAAATGCATCCTGCCTTTGATCCTTCATTGTATCTTTTTTTTTTTTTCCATTCAAAGTGAAACACCGTTATCCTTTGGAGTTTTACATTCCATTGTGGATATCTAAATTGTAGAAATAATATGTAAATATATGCAGATTATTGGAGGTGTGGTGGCTCAGTGGTTAGAATGCAGTACTGCAGGCTACTTCTGCTGACTGTCAGCTGCCAGCAGTTTGGCAGTTCAAATCTCACCAGGCTCAAGATTAACTCAGCCTTGAGAAGGCGGAGCCACGTTGCTGCGATACAGCTGCAATCTTGGGGCTCTGAGATTGCAGCTGATATCTTCGTCCCTGGTCGGTCCTATGGATCTAAATCGTCCCGTAGAGACGATGATTGTAAGGGGCGCGTTCTGCTGATCCCAGGGACATCGCAAAGTCCCTGGCTGATCCAGAAGAAGCCCTTTTACCATCGGCGGAGAGGCAGCCCCCTTGGCTGCTGAAGCTGTGGCAGCTCCGGAAGAGAGAGAACGTGCATCGGCTGGTGAGAATTTTTTTTTTGGGAACTCAAGGACACTCTAAAATGAGAAGAATCCTGTAAGACTTAGGACAAAAACTGATGGAACTGATTTAGCGGCGATTTCTTAGAGAGAATGTCAAATTGAGGCTTGGCTTTTTACTTTTACTTTTGTTTTCATTGAACTTCTATTGTGATCTAGTAACTGTAACTAGACTGGTTTCTCCTTTTATATTTATCTAATTTTTCTTTCTTTTTCTCCCTTTTGAGAATAGAGGCTCCCTTTAGTAATTTTTTTCTTTTAAATATATATATATACATGTATATTTCCCTCTTTTTCCTAGGCTTTTTGGGGAAAGAAGGGGAGTGGACTAAAGAAACTTTGTAACACTGCCAACTAGAGGCCTGAAAATACTTTATTGAAAGTTGAAAAAGCTGTGAAGGAATTCTTTCTCAAGGACACTGGAACTTGATTAGATAGAGGGAAGAACACCGGAGAATGTTTTAACAGGTGTTCTTTGAAACTTCTATTATTGAGTGCTTGAAGTTTGGCTTTGGAATTTGTGGAGAAGCCATAATAAGAGCCTTGGATAACTAAATAAGATGCAGTGTGTTCTTTTTCTTATCTTTCTTTAGCTGTTTCATCCCTCCTCCTCAATCCCATAGTATTTTGTAATATTTGTATATTCTATTTTCTTTTTCTTTTCTTTTTTTGACTTTATTTTTAATTTTTAAACTTACTTTTTTTTTTTTTTAAAGGAAAGCCTCAGAATAGCTTTTCTTTTTCCTTTTGTTTATTGGGATTTTTGCCTTTTCTATTTTCATTTTCATTTTTATTTATTTTTATGGTTATTTTTTTTTATTTTTTGAGATTCTACAACTGGACTAGGGTGTGAAGAACCTGAAGAATTCTTTCTTTTTCCTTTTTTTTTTTGATCATTGTTTTTTTAATATTATTGGGTCTTACTCTCTCTTTTTTTTTTTTTTACTATTCTTAATTTTTATTTTTGAACCATAATTGGTCATCTTACAATAGGATTAAGGTCTAGAAGAACCTGAAGAATCTCCTTCTTTTTTTTTCTTTTTTAATCTTCTTTTTCTCCCTCTCTTTTTAATCCTGGACTCTTTATTTTTTATTGGTTTTTTTAAAAATGTTTTTCTTCTTCCCAATTGGATTATAATTGGCTACCCTACTGATTGGATTAAAGGAGCTTAAAGATCTTGAGTTATTCAAATGAGTAAGAAAACTTTACCTTCTGGCAGTTCAACTTCTGCTCCTGCTTCTCCATCAACTGGAGGACGACTATCAATAATGGCGAAGCAAGATAAAGTACAAATGGATCTAGCAACGATTATACAAGGAATACAAGAACTCAAAATAAGCATTGACCAAAGAACAGAGAGTATTGAACAAAGAATTGCAAAGACTGATGAAAAAATTGAAAACTTTCAACAGATGATGGCAAAACAGGAGGAGAGACTCCAAAAAATCGAGGAGAAAGATAAACAAAGAGATGAGACAATTGGAAATATTGTTAGCAAATTAACAACGGTGCAACAAGATATAAATGGGATGTTGAAGTGGGAGATGGATAGGTCAGAATTTTATCTCAGATTTCAAAATATTGAGGAAGAAAAAGGACAGGATTTGGTGGCTGTAATGATAGAAATTCTGGCTGGAGCCTTGGAGATAACAGAGGAAAAGATGATGGATGGAGTAGATGAGATATATCGTGTTTTTACAAGATATGCAATGAGGAATAAGCTACCAAGGGAGATCCATGTCAGATTTACTAAGAAGACTATTAAAACACAAATATTACAAGTCGCAAGAGATAAGGGGCTGAAATATAAAGGTAAAGAGATTATGGTTTTAAAACAAGTCCCCAGAAGAGTGAGAGAGATGAGAAGAGAATATCGATTTTTGACCAAAAAAATTATTGGAAAAAGACGTGAATTATAGATGGTTGATCCCAGAAGGATTAATGTTTATATGGCAAGAACAGAGACACAGAATCGACTCAATTGAGAAAGCAGAAATATTCCACAACAAATTTTTTGGAAGAAGAGAAATAGAGACAGAAAAAGAAACCTTTGCAATTGAGCCTCAAGAAGATCAGATGAGATCGGGGAAGGAAGAAGGTGCGGTAGGTGGACAAATGGAGACCAAAGAACAACGTGAAGTAAGATCCACAAGAACTGTTAGACCTAAATATAAAACATAACCATGGAGGAAAAAAAATTGATTTCTATGAATATAAATGGATTGAATTCAGCTATTAAAAGAAGAAAAATCTTTCATAAATTAGAGAAGTTAAAATTTGAGATAATTTGCCTACAAGAAGTACATATTAAAAAACAACATCAACGATTATTGGTAAGACCAAAACTGGGGAAAATTTTTACTTCCTTGACTAACTGTAAGAAAAGAGGAGTGGTCCTGTATATTAAAGAAACTATTGTAGCAAAATTGGTTTATACTGATGAAGATGGAAGAGTATTAATGGTTGAAATAGTGGATAACAATATAAAAATATTACTTGTTGCAATCTATGCTCCGAACGATAAACAAGAAGAATTTTATAAAAAGTTACATATGAAATTAATTGGACTGGACCATGTCAATATAATTATGATGGGAGATCTTAATGGAATTGTAGATAATAAATTGGACTATACAGAGACAGCATTAAAACAAAATAGAAAGACTCTCCCTAAATCCTTTTTTAAAATGGTAGATGAATTAAATTTAAAAGATATATGGAGAGAAAGAAATGGTAAAACGCAGCAATATACTTTTTATTCAAATAAACATTTATCATGGTCCAGAATAGATATGATTTGGACCTCATCAGAACTAATATCCAACATTCAAGAAATAAATATAGAAACGGGTATATGGGCAGACCATAACCCTATGACAATTAAATGGAAAGGACAAAGAAGAAGATCTAGATGGACATTAAATAACGCTATCTTAAAGGAAAAAGACTTTACACAATGGATGGACAAAGAATTGGCCTTCTTTTTCATTAAAAATAAAAAGAAGATACTTCAATGCAGAATGTTTGGGATACAATGAAGGCATATGCGAGAGGATTAATAATGGACTATACAAAGAAAAAAATATTAGGAAGAGGCAAACTATTAAAGCTTTAGAAGATGATTATAAAAACTGGAAAAAGAATTGCAGAATATGCCACAGAAAAAAGATATTAAATTCAAAATGGATATAATTAAACATAAGATGGGTCAGGCGGAGAAAGAGGAGTTGGCACAAAAATTAGAAGTGCTAAACAGAACTATTTTGAAGATGCAAATAAACCAGGTAGGTGGCTAGCATACAAATTGAGAAAGGAGAAAGAATCTAGGAGAATAGTACAGTTAATAGATGATAAAGGTCAAATTTGTTATGGTAACAAGGAGAAAAAGATAATTATCCAAGACTTTTATGGACAATTATATAAGCAGGAGGATTTTGATGAGGAAAGAATTAAGCTTTATCTACAAAATGCTAACCTACCCAAGATACCTGAAGAGACTGAAAAATGTTAGAAAGTACCATAACAATGATGGAACTAACGGAAGCACTTAATAGGCAGAATAATGGAAAAGCACCAGGCCCAGATGGGCTCCCGGTAGAATTTTATAAAACATTACAAGAATCGTTGAGCATTCCATTGTTAGAAGTTATGAATGAAGCCATGTTAAATAAGAAAATACCTAAAACATGGTCAGAAGCTTATATCACACTTATTCCAAAAGAAGGGGCTGATCCATCACAAATTAAGAACTATAGACCTATTTCTTTACTGAATGCAGATTACAAAATCTTTGCTTCCATCTTGGCAGAAAGGCTCAAAAGATATCTAAATAACTTTATTCATCCTGACCAGAATGGATTCCTGCCAAGGAGACAAATTAGGGATAATATGAGGGTAATTCTGGACACTTTGGAATATTACGAGGCACACCCTGAAAAACAAATGGCTTTGGTATTTTTAGATGCCCAAAAAGCATTTGATAATGTGAATTGGAGATTCATGTTTTTGTTATTGGAACAGATGGGCTTTGCTAGAAAATTTATTCAAGCAATAGAAGCCATATATGACAAACAAACGGGAGAGTGATGATAGAGGGAGATTTTACAGATTCTATTAATATAAGAAAAGGCACAAGACAAGGTTGCCCATTATCACCTTTGTTATTTGTATTGACTTTGGAAGTGCTGAATAGAAACATTAGAGAGGATCCAAATATAAAAGGAATGAAAATTAAGAAGGAGGAATTTAAATTGCAAGCCTTTGCGGATGATTTGGTTTTTATTTTGGAAGATCCTCTAGGAACAGCTTTAAAGCTACTGGAAAAGATAGAGATTTATGGTGAGATGGCCGGTTTGAAAATAAACAAAGATAAAACAAAGATCTTGACAAAGAATATGTTATTAAAACAAAGAGATGAACTGGCAGATTTATCGAAAATTCAAGTTACGAATAAGGTCAAATATCTGGGGATATATTTGACGTCAAGATGTACTACATTGAAAGAGAATAACTATATCAAACTTAAACAACAGATAGCATCTGATTTGAAAAAATGGGAAAATCTACAATTGTCATTGATAGGTAGAATATCAACAATCAAGATGAATATTTTACCCAGAATTTTATATTTATTCCAAACCATACCAATCAGGCTTGGTAAAGATTACTTTGAAGAATTAAATAAAATTGTGTTGAAGTTCATATGGCAAGGTAAGAAAGCCAGAATAAAATTAAAACTCCTGCAAGATGCTAGAATTAGAGGAGGTTTTGGCCTCCCGAATTGGGAGTTGTATTACCAAGCTGCAAATTTAATGTGGGTTAAGGATTGGATAACATTAAGAAAGACTAGATTGTTGACTCTAGAGGGGCATGATTTATTACTGGGATGGCATGCTTTTCTGTGGTATAAGGAACCAAATCACAGGGCTATTTTAGAAGGCATTATATAAGGGAGTCTTTATGGTTGAATTGGGAGAAAATTAAGAGAAAATGTTATTTGAAAATCCCAGTCTGGTTATCAACTATTGAAGCTTTTTCTTATCCTATAATATATGAGAAGGAACAAACAGTTAGATATGGGGAAATATTGGATGAAAAGAGTGAACTTAAAACAATGCAAAAACTAGAAGAACAAGGCATAAAGATGAATTGGTTTTCATATGCGCAAATACATTCAAGGTATCTTATAGATTCTAAAGTGGAGGGATTTTATGATAAATTGACTGATCTAGACAGGATCTTGACAGGTACTGATGAAAAAATGATTAAAAAATTATACACTTATTTGTTGGAAATTTTATTAGAGGAGGAACAAGTTAAAGAAACGATGATTGTTTGGGGAAGAATTTTGGATATGGGATTGATTTGGAGAATTGGGAAAAATTGTGGTCTCAAAATTATAAATGACAATGTCAACAGCTTATAAAGAAAACTTGTATAAGATGTTTTACAGGTGGCATTTTCCCGACAAGAATTGCAAGAATGTTTAAGAACAAATCTGAAAAATGTTGGAAATGTCATCAGATACCTGGCTCATACTACCATATGTGGTGGACTTGTGAGGACGCTAGAAAATATTGGACTAAAATTCGCATATGGTTGGAAAAAATGACAAAGACACATATAGACTTGAAACCAGAGATTTTTTTATTGGGAATCTTACCGGATATATATAATAAAAATTTGAAGTATCTGATTGTAAATATATTAACAGCGGCTAGGATTGTATTTGCTAAGAACTGAAGAGTGAGAAAATTCCATCAGAAGAAGAAATTATTAAGAAAATATTGGATTGTGCTGAAATGAGCAAATTGACATTTGAAATCAGAGAACAAGAAGATAAACAATTTTATGAAGTTTGGGATCTTTTTATCAATGGTTAGATAATAAAACATAATGATAGAATATTCAGATTTAGCATAAAAAAATTTTTTTTTTTCTTAATATTATCTTTATAAAACATTATTAAGGTAGATTTGGTATGATCTTATGATTTATTGCAAAATAAATTAAGCAAACTATAGTTATCTCGTTAAAAAATGAATTAACAAAATTATAAATGATTTTTTTTTTTTTAGTGATGATATTAGGTTATACAATTGTTGATTGATAATATGAGCTATTATGTAATATAATTATACTGGTGACTAGGAAATGGATGCACAAAAAAAAAAGTGGTAAACCAATCGATGCACTGTATGTAAATTTATGAAGAAGGATCTTTTTATGTTTTTTGTGGTATGTTTATGTTTATTTTGTTATGTATGTTTATGTTTATTTTGTTATTAAAAAATAAAAAAAAAATTTAAAAAAAAAAAAAAAAGATTAACTCAGCCTTTCATCTTTCTGAGGTCGGTAAAATGAGGACTCAGATTGTTGGGGGCAATATGCTGACTCTGTAAAACTGCTTAGAGAGGGCTGTAAAGCACTATGGTATGTAATCGGTATAAAGCGGTATGTAAGTCTAAGTGCTATTGCTATCTCTGGCCCTTTAATTCATATATTCTTTCCCAGTCTATTCCTTTGCCTTGAACTGACATTTCAGAATACAGATAGTCCTCAACTTACAAGAGCTTGTTTAGTGACCATTCAAAGTTACGACCACACTGAAAAAAGTAACTTATGACTCATTTTTTACACCTATGACCAGCCTCCCCATGGTCATTTGATTTACATTTGGATGCTTGATAACTGGTTCATATTTGTGTCCCAGGGTCATGTGATCATCTTTTGGAACCTTCTGACATGCAAAATCAATGGGGAAACCAGATTCACAAAACAACCGTGTTACTAATTTAACAATTGCAGTGATTCACTTAATAACTGTGGCAAGAAAGGTCTTAAAATGGGGCAAAACTAACTTAACAAAATGTCTCACTTAGCAACATAAATTCTGGGCTCAGTTGTGGTCATTAAGTCATCACCTGTACCTTAGTCATGATACAAAAATATGGAAAAAGGAATCTCAGTATTGCAATCATAAATTATTTTTCCTTGCGTGTGAATTGCACTAAATGCAACAGGAATTGCATGTATGGACATACAAAAGATTACATTGCTCAGTTTTCCTCTAGTTTTATTTACACATGCATACACTTCAAGTTTCCAACAGAGGTGGCCTTTTGATTCTTACCTTTTAATGGCTAGTGGGTTTCAATTAATTCCACAAATTAATCAATTAATTGTCTTCCAATGAAAGGAAACAGGAAGTTTCCTTTTCAAATCCCTTAAAACCAAGTTAATAAATTAGCTCCAACAGATCTGGCTACATTAGTGCTTGATGAAATAAAGATTTCCCAAGGTGGCAGCTTTGCTTCTCAAGAAGTCTTGCAAACAGCGTATGGGGTACGTAGTTTTCCAGAAAGGCTGGTATTTCCCAACAGCTGTGCATAAAGATTTCCCAACAGCTGTGCATAATGTAATGCTTAGTCTCACAAGGGAGAATGTATTACATTAGGCAGACCTCGCACCAGCTGCAGAAGGCAAGCTAGTAACTACACTGCGTAATGGTTCTGCTAGCACTAATTTTAGTATCTGTTCTGTGTTGGTTGTATGGGATAACAAGAGCCACTGATGAAGGCTACTGATGATGGTTTTCTTAGGCTCAAACTTTCAGTATGTCTTATTGGATAACTTGCTAGCGCATTTAATAATTGGCGCACGCTTCAGAGAGAGAGAGAAATATGGTGGATCCCCAATTTCTGCCCATCCAATTTACTTGCAGGTCAATTGCAGGGCAGAATGAAATCTTTGGTAGATGGTTTGTAGCAGGCTCTTTGATTCTTCACCAGGCCCTTCAAATAATTTTGAAATACAAAGGAAAAAGATGTTATATCAAAGAAAGCAGAGGAAAAGTAAAGAGCTGGAAACCCTCGAGTAAGTTCCAGAGGAACACACCAGTCCTATGAGTGTTTTCCTGTTATACTGAATACTTTTCTTAAAAGGTACTTCATGTGTGTATACATATTACACAGGAAAATATACAAATTGACGTGATTTCAGAAAAAAGCTCTAAATATCGAGTATTTTGTCCAACATAGGCCATAGCAGAATAGAAGAATACCTCATATAGAAGTTAGGTTCTTCACTGTTCTTCACAAGCATTTTTGTTCTACAAAATAATATGATTTAAAAAGAAGCAGTCAAAATCCTCGTCTTAGATGGGATGGGTCTTTTTTTCATTTGAAACCTGCTCCTGCATCCTTATGAGCACAACTGAGCCCAAAATTTATCTGGGGAAGCAACCCAGTTGTTAAGTGAGTTTTGTCCCATTTTACGACTTTATTTGCCACAGTTGTTAAATGAATCACCAGATTGTTAGTAACATAGTTGTAAAGTGAACTTGGCTTACCGTTGATCAGAAGATCGCAAAAGGTGATCACATGACCCATGGACATTGTAACCGTCATAAATGTGAGTCGGTTGCCAAGCGGCTGAATTTGGATCACGTGATGAAAATTGGGATGTTGCAATGGTCATTAGTGTGAAAACAGCCATCAGTCATTCTTTTCAATGCTGTTGAAATTTCAAACAGTCACAAAATGAATTGTTGTAAGTTGAGGATTCCCCGTATAGCAAAGTTTTGGCCCACTGTGGGGTTGGTGTTCAGGGGTGGGCTACTATCGGTTCTGCCCAGTTCTATAGAGCCAGTAGCTTTGAAGAGCAGCAGACACCAAACCGGTTCTGTTTTTGCTGCTGTTTGACCCACCTTCCTGCCCAGGCTCTTACCTGTCCTTTATTTCCTGCTTTTACAACCTCAGCTGCTTTGCGTGGCACAGCTGAGGTTGAAAAAGCAGGAAAAAAGAGGGTTTTTCAAATGCTGCGCACCCGTGCGCAGCGCTTTTCAGCTATCCGGGTGGCACAGTTTAAGGTTTTTTACACACATGCGCAGCAAAATGTAGTCACCAAACCAGTAGTAACACCGGTTGAATCCCACTCCTGGGTATGTTAGGCAATGTTAGGATGTTGGCATAAGATTTTGGAAGTCCATGTTCCAAGCTTATCCTCAGCTTTTCCTTAGAGGAAAATGGAAGAGAAAAAGTGGGAGGGTTGTTTGTTTTAATTTTATTACTGAAGCATAATAAACAAAAAGAGATACATCGGTGATAGCACACTAAGAAACTCCGTATGTTGCAATGTTTAAAATAAAGTGAACATAAGGAGAGAGTGTAAAAGGTACTAAAAACAAAATAAGACCCATATGATATTAGAACAACATTAATTCAATCTTGACACTTATTAATTTTTTTAAAATCTAAGCAATACCATATTGAAACATATTGCTCCATCTACTCATTTTAGAATAGAAAGGCCTTTCAAAAATTAATAATGCAGGTAGTCCTCATCTTACAACCACAACTGAGCCCAGAGTTTAGGTTGCTAAGTGAGACATTGGTTAAGGGAGTTTTGCTCCATTTTATGACCTTTTTGCCACCATTGTTAAGTGAATCACTGGAGTTGTTAAGTGAGTAGCATGGCTGTTGAATGAATCTGGCTTCCCTATTGACTTTGCTCGTAAGATGATTGAAAAAAAAAGAAGCATGATCACATGATCTCAGGACACTGCAAAGGTCATTTGTCAAGGGCTGAATTTTGATCACATGACCATAGAGATGACACAACGGTCGTAAGTGTGAAAAATGGTCACAAGTCACTTTTTTCAGTGCCGTTGTAACTTTGAACGGTCACTAAATGAATTGTAAGTTGACAACTACCTGTATATTCCTGTATTAGCAAAAAAGGAATTTTATGGTGTTGTGTGGCTTTTGTTAAGGAAGCCACTTCACCTGAACCCATTTTACTCAACTTGGGGCCTAACCACCCCCCCCATGATAAACCTCCCCCGCCTGAACCAGCATCAAACCCTTAAATCTTTTAGAATTACAATTTAAAATCACCTGGCTTGAAACCAGGAGCTTCTGAATTCTAGTTAGTCCCACCTTAGTCACAAAGCCATCTGGGTGACCTTAGACTAGTTATTGCTCTCAGACTTAGCAAGGAGGTAACGGCAAACCATTTCTTTAAAAAAACCTTGCCATGAAAACTTGTCCAGGAAGTTAGGGTTGGGCTTCAAAAATTTTAGCAAAGGGTTCACTGCCCGGTTGCTGGGTGGGCGTGGCCATGGTGGGCAAGGCTTAGCTGACCTCCTGCATCACAGTAGGGAGGGGCCGTTTTTGCCGTCCCCGGGCTCCGGAGGCTTTCCTTGAGCCTCCAGGAGGGTGAAAATGACCTCCCCCCGCGGGCTCCAGAGGCTCTCTGGAAGCAGGGAACAGGCCTTCCTGTTTTGGCCTTCCTGAACTTCCGGGTGGCCTGTTCTTCGCCCTCCCTGAGCCTCCACATGTGCCCTGCATCCAAAATGGGCCTCATGGGGAGTCCTGGGAGGGGAGGGGTGGGCGGGGCCAGCCAGGAGTGGGATTTGGGGGTTCTCCAAACTGCACAGAATCTTAGCTAGGGGCTCTCCCGAACCCCTGTGAACCCGCAGGAGCTGACCCCTGCAGTCAGTTGACAGGAGTGAAAAACTGATTATAAGGCACTAAAAGAAAATAAATATATTTATATTTCAGGGTGGATATAAATCTTTTAACTATAATAATATCAGAGCGTGATGAGTGTGCCATAGTTAAGAGGGAGAGGGGGAAAATAGGACTGAGTGTCTCATAGAACCAAAAAAGGAATAAAACTTCTAGGCATCTAATGGAATGGACAAGACTATACCAGTTGAATTCCCCTGTGGCCACCTCAACCCTGTTCGCCTCAAAGAGTTCTGTGGAGGTAAGGTAATAATTAGAAATACCTGCAATTTCTTGCCTGTTAAATAATAGACTCTTTATATCTTCTTGGAGCCTAGACCTCCTGAATCAGTAGAAAATTAATTCCAAGATGCAGCAGTTTTTTTCCATGTCAGTCTGCACGCTATTTTTGGCAGTATAACTTGGCAAACAGAGGAATTTTTCTCCCCCTTCTCAGCTAGACAATGCATTTGGACAAAAATGTGCTTAGTCACTTCCTTCCAGTAGTCAACTCAACCATGCACAGTTTTCAAAGCAGAAGCTACAAGGGCTGGAATAAAACCCAAAAATGTGCAAGACAGAATTGTTCAAATTCTTTCCTGCATGTGCTTGATGGACTTCAGAGGAGCAAACCCTGATAATCAGAATAACAGACTCTCCCCCACCCCCCAAAAATGACTTGCTTGCATTTAAAAAAAAACAGGACAACTTTTTATATGTACAAGATTTCTCCAATCCATCGACAACACAAAGAGACGCAAATAAGAATAACACAAAGCCGATTTGGGTGTTTGTTAGATTTTCTCCTCTGTGTTAGAAGACAGCTTTTCCCAAGAGGACTTGTAGCAGCATATGCAGTAAATTCACAATCTGTGGCTAGCCAATCTCTTTTCTATGACTTTGGAGCTGTCAAGATCATATTGCTAAAAAATCCATTGGAAAGTAGGAAAAATACATATTTTAAGCGTTGGTTAGGATAGCATCCTTTAATTAAAAATGTCATGTCTGGGTAAATATTTTCAAGTTAAAGATGTCAACTTTATTTTGAATTACATTTCAAAATAGTGGAATCTGACTGTTTTTAAGGATTGTTGATTATACTGGGTTTGGGGAACAGCCAAAATGTTAAGCAATTGGGAAAGTGCTGTTACCTCACGTAGCAAAGAAATGCGTAATTTATTTTTGAAAAGGCATTTTTTTCCTACTGACAAATGGCACAATAAAGTTCTTTTTGACACAGGTTTCATAATATTTTATAAGAACTGACAGTTTTTATTGCATACGGTAGTTGTTAAATATAAATATATTTATAATACAGTTTAGATGATTTATAGTAAATTAGTATTTTATTTTTTTAGGATTTTTTCCTCTGTTTCATTTTTTTCCTTTCTCCCTTATGTTTGTTTCAGAATTACAATTTCATAATTACTTTGTGAGATGTTGCTGGCTTTTTCCTTCTATTTTTTTTCCCTCTATTTCTCTTGTCTGTTTTCTCTATTTCTCTTCTCTATTTCTCTTCTCGCATGTGTTAGCTGGGGACTTCTGGGAGTTGAAGATGACTTAAAGTTGCCAAAATTGAAAAACAGTGCTGTAATACACACAAAAATGCTATATTTTTAAACACATACAAATCTTCATTGCAGTTTTTAAAAAGGGTACTAACCCCTCATTTAAACATTTGGTTATCCAACTGAAGAATGGTAGGTGCAGAAGTCAATGGACATTTGCTACTACTGAAAATGGAAAGACGTTGATTTTTTAGTGCATTTCCTTGTATTTGCTAACGGTCTACTTCCCATCAAACTGTGCCAGGAATTTTATTATAAAATGAGTCAGACAGTCAGAAATGCATGCAGAGAAACAGACATTTCAAGGACAGAGAAAATTGGCCATTTTTTCTTCTTTGTGAAGAAAGGATAGGCTATTTTCAGCACAGATCTAGTGAAATCAGAGGAGGCAAGTTAAAGTACAGCTTGAGGGCAAACCAAGTGAGCATTAACTGGCTGACAGTTTTCTGTTATTTGGTAGATTCCCGCCAAGATGGCCTTTCTAGACATTCTAGGCGAATAACCATGTTACAGTTACTCTATGGTAGCCAAAAAATAAGAAGACATCTGGCCATAATTTTTAAGACTAATAAATATGATTATAAGCAAAATGTATCTCATGAAAACATATGCTTTTTAATAACTTTTGTTATTATGATTGCTAACACAGTCCTTCTGATTTCTTACCATTATTTGTGACTAGACTCACAAACATATAAACATGAGTGTTTTCAGAGGATCTTGATGTTTAATATGACTGCAAACAATGAAAACTACCTGTGGGAAGAAATATCCATCTGGTTCAGTTCCAAGCTGGGAGAAAGACACTGGAAACATGGAGGCTGATTGAAAAGATGACTTAGTGATGAACAGACCACCAGCGTTTGTGGTTCTGGTGCAGCTGACAAAATGGAGATGTGTGTGTGGGGTTATTATATCTTCTTTGGGCTTTGTATTTCAGCTTCCTGTTCCTTTGCAAGAACATGTATTCTATTGGCTGTTGCCAGATTCCTATGGGGTCATGTAGGGGTTATGAAGGGGTCATAGCTGGCTCTATAGGCAAAAGAAGAAATGCAAATACTAGGTGTTTGTCTGAACTCTCAGGTTTGATTGAAGTTTGGACTGCTTTGGGCTGCTTCTAATCCTACCATTCTGCCTTTATTTCAGAATATCTTCTCTTGAATGGATTACCAAATCTACATTTCTAAAAGGTGGCCTCCTCAGTTTGGTTTGTGAATAGGCTGGCCCAATCTTTTTTAATGAGCACCAAAATATCTGCTGGGGGCTATCCAAAGTTGAATGTGGATTAAATAGGCTTGAATGGGGTTGTGAGAAACAAATACTGGTCATTTCAAAGATAGTTTATATCTGATTGGCTTATTGTCACTATTAAATGACAGCAACAAATGTCTAACTCTTTAGCTCTCCAGATTTTGATGGAAGAGAATAATAAGACCCATTATTGTGTTTCTGTGGACTAGAAAAACTGAGAAACTTTTTGCTAGCTGGAGCTTCAATATTGGAGGGATAATTTAGAACTGCGAAGGGTATATACTGTACTCCATTCAGTATGAGGTTAGGACTGAGAATGTTGGGATAATTTGGGAGTTGTTTTTCTATTGAACTATGATATTTTAGTTTTTTTCCATGTCAAAATAGCAATAGCAGTTAGACTTCTGTACTGCTTCACAGTGCTTTACAGCCCTCTAAGCAGTTTACAGAGTCAGCATCTTGCCCCCAACAATCTGGGCCCTCATTTTACCGATCTTGGAAGGAAGGAAGGCTGAGTCAACCTTGAGCCTGTCAGTATCGAACTGCTGGCAGCTGGCAGTCAGCAGAAGTAGCCTGCAATACTGCATTTTAACCACTGCGCCACCATGGCTCTTGATAGACAAATAGTATACAACTGTGTTGTTAGTATTCAGCAATCAAACTAAAGAAGAATTTGGGGGTCTTAGCAGAGCTAGGGGAACAAATTATCTCTTGGCTAGAGAATAATACATGTAACAACTTTTCAAGGACATCTGACAAATGCTCATTCCACATATACCATTTTTGGCAGAACTCTGTTTTTGAAAACATGAACTGTGTCCATGCAGCAACAGTTTTAACAACAGCAGCAGCCCTAATTATCCTTTTCTTTGTCCCTACAAAGCCAATTTCCCAGCTAACCATTTTTGCAAGATATATTTATCATACAATAAATGCACAGCTGTGGGAATGACATCATCAAATCTCTGACTCACAAACAGAGTTGTAAAGGCAAGCTATAGCTACACTAAAAATACAAGCATTAAAACAAATCTGGAAGCCCATAGGATGTGACTGGACAGGCGTGCATTTTTGAAGATTTCATTGGTGCTGACAAATTCAGAACTATTCTTTTGAGTTTTTTAATTTTATTTTTAGTTGACCCATTCCTAGAAAACAGATAAAGTAGTAGGAAGGTTCCTGCCAACAATTAAGAATAAAAAAGTAATCAAAGTATCGTAAAAAGAAAATGTTATTTATTGACTTATTTATGCATCTTTTCAATCAGCATATATTTCTGCTGCTAAGACTCTATATGAGTAGATCCAGCAAAACAAGATATTAATTTCTGAGGTTGGAATAATTTGGGCCTTGGTGACAGTCTTTACCTAGATCAGCAGTCCTCAACCTCTCTGGTTTGGTGGCTCAGCAAAGGGGGGAGAGGATGGTTCTGCATGAGCTTCGCGCATGAGCACAAGTGCCTGCTGCTCACACAAATGGAGCTTCGTGCATGATCACAAGCAATCAATCACACAAGTGGAGCTGTGCACACGTACCTATCATTCATGTGGCCCAGTGCTGAATGGGCTGAGGTAGTAGGCTGTAGCCTGGGGATTGGAGTCCCCTGATCTAGATCCAAACCAAGAAATATCTCTAAATAATGAATAGTAGCTTACTGCCTATCTGTTTCCTGACACTGTCAATATTGCAAATGGCAAATTATACTACTATACTATACTAAGCTACTAGATTCTTTTTTAATGCTGACAATGTACAAGTAGTCCTCAACATTCAGCTATTTATTTAGTGAACATTTAATATTATGACAGCTCTGAAAAATGTGATGTACAATCTGCCATCGCACTTAAAATCTTCAAAGCTTCTCCACACTCATGTGATCAAACTTCAGGCATTTGGCAACCAGCATGTATTTATAATGTTTGCAGGATCATAGGATCACCATTTGTAACCTCTCCAGCTGGCTTCTGACTAATAAAGTCAATGGGGATAGCTGGGCTTGCTTAATGATCACAGGATTCACTTAAGAATTGTAATGTTCACTCAACAATGGTGGCAAAATGGTTGTAAAATTAGATGCAAGTCACTTAACAAACACATTGCTTAGGAAAGCAAATTCTGGTACCAATTATGGATTATTAAGTCAAGAACTATTTATAGTTCAGTGTTTACTATGTCAGGGTTCCAAGTAACAGACCCAATGCAATCAAAACTCTGAGGCCTGGTGTTTCCTCAAAGTATGACTTTATTAGGCATGGCTGGTGAAAACCCGACTCTGAAGGACCGTAGGTTTCCCCCACCCAAATCAAAACCCAGAGTTGTTGGCTCAAGATCACACTTCCATCACATGGTCCAATCAGGTCACAGTCCCAATTTCAGTTGTCCATGCCTGCCCAACACCTTGTGAGAAAGTCCTTGGTTCCCAAGAGAAAGAATTTTATTTTGGCTACACATCCACACCTATCTCTACTCCACCCTTCCATTCTCACAGCTCCAACGGCCTGGCTGTGGCAGCCCTGAAGATGCTCCCAAGATGGCTTCAGGGCTGACACATTATTCTCTACAGCAGGGGTCCCCAACCCCCGGTCCGTGGACAGGCACTGGTCCATGGCATACCAACAACTGGACCGCTGCAACAAGCAAAGCCCCATCTGCGGGATGCAGTGGGCATGCAAAACCATGCCTCCTCCAGTCTGCGAAAAAACCATTCTCAATGGAACTGGTCCCTGGTGCCTAAAAGATTGAGGGCCATTGCTCTACAGCACTGATTTGTAGACTGAATCTAAAGCTTCATCCTTGACCATGCCTACATCTCTTCCTCTTTCCACTTTATTCCACCTGGTATTCTTAACTGGTTGTGTAGCTGTCATTTGTGGCATTAATGACATAAGATAGACTGAAGGCTGGGGTGTGGCATGAGGAATTCAGCTTGATTAAGAAAGCAGCAATTGTAGTGCTTGCCATTCCTGTTTGTCAACAGCTAGAAACCTAGGATTACACCTGGAAGACTTTTTCAGCAGAATGCATGCCCAAACAGAGTCTTCTTAGCCAAGTTTTGAAGTATAGAAAACTCCGGTGGTTTATATTTTCTATATAAAGTCACAGTTAATTCTAGAGGCACAATGGTTGTAAAAGCCCCAGAGCGGAGCCACTATTTATGTATAGTAGTGTTTAATGTTGCCAGCTCTAAGATGTGTGATCTTCAACTTTCAAATTTCCTCAGACATTGGCAATTTTAAGATAGGTATGCATCAACTTCCTGGCTGAGGAATTCTGGGAATTGAAGTCCATACATCTTAAAAAGCTGATGAGAATAGAAAAAGTATCTCTTTTACAATTTGGTACTAGGTGTGTCCTTGCAGTGGTTCAAATCAGGGGTGGGATTCTACCAGTTCTGTCCACTTCTGTAGAACTGGTTGCTCTGAAAAGCAGCAAGCAGAGAGTATACACAGAACTGGTTCTATGTCTGCTGCTGTTTTGGCCCACGCACCCACCCGAGCTTTTAGCTGACCTTTATTTCCTGCGTTTTCAACCACAGCTGCTTTGCACGACACAGCTGCGGTTGAAAAAGCAGGAAAAAAGTGCTTATTCAACCGCTGCGCACCCGTGTGTAGCGCTGCTCAGCTGTCCAGGCAGACCGATGACCACAATATACACACACACACTCAGCAAAATGTAATATACATGTGTGCACAAAATGTAAAATCACCAAACCAGTAGTTACACCGGTCGGATCCCACCCCTGATTCAAATGTATTAATTAGTAAATTGTATAATTTTTCATTTATGTTTTCTGGAATTCTGCCTGTAATTTCAGTTCAAATTTTGTTTTTAGAAATTTTTGGATGTTTGATTTAACTCTTTCAAATACTTTGGAACTGGGTTTGGGTTTTTGTTTTTGTTTTGCATGATTACAAGTGGTAAAATGTTCCTTCTTTGTTATGATGTTTCCAACAATTGTTAAATGCTTTATCTGCCTTAGCTGTTGCCGACAGAGTTATATACCATGATCTGCAGAACATTTTGTACCAATTAAATTGTAGTCTGGAGTAAATGTTATTCCTGTTTTCTTATAGCCTTTCTCTTGGTTCAGTATAATTACATCTCTAAAATTATTCATCCATTTTAACATACTTCATATTTCAGCAACGATTTATAAATATGTCCTTAGTTTTACAAAAGCATTTTTAAAAACTGTCATCTTTCTCAAAGTCCCTTTTCTTTTTTAAGATTGATTTTTATTTTTCTTGGCTGATGAGTGGGTGTCCTTTTTATATCTTTATTAGATACCAACATCAAACATTAAAATACAAACTATGCATAACATAAAAGAAAAAGGGAACGAGAATAACAAAACCAATTAAAAGTGACAAAAAATGCATCAAACAAATATAATATAAATGACCTCCAACTTTCTTTTAGTACTTCTTTTAGATATTAAAAACATCTCTCTTTAAGTTTTAACAAATAACACCAATCTATTAGAAAAAATTAAAATGCTAATAGGCAACATACTAAAAAAACCCCAATATTCATAAAATGTTCTTCTCTTCATTTAATGTACCAGATAATAAATTATCAAATGTAAATAATCTTCTATATAAAAATCTACAATATTTCTGTAGTTAAATCCAATCTAATTTTCAAGACCCAGTGCTGATAAATTGGTTTCAACCTAAACCTGAGATTAAGACTGTTTCAATAAATGGTGCGGGCAGAAGACAGGATGTGGAGAATTTAGAATCAGAATGTATGAGATTTTAATCTTCTATTACTCATTTCAGAAATGCAACTGGTGATACCTTGTGCACTTTGGATAGACCTTATTATTCAGAGCAGGCAGCTGCTTGTGCATCATCCAACCTCTGCTCTTCATTTTGAGAGAGAAATCTCCTTAAAAACAAACCAAAAAAAAATGCCATCAAATTTCCATGGATGTTAGAGAGGGAAAAATATGCAAAATACAGTGATATGCTATTCAAAATCTTCCTCAATCTGAGAGGCAAATTTATAAAATAAACACAGCTTGCAAATTCATGGGGTGATGAATGTGGAGCTAAAGTCCGCACCTGGCCTTCTTCTTCGGCACCTCCCTGTCCTCTGGGGTATCCTTCAAGATAGGCAAATTGCTGTGATGTTTTTGTTCTTTTGTTTGCAGAAAACATTCGGGTCACCGAAACAGCAGAGCGGGACACATTGACTATGCCTGCTACCATACATTTATTTATTTAACTGTTGGAGGTAAATGTTGCTCAGTATTGATAATTTCCCATATCCCAGAATAAAGCAACCATTGTGGAAAGTTTTGGAAAGTACTTTGTAAACAGGAACAATGTAACATCTGAGTCATGAATGGAAATTCCAAGGCATCTCTTGAGATGATGTCAAATAAGTGAATGAGACTTTTCTAGTCTAGAGAGCAATAACAGCGTTGAAGACGTGTCCTTCAAGTTCATCAAAACATGCTTGATTCCATGAATGAAGGCAAATATATGTGTTTTGAGACAATGTTGCAAGATCGGATGTGGGTCAGTCACTGGGACCAGAGGTTTAGTCTTCCAAGGTTTCGGATTTGTGCTGGAGCCCATCTTCAGGTAACTTCTCTCTACCAGAATGCACATTCTGGTAGACAGATGGGCTCCAGCAGAAGTCTCAAAGCTTGGAAGCCTAAACTTCTGGTCCTAGTGACCAACCCAGATTGGATCCATGCTTGATTTCCCCCAAAGGGAGGGCAGCTATGTTGGCAAGAACAATTCAAAACATCAACAAAGGGCATATTGTGGCAATTGAACTCTAACCAAACAGTGCTCAATCTTCTGAGTGTTGTAAAGTTCTTATCAAGCTGGGAGAAGGAATATTAGAAGCCTAGTGATTTTGAAGCTCCAGTGTGCCTTTCTACACTATTTTTAAATAGCAAGTAGGACTACACGTTGTGCTGAGCTCTGTTTTTCCACAGTTTGTTTTGAATGAGACACAAATTTGCTGGGTTTACCAAACCTACTGATGCTAAGCCATGATTTATAAATGGTCCAGCTGAGTTCAATAAACTAAGTCAATAACAAACATTCAATGAAACAAGATGGCCTAGGTGAATCCATATGGAATATGGAGACAGGATTATAGGCATTAGAATTAACTGAAATGTGAGTGGCACAAAAAATGGGAAAGGAGAGTTTTGACCACAGTATTTGGCCACCAGTTTGATTTCTTTGATCATACGCTGAAGACAGCCATGCTAACTTTTCTATCATCCCCTATTATCCTTTTGTCCTTTTTCAGCAGATAGGTGTGCACATTTTCAAAAATACATGATTACCATGATCATCAAATGACAGCTGTCTGCAAGGAGTATAAATCCTTCAATTCCCCACCATCCACTCAGAGCTGAAGAGGCTTCTTGGATGAGAAGCAAAACGTCTTCAAAGAAAAACCAGAAAGTCCAATTGCCTCTTGAAAAAGTACTTTGGGGACATAAAATGGCCTGTCCCTGAAAAAAATAATGTAGCAGATATGTACTGTATGTAAGCTTGTAAATATGTGTGCAGAATAAGCATAAGAGCAATTCTATTTATTATGCATGCATAAGCTGTACCCCAGATTAATGAAAAACAAAAAACTGTGCTTTTAAATAAAAAAATGCAGATCCAACTTGTTTGCTTGACAAATGCCAGATCAACTCAAAACAACAGCCCAGCTTCCTGAGGCAAAGAAGTAGACTACCTGAGCCATTGGGTTCCAGATGGCTGGTGTAATATTTAATATAAGCTGCCACAGTGATCTTGCTTTGAATTGCTCTGAGTCATGAGGAATACAGAATACAGGTAGCTGTGTAATTTTAGTTATGTTGATTTTAGCTTGGCAGTTTAAGGGAAGGGCTGCGTTGGACTGAGGCCAACCAGAAATGTTGGTTGACTTTCCCAAGCTGATTTCTATTTAAAAGAATGTCTTCAGAATGAGTTTGGTTAGGTTAGTTAGGTTCCCTGGTTAGGTTCTCTGGTAAGAACTTGGTATCTGCATACAAAATAGGTAATTGGAGATTTGATCTGAGAATTAGCTAAATAAATTATATGTTCCTTTTCAGAGCATATCCAATAAGAATATCCATGTAATTGTAATGTACCTTACAAATGATCTTGTCTATAAATATCCTCCCCTCCTATAAAACCACAAACTATGCCACTTTAATGGACAGCTTGGACATTAAAAACTATTGGCAGGGAATTTCTTTTGGACTGCACTATTTATTCAATTAGATTGGTGTTGCTATTTTGTTTAGGCAGCAAGATCTTTGTCACATGACAATCTGTTACTTAGTGATTGAATGACTGATTGACTGTTTGATTATGTGCCATCAAGTTGATATCAACTCTTAGCAGATCACAATATAGATAGACTTTCAATTACAGTGAATCCATCATCACTATAATTAAGTCCATCCACTCTGCTGCTAGTTGCTCTTCTTTCCATTCCTTCTTTCCCAGAGATTTTATAGATTGCTCAAGAAAGCTCAGTCTTTGCCTAATGTGTTGAAAAATTATTTTTCATTTCTGATTTGAATGAAAATTCTGGATTGATTTGTTCGATGATCCAACTGTTTTCTTGACTGTCCATGATATCAAAATGCAAAAGTTCAAAAATGTCGACATTCCTTCTATTTCTGCCTCTTCAGGGTCCCATTTTTATTTCTCCACAAAGTTACAGGGAAAACCATTACCTGCACGATTCTGATCTTTATACAGTATTGAATTTTAGTCTCATTTTTTTCTCACTGTGCCTCTTGATTTTTCACTAGAGCTTCCAGATGATTTGCATTTTCAGCCATCAAAGTCCTGTAGTGCCCTCAGCAGAGCACAAGTTATTGATGTGTGGAAAGCCTCCTCCCAAAGAATGAAATATTTTGCAGAATCTTAAATTAGGCAGAATATTATATTTCCTCAAAGGAGAAATGGAGAAATGTGTTCTTAAAGGCAGAAAGCAGACCCAGTCTTTCTTAATAGCCTCCAGCAGATGCCTGAAGTCTTTAGAGATGGATATTTTGTGCCCATTAAGAAATCCAGGCCAGCCTATTCACAAACAAAACACCTTCAGGTCCAGATGATGGGATTAAAAATTTATCCACCCACCCACCCAAATTCTAAGAACAAGACATGTCCTTTAGGACATAATAGGATTAACCCATCACCATTAGAATAGCAAAAGACACTAGGCTCACTACATTGCACAACCCCCTGCAGCAGCTCAGAACCCTATAAAAATCCATGTATTCATCAAACCAATTTGTCCCAGAACTGCATGCTGTCCCAGAACTGCATGCTGTGATTAGTTCCACTCATCAATAAACAGAGTCCTTCTTTCCAATCAGCCTCCATTTTATTTCCAGCACCTTTCTCCTGGCTTGGAATCGGATTAGATTTTTCTTTCAACAAATGTTTCTTCCCCCAGTTTTAAAATCAAACCAATCTTCTTCTATGGCAGCCTCCATCAATATACTATCATTATCATCACCATCACAATCCATAAACATATGAAAGCATATCTCTATCATTTAAAAACATTTAGGATTAAAGCAGTCACCTACAGAAACTATTTTATATTAAAGTACTGCAATGCAAGCAGATGATACAGATTTTCCCTGTCTTTAGTTTCACCTAAGCACAAAACATAAGTTTCACATTATTATAGCTGTTCTTTTCTAGAACCATCTCTGTCCTATGCAGCCATTCAGCAGACCTAAGCACAGAGGTTGGCCGAGAAGTACATTCTGATCCTAACAGTTCCCATTACAACCCAAATGCCACCTAGTCCTTCTGGTTGACCTGGAAACTCTCTGAGAAGTTTCCAAGTCAACCAGAAGTAGAGTCATCTGAATGTAACTAACTCCTGTATGGAGTTATCATCAATTCTAAAATAAGTAAAAACATCTATCATTTGTCAGCTTCCATACTTCCACTGGCTAGGGCTACAAAGGATTGAGTCACTGCAGGAAGAATGGGATGAACCTCTAATATTTGAAACAGGCAATTAGCACCTTTTCTGTGAAGTCTGCCTAAAGAAACAGTAATATCTTAAACAAGAGAACACCTGGATTACAGTAGATCTGCACCGGAAACTAACATTTTGCATGAACATACTTTCACCTCCCTTTCCTCACCCTGCTGCAGCATATTTTCATTTTTATGGCAACCATTCATTATGCATATATGCAAAGCATTATATTTTAATCTGTGACAAGAATCTGGCTGCCTGGCTTAATACTGCAAACGGCTGATGCCAGTTCTAAGAGCAAAACATCCTATAAATCAGTGTTTCTCATTATCAACCAACTTTAAGATGTGTGGACTTCAATCCCAGAATTCTCTAGTGAGCATCATGCTGCAGTGTTAAGAAAAAGCTGCAGCTGTGTTGCAAGCTATTTCTCTCCAAGACCTCTTTGTCAAGCACATTGTGGATCTGCTATCTACATTGGCTTGACTGTGATTCTACGCAAAGTCTATAAAGATAATAGTGGCTATGATAATTAAGATGCATATGAACAAGTTTTGTTTCATGACTGGGTGCTATATAGATCCCATCAAACTTGAACAGCCAAATATTTTTTTTAAAAAAATAGATGTCTTTTGCAACTGCTGACATCAATAAACTTCAAAAGTGTAGCAACTTTCAATAGAAACTTTCAGGATCAGGTGGACTTAAGATGCTTTTGGGGTTTTTTGTTTGCAGTGTTCTTCTATCAATTGCCTTTTCCAGGTGAGAGTAGACCACAACTCTCACAATTCTTTTTTTTTTTTTAGCACTTATTCAAGAATCTTTATTTGCTCTGTGCCTTAGTGATATTTCCTAATTTATTAAACATGGACAAATAATTTCAAAAGCAGTGAATATGAAAATTTCTCATCTTACATTCTTCTGCACCAGTTAGCAATCTGCTACCAGTTTTTCAAACAAGAGTGTATTGAGGACCTTGTATGCGTGCATGTGCTTATGCAGTGAAGGACTTCAATCTGACAAAGCAGCAAGTCCTAGACAATATGCACTCAGTTTTCAAAATATGGGGTTACCGTCACTCTTGAATGTCATATAAATTTAAGTAGCATGCTATTTTTTTAAAAAAAAAAAACCTCCTCTAGACAATATAAATACAGTCAATGTACAGAATTCATAAATATATATCCTGCTACAAATATTTTTCTTGAAGCTTTTCTGTCAAGCATTTTCAGAATAAAAAGGGGAAAATAGTCACCAATCAATAGGAACAAACCTTATATTTTGGGGGATTCTTAAAATTGTTAGTGGCAATTCTACACTTTTGAAATAGGAGGTAAGAAATTTCACTGCAGCAAAGTATAAAGTATTACAGGAAATAGACCATATGTTGGGACTCCTTAGCAGCGGGTACATCAACAAGAACATTATAGCAAATTGAACAGATCTTCAAAGTTGCTTCTTCCTCCAGTTCCTTGAGTGTAGTGAAACTAGACCAGTAGCACCAAATCTAAAGCCCCCCCCTCCTATTTAATAACAATAAAAATACAGAAGTAGACTTGCAAAATAATCAGGGCAAGATGTGCATAGGTCACTCAGAAGACAAATTGTCATGGCAAGTAAGTTCTAACACTAACTCACACTTAAGGCAGCGGTTACATTTGCAGCAGAAGTTCTGGTTCTGAAAGTGAATAGTACAGAGTATAGCCTAATTCATCTACTTCCTCAGTGGTAAGCTCTGAAAACAAGTACACCTCGGGATTTAAAGCACTCGGAAGAATTCCTTCTTCCGAATAGCCAATTAGTTTTCTCAATGCCTGAAGAAAACGGTCAGCTATTGCATCTTGTGACCAATCAGTTTCTTCTTGGGTCAGGTGTAACATTACATCGGTAAGCTGGCTGGCAGAAAGACAATGAAAAACTGGGTTCAGTTTACATATGGCCTTGAGGATCTTAAGGCACAAAGAATGGCAACCAGAATCATCTTAGTCCAAGGCCTGCAGGCCAGCTGTCTCTGCTGGCCGAAGGCTGAGTCACCATAGATTATCATATTGGGCCAGGCGGTATGGCTTGGCTACCAATACCGAATCACCGAGTGTCACAGATGGTAAAAAGTCTATTAGGAGGTGCCGATCCTGTTCATACTGGACCTCCAAAGTCAGAGATTCTACGGATATGACTGGACGGAACACATAATCTAAGGAGGGATCCAATTGCTGGCCAATTGGTGGAGCCAGACACTACTTTCTCAAAGATACAACATACAGACTTGGCGGAAAGATAACCTCTGACTACACAGCGGTCCCAAAAACTGCTACCACAAGGAAAATATTCCGGATTTTCCCGACGTACTGGGCAGAAGGCAGGGATGTTCATAATGGTTTCTTCACCTGGAATGCATGACCATAAATTCTGTTCTAGCACAAGAGGAACAATAAGTTGGATGTGATCAGCTGTCACAACCTGTAAGTAAGTCATCACAGAGGCTACCACTCAGATACATCTCATGCAGAGGCATGTCTGGCAATTTAATACAGAGGAAACTGCGTAATTCAGCACAGATATCCACCGCAGCTTGCTTAGCTTTGATCTGTTCTTCTACAGAGATAGCCACCTTTCTCCGATAATAAGTAAATAGTTTTTCTTGCAAGGACATCCGAAGGTGGGATTTCTTCAATTCTACCTGGCTTCTCTTAGCAGGTGATTTATGCTTCATAGGTTTGACTGAATCTATTTCAAAATCTGAAGCGTCTGTGGGCAGGGTCTGCAGAGAATGGCTAAGATTTGTCTTCATGTCTTGGTTCAGTAATCGTGATGATGACCCAAGCCAGCTTGGTTCCTCTCAGCTTCTCTTTCCTGACTGGCTTAAATGGGTGGGGCTGGCTGGAACACTGATTGCTCTGTCATACATCTATTTGATAGCCAAGGTAGCAATCCCCAGCATAGCCACACCTCCCACTCCCAGTACAAGTCGAGCATTGGACAACACAAAATCAATAGCCACGCCAAGCCCGTTGTCATCCTTCTTTCCTTTGTGCTCTCTAGCACCTGCCATTGCTCCTGAGGCTTGATGCATCGGCAAAAAGGGAGAAATGCTCCCAGGAATATATGTGAGATACTTTGGAGAGGTTGTTTTTTTACAGATCTGCAGCAGACTTCTGATATTGACCATCCAGTTCAAATTACTAAACAAATTAAAGAAAATAAAAGGAAAGAAATATATGTCAAGAAAAAAAAAGAATTTCCTAAATAATCCCTCCAAGTTTGCTGTGTAAAAAAGCCTGGCCCTTTTAAAGATGTCGCTCTTTATCTTCTGGGGACATAAGACGCTGGTTCTTGCAAAATTCTTTCTGGATCGAGCTGAGATAGAAATCATGATCAATATAGCGCAAGCCACGTCCCTGTCACAACAGTGCACAATAAAGGTTTAGCACAGCTTCACGGCTTCATGTTGTCATGGAAGATGAGTTGAAGAACAGTGAACCGTGAGAGGGTGGGAAATCCGTCAAATCAGTGCTGCAATAAAAGACTCAGTTTTTGATGCCTTGGAGCAAATCCGCCACAGTTCAGAGCTCTCAACCCCACCTCTTCCTGTAACCAGCCTAATTCTCACAATTCTTTATATGCTCTGATTGGGAATCAGGGAACCTGTAACCCAAATTCACCTGAAAGACACCACGTTGGACAAAATTGTATTTTTGAGGAAAATATATACTTTAGCCTAGTTCAGAATCCAGTACATTATCTTCAAGCTTATGCAACTAAAACCTCATTGCAAAAATGGCTCTTCTGACAGATTTTCAACACTAGTTTAGCAAACTTGCGATAGTAGTTGCTTTGAAAATTGTGATATAAAATGTCCTGTCCAATATTAGAAAAGACAGGTCCAAAAGCTCCTTTGAGCCTTCCTAATTACTTGATATCAAAACAAAAGGCTATTAGTACTAGCCTAGCACTCATTCAATCGGGCTACATAAGGGCTGGTGCCATTCTGTCTCATCCAAGGCGAAGTCTTTGGTTTTACGTGTTTTTTTTTCGGAATCAGGAGTTAGGAATGAAAGCCAGCAAGCAGGCTGTGACTGGCTGTGATTTTTCTTTCTAGGTCAAACTGCACCTCACATTGTAACTACATGCAACCTTACAACTGCTTCTTTTCTCCAAAGCATTCTTTAGAAATGGCAATTTAGATGAATTAAGGAACAATATATTTAACTCTTTCCTGACTGGTAATGTCTCTGGACCATTTGTTTCAGGTATGTTGTGCAGGCCTGCCAAGGCATTTTGTTTCTTGAAACAAAGGTCTAAGTAACATCTTCCCAATTTCCAGAAAGATAGTTCTTTATTTACAACCATTTGTTTAATGACTCTTCAAACTTACAATGGCACTGAAAAAAGTGACTTACAACCAGTCCTTGCATTTACAACTCAAATACCATTAGAGGTGGGCTGCTACTGGTTCGCACCAGTTCAGGCAAACTGGATGTTAATTTTACATCTGGTTCACTGAACCGGTAGTTACAATGACTGGCTGGCGCCACCCACCTTGCCCTACCCCTCCCAGGAGTCTCCACATGGGCCATTTTGGATCACAGATAAGTGTAGGGCCTCCTGGAGGCTCCAGAAGGCCAGAAACGGGCCCATTTCTGGCCTACAGAGAGCCTCTGGAGCCAGGGGAGGCCATTTTCACCATCCTAGAGGTTTGAGGAAAGCCTCTGGAGTCCGAGGAGGGCAAAAAATGAACCTCCCAGAAGTTCTGGAAGGCCAGAAATGGGCCTGTTTTCACCCTCCAGAAGACCTCCAGAGCATGGGGAGGCCGTTTTCACCTTCCTGGAAGCTCTAGGAAAGCCTCTGAAGCCCAGGGAGGGAGAAAATGCCCTCCCTGCCGTGATGCAGAAGGCTGACTAGGCCATGCCCACCATGGCCATGCTCACCTAGCAACGGGCAGAGAACTGGTTCCTAAATTTTTTGAAGCCAGCTCCTGCATATCATCATTATGGTCATGTGATAAAAATTCAGGTGCTTGGCAACTGGCATGTATTTACAATGTTTACAGCGTCCTGGGGTCATGTGATCGCCATTTTCGACCTTTCCAGTTGGTTTCACTCAAGTAATGCAGGAAGCTGGATTTGCTTAACAACCATGACAAAAAGTGTGTAACATTGAGCATGATTCACTTAACAACTATCTTGTTTAACAACAGAAATTTGGGTCAGTTGTATCATAAGTCAAGGAGTATCAGTATTCAACAGCCAACCAGACTAGGATTTAAATCTTCAACATTAGGAGGGTAACAACATCTGCTCCTGCAGAAATAGGCAAGATGTGATCTTCCAGATGTTTTAGACCTTGACTTTAGCTAACAGTCAGGGATGATGGGAGCTGCCGCACCGAGCTAGTGGTCCAGATGTTGCCTGCCTCCAGCAGTCATGGTTTGGAGATACAGGGCTGATCCTGTGTTACACAGTTCTACTGACCTAGCATCCTTGGCATTTGCCTGATGGATGACCCTGATGGTGGACAGTTTTAATACAACACAATCTCTGAAAGGAATCTCTGGACATGTTTGATTCTAGCGTCCTCATTAGTAACTATACCTACTTTGTTTCCAGTTTTTCCAATCATGTCCAATATGTAATAAAATAAAATAAAATGTTATTTAAACAATAAGAGAATTGGCAAAAAAAATCTGATTGAGAAGGAACAAGTAAACAGAGCAACCATTTTTGACTAGACTTGATCATGAATGGAGTCATGTTCTTCTACAAAGATAAAATTGTTAAGGGTTTATAGAAATAGTCTTTTCTGTTACATAGCCCTTATTTTCAAGGGAACAATGGAAAAGGGGCCAACAGTTCTGATTTATTGAGATCTCCCTTTCTATTTCTTTTAGGAACTAAGAAGAGCTTGAACTTATCACACAATGTTGGCATGAAATATTATAAGCAACCTCAAATGGAGATCTGATTTATGGCTAAAGTTGCTTACAAGAAGAACAGCAAAATTTCAAAAATCTCACTCAGTGAAAAATTACTTTCTGAATAAAGTGAAAGAAAACTGCAAAGACAAACTCTTACTGGCAGAGTGGAAAACAGAAAATAGGATTCAAATATTTTCATGTTCTACTCTAAGAAAATTAGCATGCTATCTCTGCCTTGCAACTGAAATAGTATTTTTGCTCTTTCTTATTGACTCTACATTCTTCTTTTTCTTTATATATCAAATTTTAATCTGCAAGCTCCAAGAGCACAAAGGGTTCCTCTGTTTGCCCTTCATAAACTTTTTGAGCCTTGAATAATGCTACACAGTGTAACAAATCAGTTAGTGGACCTTGAATTCATCATTATTAATTTCCCATTTATTTCACGACATCTATTCCAAATAAACCTGGATCCCTTCCTGTTGTAGTTGAGCAATGAGAGGCTGAACCAGGGCATGGATGCAACAATACTTTATTATGTCAATAAAGGACTGAACGTGCTAACCAAGCCTGGGACTGGCTCGCAGTGATCAGCGGCTGACCGAACCCCGCAGCCCGCTTTTATAGCCGGCTGCCGGGGGAGGTCAGCCAATGAGGGACAGCAAACGCCCCCGCAGCGTGAGCGGACCTGAGGGGGAACTCTTGCAAGTTCCAGGGACATAACACTTCCCCTTTTCCTTTCTCTATCTTCCCCAGGTATTCTCCAAAAAGCCTTAAGTGTGAAATGCATTGAACAGATGTAAAATATAATCCAGAGTTTATGCTCTTTACTCTGTTAATATTATCAGCAACAGCAAGTGAACGTAGGAGAAGGAGTGGCAGAACCTGGGGCAGAGTTAAAAGAGGCATCCGCCTGGAATCCCTACATCGCCACAGGTGGACCAAGTCCATCCTCCACCTTGAATTCCATTCACACTTAGCTAATTCCAAGCAGATGCTAACCGTTAATTGAGATTCCTTTGCACAGGCTTTGTAGCAATAATTCAGCTTAATTATAACTTCATGTGTGGGCCTGGACTTTCGCACCTAACATTAGAAAAAGAAAACATGCAAAAAATTGGATTAAAGCCCTTCATTTTAAACTAGTCTGAGTTTTGTATGCCAACAAATATGCTCTGTTCCATGGCCCCTGGGTTTTTTCCACAATCAGGTAGGTTTCAGTACATAGAAAAGAGAGGTCCATGGTACTCTTTGCCTCAGGCAGTGAAAAATCTTTGGTTGACCCTGCATAGGTCAGTTTCCCCACCATAAAAAAAAAAAAATTCTGATTCTTTGAAAGCCAAAGTAGCAATCTTTGCCAAAGGCTTCGATCTTTCACAGATTATCATAACCTTTAATCTTTTCATCCCTTATAAGCCTGGAAGCAAAATAAAAAAAAACCCCAAACAAGTCTTAATAATGACAGATTTTAGAATATGGATTTCAAGGAGCGGGAAGCTTACGCATTCAAAATGGGGCTATTGTACGGTTAAAGTAGATTAATATTGGAAACTCACAAGGCATCTGCTGGCAAAACACACACACACACAGGATCACATTGATTGCCCTCTGAAAGTGCAATCAATGTGATCCTCTGTGTGTGTGTGTGTGTGTGTGTGTTTTGAAAGCAGATTTTATTTTCATTTTTGGCATCTGAGAAGGAGGCTGTAACTATGCATGATGTGGCTTTACTGGGATTTTATTTTTTTTTTAAAAAAACCCTTCCCTCTAAAAAGCAAGTAATAAGCCACTGGATGCATTCTTAAAGCATTTGGTTGTAGCTGTTGCTGTAATTTATAGGTTGTATTTTTAGAGCAATGGAGTGTGTCTGCTCCTCACTCCCTAGGTGTGTAGTCAGAGAGGAATAAGTCAGAAACAGGAATAGGAAAGAGGAAGATACTTTGGATTATGATTTCCCCACTCCAAAAGGCCTTAAATGCAATAAATGAGAAACTTTAAGACACTGGAACCCAGAATTGGCTACTCCTCTCTTCACCTGGAAAGTAACTTACACTATCACAGCAAAATCATTTTTCTTTGGAAAAAGAGGACCTAAACACCAGTCCTCCTTAGTTTTAGTAGCTGCATATGAATTGGTATACAGTGCTGTGACCTTCCCACATCGATTCTGATTTAATACAAGAAGGAAAATTATAGATAGTTCTAAAATGATGATGACAAACCTACCTGGGGGTTACTTTAATGTCCTAGATTTGAAGTTCTGATGGTCGCCCTCCAGTGCTGTGGTCATTTGACTGCATTTTACAACAGTTTTTGCAAAAAAAAACCCTGGCATTTACTTCTATTTTTTTGGCAAAACTACACCCATAGCAAGGCATTGGTTCATTTAATGACCTTAGCATTTGCTTAATGACTACGGTGGTTACTTTATGACTGCCAAGTTTGCTTAACAACTGCTGCAAAAACAATAATAAAATTAGGACAGTCACATGATAGACCCGTTTTATGACTTATAACTGTAAAGGACATGTTCTATTATATGGACATAAATTGAGGATTATCTGTATGAGAGGACAGTCTGATATAAGTGATGTGGATTCAAATAACATCATCCAGTGGAGTAGAGAGTAAACAACTGAAAGTTAAAGTATAATGTGAGTGTTCCCTCATATTTGTTCTGCTTACCTGGATTGTGAGGCCCCCCTCATGCCCTAGTCATCTCTTGGCTGGATTACTGCAACACACTGTACATGGGGCTACCACTGAAGAGTATTTGGAAATTACAGCTGGTGCAGAATGCAGCAGTGTGCACATTTCTGGGGTCCCTTAGCAGAGGTGGTATTCAGCAGATTCTGACCAGTTCTAGAGAACCGGTAGCAGAAATTTTGAGTAGTTCAGAGAATCAGCAAATACCACCTCTGACTGGAGATTTTACAGTATCCTTCCCCTGCCACGCCCACCAAGCTACCCCCACAGAACCGGTAGTAAAATTTTTTGAATCCCATCACTGTCCCTTAGGGTGACACATATCACACTACTGTTGTACAAGCAGCATTAGTTGCTAGTTTGCTTCTGAGTCCAAATCAAGATATGGGTTACCTCTATACGGTATGGATCTGAGGTATCGGAGGAGCCGTCTCACCCTAATGAGTCTAGCCACCCCACTCATGCCAGGGGAAAAGGCCTGCTACAGATCTCATCTGCTAAGGGATTCTGATGGGCAGGGTCAAAGAGAAGAGCCTTTTCTGCTGTAGCCCCCGTACCTGTGGAACACTCTGCCACCAGAGGTGAGAACAGCTCCCGTGCTTTTGGCCCTTTGGAATGGTATTAAAACTTGGTTTTGCCAGTTGGCTTGGGATCCTGAGTGGGGCGCTCAACTGCTGAAGGTGGTTGATGAGGTAAGACGATCTCATCCTCATCTCCTCTAGACCTGTTTTTTTTTTCCTATAGTTTTAAAGTTTTAAATTGCATGGTTGTAATATTTTAATTATTTATATCTATTGGTCTTTTTATAAATCTGTAAGCTGCTCAGTCACTTTATAAGAGAGATGGGCAGCATAGAAAACATAGAAACTGAATACATACAATAAATACTTCTGCCTTGAACAGTTGCCGCAGGGCGGGTGCCACAAAGAAGAGGGAGTCAAGCTATTCTCCAAAGCACCTGACGGCAGGACAAGAAGCAATGGATGGAAACTAAACAAGGAGAGAAGCAAGCTAGAACAAAGAAGACCTTTCTTGGCAGTTACATGTTTATGGAGATTCTCAGTCATCCAGGTCATGGTTATCTCAAAGGTACTTTTTACTATGTGGAAACACTGGGGAAACAAAACAATTATTTCATAAACGCATGGCACCACATAGGAAAACAAACCCATCAGGAGAAGATTCAGCAGTATATCTCCATTTAAAGGACAAAGGCCAGTCTTTTGAAGACAGCAAAGTCCTCATTTTGGACAGAGAGGACCGCTGGATTGAAAGAGGGGTCAAAGAGGCCATCTATGTCAAAATTGAAGAGCCATTTTTTAACAGAAAGTGGGGGATTCAATATCATCTATCTCCAGTCTACAACACAGTCCTTTCAATAGTTCCAAGAAGGCTCCACACACCTGTTTGCACTACTTAGGGGACCTTGATGACACAGATAAAATGATGCAAATGACCCACTGTCTTCAAGGAGTATAAATGCTTCCATTCCCCACCATCTAGTCAGAGCTGAAGAAGCTTCTTGGATGAAAAGCAAAATGTCTTCAAAGAAAAACCAGAAAGTTCAGTTGCCTCTTGAAAAAAAGCACCTTCGGGACATTCTTGACAGTTAGAACCATTAATCAATCGAAGGAGTTTTCTCCAGAAGTTGTGGTCACTGGAAGGTTTTAAGAAGAGATTGGATAACCATTTGTCTGGAATGGTAAAGGTATAGGGCCGTGATTGCAAACCTATGGCACATGTGCTACAGGTGACATGCAGAGCCATTTGTGCCGGCATGCAAGCCACAGGCAAACTTTTTACCTCCCTACGCATGTGCGTTCCTCACAGCTGATTTTCAGCCTGTTTGAGGCCTATTTCGGGCTCCCAGAGGCTTAGGAAAGCCTTTGCAGGCCCCCAAAATAGGCCCATTTCATCACTTCCTGTATTTCTGGAAATACTGGAAGTGACAAAACGGGCCCATTTTTTGGCCTGCAAAGGCTGAAGAAGTTTTCCTCAAGCCTCTGGGAGGCTGAAAAAGGCCTCAAACAGACTGAAAATCAGCTGAGAGGCTCAGTGCTGGTTAGGGGGTGGCGGGTGGCAGGGGGATTGCGCATGTATGCACAGGGGGAGGGGTGGCACATGCATTGTGCACAATGTTTGGCACAGGAGCCCAAAAAGGTTAGCCACCACTGATATAGGGTTTCCTGCCTGACAACGGGTTGGACTAGAAGACCTCCAAGATACCTTCCAATTCTGTTATTCTGAACATTTCTTCTCTCCATCTGCTTCTTTTCTCCCAGAGCAATCCTGAATAAGAATAGTGTGTGCACCTTTTTGCAACCTCAAGTACTGCTTAAAATTACTTGCATATACACTTTATATGGATGGGTAGCCAACCACAGCTTTAAAGATGCATTTAAACTCATGAAACTTTTATATGCATTCAAAGGTGACCGAAAATCCAAGTTTGCTAACTAAGCATCTACTATGAAAAAGTCTCTCTCTGTAGTATGTTACCATTCTGGATCATATAGTATATGGGTCAGTACTGTTGCTGGCATTTTTGATTCCCAAAATATTGCTTAGCCTTATGAATAATTGTAAAAGAGATAGATTATTATTTTTACCTTATTTTTACACAGAACTAAGGCTGGAAGCTTGCATAAAAAGATCTTTCGTGATAGATTTTAAATGTCCACAGCACCAGAAAAGAAAAAAGAAGTGGATGGAAACTGATCAAAGAGAGAAACAATCTGGAATTAAGGAGAAACTTCTTGACAGTGAGGACAGTTAACCAGTGGAACAGCTTTGCCCTCAGAAGTTGTGGGTGCTTCATCACTAGAGGTTTTTAAGAAGAGACTGGACAGTCAGTCTGAAATGGTATAGGGTTTCCTTCTTCAGCTGGGGGCTGGACTAGAAGACCTCCAAGGTCCTTTCCAGCTCTATTCTGATTGAAATAAATTCCCCGTGTTAAATGTGCATTGTGAGCAAAGGCTGGAATTAATGTGTGTGTGTGTGTGTGTGTGTGTGTGAAAACAAGAGACAGAGAGACAGAGTGTAGGAAGAGGGAAAACAAGGATAATAAACCTCTTTAACAGCTAACTTTTTTGCATACACCAAAGAACAAGCAGTTTTAAAACTCTTTGCACAAGATAGAGCCATCATAAAAATGGAGGTAATTGGCACAGTGTTTTTCCATCGATGAGAGTAATATAATTTGAAACAGACCCAAGTAAAATGGTTTAATTGACTGATGGAGCAATTAAGCTCACCTTACAGCAAAAGGCTTCTTGAATGGCCATTATTTAAAATAAAATTAAACAAGCTAGTTTCATTGAGGACCTCCAGAAGGAGATCTAGATCAGTGTTTATCAATCTTAGCAACTTCAAGATGCGTGAACTTCAACTCCCAGAATACCTCAGCCACTGATCTAGACTCTGTAGTTTTGGCTTCTGAATAAAAACATAGTCCAAATCGAGATACATTTTTCCTCTGGATAGAAGTCACAAACAACTGCTTTTTTATGTTAATGGTATAAGATTCTGAAGAGTTGGTGTAGTGCAGGGATCTTCAAACTTGACAGCTTTAAGACTTGTGGACTTCAACTCCCAGAATTCCTCTCCAGTCATGTTAGCTCAAGAATTCTGGGAGTTGAAGTCCACTAGTCTTAAACTTGCCAAGTTTGAAGACCCTTGGTCTAGTATCTAAAGCACCAGGATAGAAAGAGGGAGACCTTGAGTTCAAGTCCCATCTCAGCCCTGAAAGCTAGTTGGGTGATTCTGGGCCAGTCCCTCTCTCTCAGCCCAACTTAGCTCCCAGGGTTGTTGTGAGAAAAATAGGAGGAGGAAGTTTCACCGCCTTGAGTTATTTGTAAAAAATAATAAAAGTGGGAAATAAATAAATAAAATAGAAAAAGGTAACTCTGCAGATCAAAGGACTGCTTAAGTCACTGTGTGCAGCTGAGTTGCCGTGAAAGGCTAAAATTATTGATGAAACAAAATGTGTTGCAGTTATTTTCAAGCAGCAAATATTTACTGTTGGACTTTGGGCCAGTTTGTTGGGATCATTTGACTATTTCTTTTTTATTTATGCTATATTTCTTTCCAAGACAGGCTACAAGGCAGTAAATCATTAGAGGGAAAAATAACTAGTCATTATTTCAGTTACACAGATATTGATCCAAGTGTGGTTAGTTTTAAGAAGAATTTGGGATAGTTTGAGATAGTTTGAAGACAATGGCATTTCATAAAATTCCTGCATTTCATTGCAGGGAAAAAGTTTTCACTCTCAGCCAGTGCTTCTCTCCTGAATTCAGGAAAGCTGATTCTTTCTCCAAGACATTACAGAATAACATTGTCCCTTGGTCTCATCTTTTTCCAGATTTGGAATAATGTAATTTTTTTTTAAATGCATGAGGTGCAAAACATACTTTTCTAACCAAGAGTGAACTGCTGGTATTCTTCTAGCTTAAGTTGAAATAAGATGTTGTTTGAGTTTAATAAATGTACCGTGTTTCACTTCAGGATTGATCTTTCTTTTTATTCATTCTAGGTTAATTGGCAGGGCGGAAAATAGTGTTTTCCCTTCCCTCACCTACAAAGAGTATCGCTGGAATGTTTAGCTATTTCAAATTGCATTGGCTGATTTGAAGAAGTATATGGCAAAATCATGAAGCACCAGGTTATTTTATGCCAATCACGCACATATCCATAGACAAATGGGAGTGACTGAATTTTGTAGAAAATTTTCACTGAAGATAAAACAGCCTTTTATCTTACACTAAAACCACCCTCTCCATTTGATCATTGTAATGACCACAGGCCTTCCTTAGTGTATCAGTAATCTGCATGCTTGATGTAAAGGACACAATCATTTGCTGTTTTTAAAAAACTCACTGTTATCTACTGACATTCCCATTTTAATTGTTACTTTGAAGTGAGCTCTTGGTTTCCAACTGTTTGTTATTCTGAATAATTGTGGACAGTCATTTTGTAAACGTCATTCTGACTTTCAAGCACTAAACTAATTATTGAATTAGTTCAATAATTATTCTATAAACATAGTCCTCGACTTACAACAGTTCATTTGGTGTCTGTCCAAAGTTACAACGCCATTGAAAAAAGTGACTTATGACCGTTTTTCACACTTAAGATCGCTACAGAAGCCCCAGGATCATGGGGTCAAAATTCAGATGCTTGGTAACTGGTTCATACCGTACTTATGACCATTGTTGTGCCGCAGGGTCATGGGGTCACTTTTTGCAGCCTTCTGACCAGAAAAGTCAATGGGGAAGCCAGATTCACTTAACAACCAGGTCATTATCAGCTTCAGTGATTCATTTAACAACTGTAGCAAGAAAGGTTGTAAAAATGTGTTAAATCCACTTAACAGATGTCTCATTTAACAGCAGACATTGTGGTCGTAAGTTGAGGACTAAGTGTACTGTAAACTGAATGCAAGGTGTGATTTTTTTGGACTAGCAAATGATGATCATGCATGATAGATTTGATCTGATGCACACATTTAAGGTCATTATTTATTCCTCTGTCTCTTTATTGGTAAGGTGACCAACTTTTTTACAATGAGAAGGAGGACGCAAATACATTCAAGAAAAAAAACAAAGCCACTTGCGTGTGGTGCATTCTCTCAAAACAGTTCTCCTGTGTGGAGAGCATGCGTCTCATAAAAGTGTCTTGCCACAATGTACCGAGCCTTGATGAATCGTCATATCAAATACAAATACATCATATCACACACAACGTATCGGATCGGCATCGATCAAATACGGAGATTTACAGATTAATCTTCAAATATCAGAAAGGAGGACATGTAGGAGGACACATTTCGAGGGAGGACAGAACTTATGAGAGGAGGACTATCCTCCCTAAAGGAAGACGGTTGGACACCTTATTATTGGTTAATCTATTTTATTTAACTGTGAGTTTGGCAGATGACAGGATGAGCTATAGAACCAGAGGTGAGAATCAAATTTTTAAACAACTGGTTCTGTGGGCATGGCTTAGTTGGTGGGCGTGGCTTGGTGGTCATGTGACTGGGTGGACATGGCTTGGTGATCATGTGACTGTCTGGGCATGGCCAACTCAATATCACTCACATCGAGGCATGGAACTCCTCGCCTGGCCTCTCATGGCTGTGGGGATGCTGCAACAGTTGTGTGAAAAATGGTCACAAATCACCTTTTTCAGTTACATTGTAACTTTGAATGGTCACTCCAAACAAACAAAGTACCAGCAAAGGAGGGGGAAAAAAATCCAGAGAAGTTCCTGAGACAGGAAGTCTAGTCCTGCCAAGAATGTAATAAGGGTTAACGGAGAGGCAGTTTCTGTAAGCAACACCAGAATGTTTCCTTCCTGCCTTCCTTACAGGATTAGGCCAGTAATTTCTTCTAACAACTGGTTTTCCGAACTGTCTAGCGAATAGGTGCAAACTGGTAGAATCCCAACCCCCTATAGAACTGCACCAACAGCTAGCCAGCATTTGCTTACAGAACAACCTGAAAGAAAATCAGGAATGGCAGACAAACCTGGCAAAGAATTCAGTTCCTGGAGACAATTCCATCATTACCTTTGGAATATACAAGATACTGTCTGTGTGAAAACAGACACCTCTCTGCTTGTTTTTACAGTTTCCAAGACACAGACAAGTTTGCACAATCTGGAAATGATGCAGATTCTTCTGAGAGCTCTTAATTGTCCATGATTTTTTTTTATTACTTATTTTGGGTCCTGCCCTATGGATTTCAGCTATGTTTTATCCTGAAGGAGAGAGAGAATACATTCTTGGCATACAAAAGGCCCCAGATTTAATCCTTGGTTTCTTCAAAGAGGCCAGGCAAAACCTCCAGCCTAAAATTTCAGAGCTGCTGCTGAGCAGTGAAGATTGTAACTAAGATACGGAGGCTAAAATCTGAAAGAAAGCCGCTTCCAATTTTCCTGCATCGGTACAAGCCAGTTTGGTCTAGTGATTAAGGAATCACGCTAGAAACTGGGGAAATGTGACTTCTGGTCATGCCTTAGCCATGAAAGCCGGCTGGATGACTTTGAGCCATTACTTTCTCTTAGCCCAGCTCAGGTCACATCATAGAATTGTAGTTGTGGGGGAAATAGGGGGAGGGAGTACAATATATATGCTGCCTTGATTTGTTTGTTAAAAAAAATAAAATAAAAGCAAGATATAAATAAAAAAATAAAAAAATAAAGCAAGGCAGAACCAAAGTAGGTCAGAAATGGTTTCCTGCTGAAATATTGAGAAATATTCCAAGAGGACAAGAAAGCCATCTTTTAAGGCAATGGATGTGAAATTTGACAGTCAAGGATCAGGAACAGGGAATTTTCTGCTTTCTGTTTTCCCCAATAACAATTCCATTCATGCTGAGCTTGATATGCTAACCAGGGTTACAAAAAGAAATGTTCTTTTTTTCATCCAAATGTTAAGCCGGTTTTCAAATCCACTCAGGAAGATTCCTCCCTATATATCTATTTTTTTGTTTTGCTTCTGATAAAGGGGGAATATTGGGCAAATCTGAAAACTAACTAGTGTGAGGAGACGTATGGAAATTAAAAACTTCAGACACCCTGGATTCAAGCTTTTCACGGTCACATTTGAGGTGAAAAGCAGAGCAAGCCCTGTCTGTTTTAATGGTATGGTTTGTGGTAATTCCCATATTGCACCATTTATTTATACAAGGAAGAATCCAAACTAACTTTACAGTCAACATTTTTAATTTAAGTATTTAAATTTATTCCTCTTTAAGATCATGTTCATAAGTTGTACCAGAATCAACATTTATAAAACGGAGTGGCTGTATATTGTTTAAAACATGCCTTACAAAGCCAGACAGAAAGAAACATAAACTTTTTCTTATGAAATAATATCAATGCATCAGCAATGGTTTCCTGATGTTCAGGAAATATATCAGACACAATGCAAAAATCTGGGTTGCCAAAATAAGTTTCATACAACCTAGAAAGAATAAAAGGGAAGCTTTTCTTCAGTTCAAATGTGTTTCCTGATGCCTTCATGGACTCACTGAAGACTGAAGTGTTTTCCATTATTCATTCCAAAGTTGTTATTGTTGACCATGTTGTTGTTTAGACCAGTGGTCACCAACTGGTGGGCTGGGGACCACTGGTGGTCCATGAGAAAATTTTGGTAGTCCGCAGAGAAATGTCCCCTCAAAGCAGTTAATCCAGGCTGCCTGGAAACAAGACTGCACCGCCCACATGGCCCGCCCACCCGCTGGCCCACATCCTTTGTCCAAGCACAAATTTTACCTTGAGTAGAGCAACACGAGCTGGAACTGGAAGTTAAGATCAATGGTTGGGGAGGGAAATCCGCTCCAGGGTGGCTGATGTTGGTGGGAAAGTCGGTCCCATATTCCAGAGCTGCAGTAGTCACAAGACTGGCCCTTTGGTCATCCCGGAGCAGCTCCTCCAGTTTATGGCAGGCCAGTACACCCGGGTGGAGGAGCAGCTGCTCCAGGATGACCAAAGGGCCAGTCCTCTGACTACTGCCAGCTCTGGAATATGGGACTGACTTTCCCACTGTCAGCAAGCCACCGTCAGTCAAAATTCTTACTAGTGGTCCATGGGATTTAAAAGTATGAGCTTAGTGGTCCCTAAGGTCCAAAACTTTAGCAACCCCTGGTTTAGACTAGTCTGCCGATTGGAGGTAGTTTGCGTTTTCGAAGCCAAGGACAGCCAGAAAAGGGATTGTCAATCAAGTCAAGATTGGGGTGTTAACCTTTGTGGGAAGCCTCACCCCCCCAAAATGAAATATTTTGAGGAATATTAAAAAAGGCAGATTATATTTCCCTAAATGAGAAATGGAGAAACATATTTTTAGAGCCAGGAAGCAGCACCCAAGTCTTTCTTAATAGCCCAAAGCAGATGCCAGCACTTAAGAGATAAAGAGCTTATTGAAAAAAGCCAACTATCTAGATGGCTTTATTCATAAGCAAAGCAAATACTGCAGGCAGAAATCCATTCAAGACAGGATATTTCAAAACTCCTTGGCAGAATGGTAAGATTAGAAAGCAGCATCTCACCCTAGATCCAACACAGGACAAAAGCCATTAGCCACAATAGGAATTGCCCAACACAAGCCCCTTCATTGTAGTCCAAACTTCAAAGTCACAGAAACCTGGGAGCTCAATAAACAATAAGCCAGAGGTTGACCAGATTAGCTCAGACAAACACCTAGGATTTGCATTTCCTCTTTTGCCTATAGAGCCAGCTATGACCCCTACATGACCCCATAAGAATCTGGCAATAGCCAATAGAATACATGTTCTTGCACAGGAACAGGAAGCTCAAATGCAAAGCCCAAAGAAGGCATAAAACCCACCCATACTCAACTCCATTTTGTCATCTGCCCAGAAACACATGTGGTTCTGTTTCATCATTAAACCATCTTTCCAATCAGCCACCATGTTTCCAGTGTCTTTCTATTGAATCAGATGGATATTTCTTCCCAACACCTTGTAATCAAAACCACCTTTTTTTTACATGCATCATACATGTGACACCAATATAAAAAGACAGGGCTTCAATGGTGTAGCCACAGTTTATTCTTTCATTAGTATTTTACTTATTTATATCCTAACCTTATATAAACAACTCAAGAAAGTGAACATAGTATCCTTCCTCCTATTTTCCTCACAGCAACATCCCTGTGAGGTGGGTTGAGCTGAGAGAGTGATTGGCTCAAAGTCACCTAGCTGGCTTTCATATCTAAGAGAGGATTAGAACTCACGGTCTCCTGGTTTTTAACCTGGTGCCTTAACCACTAGACAAAACTGGCTCTGTTGTTGCCATCTCAATTATTTATTTTTGGCCAGTTGCCATCTTGATTTTTCGACACTCCCCTCTCTGTAGATGTTCCTGCTAACCGCAGGTGACCCTGCCTATCTTTTCAAGATCAGGTGAGGAAGGATAGATGCTTCACAATTAAATATTAAAACATTAAAACAATTCAGCCCATGCTGAAGAATATTATTTCCCCCATCTGAGATCCTTTTCTGAATCCTTTTATCTATCCTCAGTTAAACATGTGGTAGGCAGGTGAAAGCTGTTTTCAAAAAAGCATACCATTAATGCCCTTTAACCGAGATAGGAATGTTTTACTCTCTCTTCAGCTATTAGAAGCAAATATTTTTTTTCCATTCTATCCTGCTGTTTGCTGCCAATTGTGCCTCAATGTATGCTGTCCTGACAGCTCCCATCAATCTTTTTCCCCCCTTTGTTTTAATTGCATTTTTGAAATCAATTGTGTCCCTGTCTATAAAATCATGGAGGGCAGCCTAGATCTTTTTCATTTTTTAGTGTCAAATTTTACACAGATGTTTTAACCGAGGCCAGCATTCCAGCGGAGAACAAGATGGTACCTGCCATTGGAATGCAGAGTGTGGGAGCTCCAAAGCTGCTTTGAACTCAAATGGGATGTAGGAAAAGGGGAGGAAACCCAGCAGGGTCTGAAATCATCACTCATGCTTGCCCAGTGCAAGTTTCATTGACAATATTTCATGCAGTTTCCCTGTGGACTCAGCTCTGGGCAGGGAGCTGGTTTGAAACACGCTGCATTTGCCCACAAAATGGAACTTTGAAGTTCTGACAAATTTCCTTTTTATGAGTCGTTGTCAGGATGGTTGATAACATACAGGTACAGGTAGTCCTCAACTTTACAACAGTTCATTTAGTGACTGTTCAAAGTTACAACGGCATTGGAAACAGAGTGACTGATGACCGCTTTCACACTTATGACCACTGCAGCCTCTCCAGAGTCACATGATGAAAATTCAGACGCCTGACAATTGACTCATAATTATGATGGTTTTCAGTATCCCAGGGTCATGTGATTATCTTCTGCAACCTTCTGACAAGCAAAGTGAACTAATTTAACAATTGCAGTGATTCACTTAACAACTGTGGCAAGGAAGGTTGTAAAATGGGGCAAAACCTGTTTGTATTTTATCTTGGATAGACCATCTCTTCCGAGCCAAATAGGAAAACAGGATAATTGTCTGGCTTGGTGAAACAAGAATATATTTTGTGGAACAGGAGACTTAAATGGTTTGGAGCAATAAAAATAAATAAATAGCAGAAGGAATAGTTATGATGTTTTATGCCTACTTTCTAGCATAATTTTAAAAAATGGTTAAAGTTTAGATTGTTGATAAAAGGGATTCACTCTTTTCAGGAACTCAGTTTCAAATGTCAGTTTGCTTAGGGCTCAAAGGTCAAGCCAGCACTTCAGATGACTCCCACAGGCCAAACAGTAACCAGGAAGCAAAATTATAATCAGTGCAACTGATAAAAAGATTGGTGTAACATGAGTCATCAACCAGGTACTGGAAAAGACCCGGCCCTTGAAATCTAGCACAACGTTTCGTGAAACTGTTCCTTGGAAACCAGGACTCTCCAAACAACTTGAAGATGTTGAAGTGGTTGGTATTTCCCATATCTAAGTGAAGGATCTCTCTCTCCCTCCCTCCCTCCCCCCCCCACTCTCTCTCTCTCCTTTCTCTGCCAAACTTTAAACAGTCACAAGCCCTGCAGGGAATCTATACAATCTAACCTCAATCAAATATTAGATGGGCCTTTTCCAGAGCTCACTCTGAGGGCTCCTAGGAACTCTGTGGCGGGAAATTTTCATGGGATTCCATATTTGACCTTGTAGATCTCACCCAAGTCCTCATATTGTGTCCTTTTTAAGATGTCCCCAGGTGTGTTACGATCGCCCAAACTTTTCCAAAGGTGAGGAGCACACCGATAAATTCTATGTTTATTTTTTTAACCACACAATCCCATATCAGGTGCCCAATATGTTCACCAAGCTACACAGCTGTGCAAAACTTAGATGTCTCATTTTATTATCCTATTATGGTTTCTTTCTTTTTTCTTTCCCAAAAAGCGAACTGCTGTGTCAAACTCTCTTTATTACTGTCAAGGCTGGTCAAACCATCAAAGACTAATACAGATATTTGGTTCGAATCAGTTCACAAGTCAAAGAAATACCCTAACTATGAATGAATCTACAACTGAGCTGAGGGCCCTTAGAGAAAGGAAGAAAAATATTGAAGGAAGCACCCGTCTCCCTTCCCTCAAAGCACTGCATGTTTGAAGCTGAATAACACAGTGAACCTCACAATGTATCTCCCTCCGTCTTTAGCCAAATGATCAATCTCACTCCTGCTGCCTCCGGTACAAAAGAAAAGGTTTATTCATAATCTAAGCTTCTTTCTACAGACAGGTACAAGAATGAAATACAGGTAGTCCTCAACTTACAACAGTTCCTTTAGTGAACATTCAAAGTTACAACGGCACTGAAAAAGAGACCTGTGACCATTTTTCACACTTATGGCCATTGCAGCATCCCCATGAATACCTAATCAAAATTCAAATGGAACATGAAATAACTAGGCTAAGTAGCCCCGCAATGAGATATTATATATGTATTAGAAGGAATATGTGGGTCAACAATAATTGTACGAGACTAGCAATGTATAAGTAGTATATATGTTATTTGTTGTGGTGTGTATAGCGGAGGAAACGCCAGGAAACGCCACTGTGTTTGATACACCTATATGTAAATAATAAAAATATATTTTTAAAAAAATTCAGACACTTGTCAACTGACTCATATTTATGACGGTTGCAGTGTTCCAAGGTCATGTGATCACCTTTTGCGACCTTCTGTCAAACAAAGTCAATGGGGAAGCCAGGTTCACTTAACAGTCAGATTATTAACTTATCAGCTGCAGTGATTCACTTAACAACTGTGGTAAGAAAGGTCATAAAGTGAGGCAAAACTCACTTAACAAATGTCTCACTTAGCAACATAAATATTGGGCTCAATTGTAGTTGTAATTCAAGGACTACCTGTATAGTTGCCTTGAAGATGCACTTGATCCTTGCAACTTAATGGATACGTTCATGAAGTTTCTTCAGCAACTTCATGGACGTTCTTTGTGATTGTTTTGTATAACACACACCCTTTTTTCACAGCCTATTTTGATTAATAGAGATTTCTTGTGGTCTCTCACCCAAGTCCAACCCTGCTTTGCTTTCTCGATTTCAGTGAAAGTTGGCTAAGAAGCATCACCTGCTGTGACTGACAGCTGAACTGATTTTGAATTTGAGAAAATGCAGCCCTCAGCAAAAGGAAAACCCTTGTAAATTAACACAAATTCTGTTGATTAATGAGTGGCTACATTCAGCCGTCACTCTGAATCATTCCAGCTTTCTTAACATGAGTGATATCATTGCAAGCTTTTCCTTTTCAATGTGCTGATAAAGAGCTTCAGGTTCTTTTATTGTACAGATTTATGCTGACTTTTTAATAATGGTCATCATTTCTAGTGGCAATGGTAGGTAAAATAAGAAAACATGTTAGTTTGTAAAGGAAAAAAAAATAGTAGGAATGCTATTTTGTTAGTTAGAAAAGGTGCTGCCAGATTCTTCCTGGTAGGCAGAATTATATACATTTTGATCTGGCTGGATTAAATGTAAAGAAAAACAGGTAATGGCTCACAGGAGTAGATGGTGGTGAGATGGCCAAATTCTTGCCCTGCATGTAATATTTTTTGAAATATGAAAATGTTCTCTGTGCTCAAGTCTTGAGGGAACAGCCTGCAGTTCCTTTATTAAAACGTTCATCAGTATATAGTGCCAGTTTCAGAGACTGATGTTTTCAGGACACCGTTGAAACATTTAACTCTGCTTCTCCAGATCAAGCTGGCACCATGCTGACCCCGATGGGGTGAATTTTGCTAGGCAGATGGCCTCCACTGCCGGACAGATGTAGGGGCTGAGCATCTATGGCTAAAATCTGGACTAGAAAAGATCAATACTCTCATCTCTGTTTAATACTGCAAAGTGGTCATGTTTTACCTTTCTGAAATACAATGCAATGCAATGCAATGCAATGCAATGCAATGCAATGCAATGCAATGCTATGCTATGCTATGCTATGCTATGCTATGCTATGCTATGCTATACTATACTATACTATACTATACTATACTATACTATACTATACTATACTATACTATACTATACTAATAGACAGACAGACAGACAGACAGACAGACAGACAGATAGATATACTTAGATATAGATAGATTTATAGATATAGCTATATAGATATTTTATTTATTTTATTAACATTATTTTTATTTATTTATTTTGTCAAAAGTTTACAATACAATAGAAATAAGAATAAACATAAGTTTAAATATAAGAAATAGGAACTAATAATTGGGGACAGTAGAACAGGGACAGTAGGCACGATTGTGCGCTTATGCACGCCCCTTACAGACCTCTTCAGAATGGGGTGAGGTCAATAGAGATTAGTTTAAGGGTAAAGGAGTGGGGGTTTGAGCAGGTAACAACAGAATCAGGTAGTGAGTTCCAGACATTGACCACTCTGTTGCTGAAATCGTACTTCCTGCAATCAAGTTTGGAGTGGTTTACATTAAGTTTATATGTGTTATGTGCTCTTGTGTTGTTGTGGTTAAAGCTGAAATATTCATTCACTGGTAAGAAGTTGTAACATATGATTTTATGTACTATGCTTAAGTCCAATCTTAGCCAGCGTAGTTCAAGGTTGTCCAAGCCTAGAATCTCAAGTCTGGTAGTGTAGGGTATTCTGTTGCGAACAGAGGAATGTAGATATATAGATATAGATATATTTATTTATTTTATTTTATTTATTTGTATTTTATTTGTCAATTGCTTACAAGATAATAGGTATAAGTAAAAACATAGTTATGAATACATGGATATATATATAAGAAAAAATATATAAAAGAAACAATAGGACAGGGACAGTAGGCACGTTGGTGCGCTGACTGTTCAAAGTTACAACACCACTGAAAAAAGTGACTTATGACCATTTTTCACACTCACGGCTGTTGCAGCATCCCTATGGTCACATGATCAAAATTCAGAAGCTTGGCAACTGACTCATACCTATAATCTTTGCAGTGTCCCGGGGCCATGTGCTCACCTTTTGTGACCTTCTGATAAATAAAGTCAATGGGGGAAGCCAGACTCATTTAACAAACATGTTACTAAATTAACAACTGCAGTGATTCACTTAACAACTGTGGTGAGAAAGTCCAAAAAATGAGGCAAAAATCACTTAACTATGTCTCACTTAGCAACATAAATATTGGGCTCCATTGTGGTTTTTAAGTCAAACATCCCCCCACATACATACACACAGACACAGACAAACACACATACACATCCCAGTCCTTGTCTTACAACCACAATTGCGATTGGAATTGCTAAGTGACATTGTTATTAATAGCAGTAGCACTTAGACTTATACACCGCTTCACAGTATTTTCCAGCCCTCTCTAAGCGGTTTACAGAGTCAGCATATGGTCTCCAGCAATAGATACAAACTCAAGGTAAACTGCACCAAACTAGATTGCAGGAAATATGACTTCAGCAACAGAGCGGTCAGTGTCTGGAATACTCTACCTGACTCTGTGGTTTCTTCCCAAACCCCAAAAACTTTAACCTTAGACTGTCTACTATTGACCTCACCCCTTTCCTAAGAGGTCTGTAGGGGGCGTGCATAAGCACACCAATGTGCCTACCGTCCCTATCCTATTGTTTCTTTTATTTTTCTTATATGTATCCGTGTATTCATAACTATGTTTCTACTTATACCTATTATCTTGTAAGCAATTGACAAACTAAATAAAATAAAATAAAATAAATAAATAAAGTCTATTGAGTTTGGTCAACATACATGCATGAAAGAGGAAGCATCAGGGATGTCTTTTTTGCATTCTTTCATCTAGATTGTTTTCTTAAAGTAATCGTTCTTATATGTATTAATGCCAAGTTGTTTTCATTCTTCTAAATATACTTTAAAATGGATGTTGTAACTTAACCATTGCTTTGCATTACAAGTGCAATGCCTGCAAAACATCTACTGGTTTTTTTTTTCCTATTATTGTTATTATTCTCTGTGTTTCGGCACCAGTGTGTCTGTGCTGAATGTTGTATCTGGCGTGCTTGGTGGTCATGTGACTGGGTGGGCATGTGACTGGGTGGGTATGGCCAACTCAATGTCAAGGGGTGCTTCACCTGGCCCCTCCCCTCCCAGCCATTCCTTGTCACCCAGCCTCAACTTATCTATAGTTCTGTAAAAACGTTGTTCACCTTTTTTGACTTTATTATCTACATACTATAGATGTACTTTCATGGACCACTGACAGGAGAAAATGGCTCACATGCTTTACTCAAGAGTGTGATAGGTAACAGGCTTTTAAGGGGCTGCCAGAAAGAAGAGGGGGGGGATATATTTTCCAAAGCATCAGAAGGCAAAAAAAGAAGAAATGGATGGAAACTGAACAGAGAGAAGCAACCTAAAACTAAGGAGAAACTTACTGACATTGAGAACAATTAACCAGTGGAACTGCCTGTCCCCAGAAGTTCTGGGTGATCAATCACTGGAAGTTTTAAAGAAAAGACTGGACAGCCATTTCTTTGAAATGGCATGGGGTTCACCCCAAGGTCCCTTCTAAGTATTATTCTGACACCTTTCCCAGGATTTCTACTCAGAATTTGGCATCCTCAGTTTTCTTGCCTGAGCTGGGGGTTAGACTAGAAGTCCTCCAAGATCCTTTTCAACTCTTGTTAAACACCTGTATTTTATGCTCTGGACTATTGACATTGAATGCATGTAAACCCTGAAAAATATGTGGTAGCCCTGGGCAAAAGAAAGGCAGAAAAATCACTCTAGGTGTAGGGTCAGTGTAAAATATTAACACATGAATAAATAATGGAACAATTAAAAATAATAGCACAGAGTTTTATCTCTCTCTTCCTATTTTTTTTTCTTTCTTTCTCTCCCTTCCCCTTGGAGAACCGGCAAATACCAGCTCTGACTGACTCTGCCTCCATCTATTCTCTGCCTCCTGAGTCCCAGCTGATGAGCTGGGTCTTCTTTTATTGCTCTGCATAGGAGAACAGAATTGGATAGCAGGTTAATGGGATGGGGAGGGGATGGAGATTTTGCAGTAATCTTCTCCCAGGAGTGGGGAGGGAATGGGATTTTATAGTATCCTTCCCCTGCCACACCCACCAAGCCATGCCCACCAAGCCATGCCCACAGAACCAGTAGTAAAAAAAAAATTGAATCCCACCACTGGATCCCTTTTTCTGAGCTTGTTGTGACTTCAAACTGTTGTTAAACATATGGTCATAAATCAGGATTGCCTGTTATCCCCACACCCCCGGTTCTCATATATACAATATATTATACAATATGACAAGCATAAATATTTACAGTGGGGCTTTTAAGCGGGGTGGCCTAAATGCTTATAAACACCACAATTGATAGAGGGATTAAAAAGGGGAAAGTTAGAAGCCAATAACTCTTCACTTTTTTTTTTTTTGGTTATTTTGTTGTTGGAATTTGTTTCTTTTTTAAAATGAGCAAACAATAAGTAACAATAGTACACAGGCCTTTGTATTAAGCACTAAGTAGATGCCTATATTATACAAGCAGTTGTTTATTAATCTCACAGCTTTAGATCCATGGTGAGATTCATTTTTTTTTACTACCAGTTCAGTGGGTGAGGCTTTGTGGGCGAGGCAGGGAAAGGATACTGTAAAATCTCCAGTCAGAGGTGGTATTTTTTGTTCTCCGAACTGCTTAAAATTTCTGCTACTGGTTCTCCGGCACTGGTCAGAACCTGCTGAATACCACCTCTGCTTTAGATGTAAAATACTACTGTTCCCCAATAATATAATGTACGACTTGTATCTTACAATAATAGAACAATATATTTTTTTTAAAAAAAAGGAAAAGAAATACTCCGCCCCCCTCCAAATCCTCATTGATCCTCAGTATTTTTGGAGCAATCAGCACAGATGTATAGAGCAGTGTTTTTTAAATTGTGGTTGAAAAACACTGGTGGGGTCTCGCAAGAGCATCTCAGCTGTTTCCAAAATCAAAATTATTTGCCAGTCTATATCAAACAATTGTGAGAAGCAACAGTGGCAGCAAATTCATCCATTTTAATTTCTAATATGGTAAATATTGATAAATATAACCCTTTAAAAACCTCTATTGGGATCATTTTTAAAAATGGGAACAGGTCCTGAAAGAAAAAAAAGTTTAAGAAATATAGCTCTAGGTTATTATTTATTGTATGTTCCCCACTTAGCGTGTTTTCTTCCAGCTTTATCTATTTCAGATGACATACTTTTATCCATACAATGTTTGTTTCTGAGCATGTACGACAGGAGAATTTTGTAGAAAAATATTTTGGAAAGCTAAATAATGTTTGCAAGAAACTTCTCATGTTAAGGCATCTTTAGAACCTGGGAATTACACACAGTTGAAGAGTCTCATTGTACACTGTGTTCTTATCTCTTGCAATAACCTCTCTTGCAGTTGCTCCTATGCAGGGTGTGGTGTTAACTGACCGTAACAGTAAATTTAATGATCTTGAGCAGAACAAATGTTTGTGGTGTAACGCTGTATATGTTTACCCAGAACTGTGCCTGTGCTGGTAACTTGGGGTAAAAGAGTAGGTGTGCCTCATTTCTTTCACTTCAGGATAAAATAATTAGGATTATATTTTTATGCTGTATGGCTGAATAAATTCCCACTGAACCAGAGGCGGTATTCAGCAGGTTCTGACCAGTTCTGGAGAACCGATAGCAGAAATTTTGAGTAGTTCGGAAAACCGACAAATACCACTTCTGACTGGCCCCGCCCTCATCTATTCTCTGCCTCCCGAGTCCCAGCTGATTGGCTGGGTCTTCTTTTGTTGCCCTGCACAGGAGAACGGAGCTGTAAAGCAGGTTAGTAGGGTGGGGAGGGAATGGGATTTTGCAGTAACGTTCCCCCAGGAGTGGGGAGGGAATGGAGATTGTACAGTATCCTTCCCGTGCCACACCCGCCAAGCCACACCCACGGAACTGGTAGTAAAAAAATTTGAATCCCACCACTGTTCTGAATGCACTTCTGAGAAAGGTATAATGTAGTAAAAACAGAGATGTTGTATAATTGAGAATAATTCTCCTGAAAATAATGTTCTTCTTGGTAAATAAGGATTGGGTACACACAGCTTTATTACAATGGAAACATTTATAAAGCTATTAGAATAACTGCGTACAAGACAGCTATGACTTCTAATACTGAAAACAAAATTTAAAGTTAACCCCCCTCCAAATCAGATTACATATTATGAAGTTTGTTTACGTTTTCCATACTCTACAGATTCCTGCAGTTCAGAATTTCTCAGTATGATTGGCATTGATCACAAAACCCTCAATGTATCCATTGGAAGTTCACACTTCCTATTCTTGTGATATGCTTGCTTTATATGAAAAGATTCAGTTTGTCAGCAAACTAGCACACACGGATTAGTTTCTAGCTTAACCCTATCTACATGGGTAACATTTAAATATGATTTTTTTAAAAGATCTCTCTAGTACTTAAAATAACTCCCTAGTGTAGGAAGCCCCCGATTAAAATATTATTTATTCTTAATATTAAAAAGAGGCAGGATAGAATTTTTCCCCTAAAAGAGAATTTTTTTTAACAAAGCCAGAAAGGAGCCCCAGTCTTCCTGCCATAGGAAACCAGCCTCAAGCAGAAGCGTGAAGAGGCTGGTCTTTAGGAATGGAGATTTTGTATCCATTCAGAAAGACTGGGCCAATCTATTCATAAGCAAAGAGACGCCAAATAAGCAACAAAATTAGGCAAGCCAAAGTGATAAGATTAGCGCAGACAAACACCTAGGATTTGCATTTCCCTTCTTGCCTGTGGGGCCAGCCATAACCCCTACATGACCCCATAGGAATCTGGCAACAGCCATTAAAACATTAAAGGACACATTCTTCCACAGGAACAGGCCAGTGGTGGGATTCAAATTTTTTTTACTACTGGTTCTGTGGGCATGGCTTGGTGGGTGTGGCAGGGGAAGGATACGGTAAAATCTCCACTCAGAGGTGATATTTGCTGGTTCTCAAAATTTCCGCTACTGGTTCTCCAGAACTGGTCAGAACCTGTTGAATATCACCTCTGGAACAGACATCTCAATCACAAAGCCACAAAGAATGTATTAAAACCCACCCACTCTCAAAACCATTTTGCCAGTCATCCCAGAAACCTGCTGCTGTCACTGAAGTTTCTGGCATCCAAATAAACAGAGACCTTCTTTCCTGAAGGCTGCCTCCATTTATTTACAGCGTCTTTCTCTCGGTTTGGAACAGGACTGGATTTTTCTTCCAACACTGGTTATAATGTCTTCCATCTCATACATATCACCCCATGGATGTAGTGCTCTAGAATCCAGAATTTATTATTAGGGAATGCTAGATTTACTAGCATGCACTTTGTGTACCAAACTTTCATGCTTAATACTGTTCTAGAGAAGTGCCTGGAATAGAACACATGCTTTGTTTTCAGTTTAGAACAAATCAACCAGAGGTGGAATTCAGCAGGTTCTGACCAGTTCTGGAGAACCGGTAGCAGAAAATTGGAGTAGTTCGGAGAACTGGTAAATACCACCTCTGACTGGAGATTTTACAGTATCCTTCCCCTGCCAGATCCACCAAGCCACAGTCACAGAACCGGTAGTAAAAAAAATTGAATCCCACCACTGAAATCAACCCTATTCCAAATGTCTGAGTGGAAAAATTCAGCAGCATAGCCATGAAACTAAATTTGAAATAGTTTGAAAAGGCTTTATAGTTTGATGAAAAAACTTGATTTTCGTGGCTTCAGGAGGCAATGGAAACTTGGAATCAACTTCTTTCTCTCAAGTTTTATGGCCAGAGCCACCCAGAATAAAAAAGGGAACATGTGCTACCAGCTAGCTAATTGTACAACGATTGAAGAAAGGAACGTTAAAAGAAAAGGCTGAGTCAACTTTGAGCCAGTGAGAATCAAACTCCTGCAATATTGCATTCTAACCACTGGGCCACTACAGCTCAGTGTTGTACTTGGCATTTGCGGTCCCAACTCCAGTATTCCTTCTGTATAAAACATCCTTGTGCATACAGTTATTTACTTTCTTTTGGAGACTAAGCCATTGTGTTGCACATATGAACTCCAAGTTCCCTTAGCAGTGAACTGATTGAAAGGGAAAGGGGGGTGAGGGGGAGAAGAAATGACCAAACATCGTTTTGTTTGGGTTATAATGTTCTGCTCAGCTGCTTCCAAAAAAACTGTCTTCATGATGATTCTGCTACATGTGGTGTCAAATGTCAGATCCAGAGCACATGGAATGACCTATTTTAGAGAGGAGCTTATGTAAGAGTCTAGCCTTCAGGTTTTTCCCCAAATTATATGGAGGAATAGTCCATTGGGGAAGGTTATTCTTAGGAATCCACCCATAACTGCCCTAGAGAATATCTTCTCATTTGGAATGCCAGTTGATTGGCAAGAGATGGGCCATCAGTCTACCATTGCTAAGTTTGATCCGCCCTCACAAATGTATAGTGGCAAAGAAGTAGCACCTAAACATTTCACTTTAGCTGGATGCAAAGTCTTGGGCAAAATGGATGCAGCAATCCCAAATTTCTTCCTTGCTGAAGGTGATGCATGAGAGATCTGATAGCTGGGGTGACTAGACACAGGAACATTAGACTCTAACATCCTCCTATAATACTGAAAGGCTGATCTTGAAAGTCATCAATGCTATACCTCAGATCATATAATATGTGATGCCTTTGGACCACTCTGTTGGGAGAAATATCTATCTGGTTCACTTCTAAGCCAGGAGAAAGGCACTGGAAACAAAATGGAGGCTGAAGACTGGTTGGAAAGATGGTTTTATGATGAAGCAAAACCACCAAGCACATGATTCTGGTGCAACTGACCACATGGAGTTGAGAGTGGGTGGGTATTTATACCGTCTCTTGGGCTTTAACTTCCTGTTCCTGTACAATGACATGTATTTTGTTGACTGTTGTCAGACTCCCATGGGCCAATGTACAAATCCTAGGAGTTTGTCTGAGCGTAGTTTGGTTAAAGTTTGGAGAGTGATGCAATGTCTTTAGGAGATTGTGCAATGTGGCGAGCTCTGCTGCTAGATGGTAGTGGGTTAATCCTATTATGAGGCTCTGAGGCTGGTGCTCTGAGTTTCTGTCTCCCTTAATATTTTTATTTCTCTTTTAGGGAAATATTTTATCCTGCCTTTTTAAATATTTCCTAAAATATTTCATTCTTCTAGGAGAGGGGTGGGTGCTCACTTTCTACAACTCTACCAATTGCCTTCAATAGCTGCTTCAATTCTCCACCCACCCCGCTCCTTTAAAAGATCTTGAAAACGTTGCCTGTTTTGGACAGACATTGAATTTAGGACGAAGGAAGATAAATGACAACAAAATCTCATGCAAAAATTGGAGGCAATGATTGCTTCAATTTACTCCTAAATAAATGTATAGAACCTGCAGCTTAGGTTGTAGGAAACATTAAAGCCATCTCCTCATCTACAGAACAAGATTTATGAATTATATCTGCAGGCAACAATTATGTCTTCCAACATTTTTGTACATTTTGTTCATCGTTATTCATTTGTTGGCTGAATGTGATTTTTATGTCATCAGGTAACTTAGGAAAATTGTTTTCATCCATTCTTTCAAAAGACTTGAAAGGTTTGGAATGATAAATATGCCCATCTACAAACTACAGAAATTGCAGGAGGGAAATCTGAGTCTCACGTAAAAGATGTGTACATAAATATATTTAAGTGCACATTGGCAAATAATGTGTTTCCTGTTTATTTTCTGATTTTTTTTGTATTTCAATTTTTTATTTTATTTAATGACATACTAACAGTAATTAACAAGAGTATGCAAAATGTTACAGTAATGAGATCTCCCTGGAAGAGAAGCATAAATTGAAAATAAATAAATTGAAAATCAGTATGCTACCATTATAGAAGTAACAGATCATTTTTCAAACCCAATCTACGTACCTGTAATCACAGGAAGAAAATAGCCACACCTTATAGCTATTTTGTGCAATGGTGAAAATGGTTTATTATTGAAACAAAGAACTCAATCAGATTTTCCTCCCTATTTGATTTCAGCAAGAACTGAACAACCAAATGCTTCATCTTTTTATAAATGTGGGGTTTGAATCAAGTCCAGAAATAAAGAGGTGAAATTGATTTTTTTTTTTTAGTCCCAGCTCTGTATCTTGTGAGTTAGTTTAGCTCTTCTGTGTGGACTGTGTTGGGCTGAGTAGTCACACCCTCTCCTCCCTTTGCTCATCCCAGTTTGTTTCCCATGTTGTTCCAGAAAAAAGTAACTGGATTGACAACCAGCCATAAGGGCATATGTTTGATTCAGCTGAGCAGATGGAATGATCTCAGCCACTATGATGTGTATAAGCTCTAACTTATGGCTTAGCAGAAGTGCAACTGCATTCCGCATCTCCTTCAACCTTTTCACTCCTGTCTGCCATCTTGTGTGCTTGCCCTGATTCCTTATATCCATGTATGTCTGCATAAAGTTTTATTCATTTTTCCCTTGTTGCCAAGTTCCTCTTGTTATCTGAGACAGAAAACAACAATCTTGGTACTTTTTGAGCTTGGTTGCTATCTTGCAGATATTTTCTTGCTAACGTCTGCAAGAAAACAACCAAGCTCAGAGAGCACCAAGGATCCCATAGTTGAATCCTGAGCTACAAATATTACCTTTTATTAGTACAGTCTGGCCTTCAAAAACAGACTGTCACAGCCAATTTTCCAGATGTCATTCCTGTTGCTCTTCTGATTACACCGCAATATGTAGGTGTCAGACAACAAAGTGTGGACTGTGTATTTATGAATGATTTGTATATGTTTGTGTACATGTATCAAGATATGCATGTGTACCTTTTTAAAAATACGATAGTCCTCCACCACAATCGAGCCCAAAATTTCTGATGCTAAGTGAAACATTTGTTAAGTGAATTTTGCCCCAATTTATGACCTTTCATGCCACAGTTGTTAAGTGAGTCACTGCAGTTGTTAAATTAATAACAAGGTTGTTAAGTGAATCTGGCTTCCCCATTGATTGTGCTTGTCAGAAGGTCACAAAAAGTGATCACAGGATCTTGGGACACGGCAACTGTCATAAGTATGAACCAGTTGCCAAGATTCTGAATTTTGATCATGTGACTGTGGGGATGCGGTAACAGTCGTAAGTGTGAAAAACTGTCATAAGGCACTTTTTTCAGGGCCGTTGTAACTTTGAACAGTCACTAAATGAATGTTGTAAGTTGAGGACTACCTGTAACACCTCCCACTTTCTGCAGCTGTATATATGCCCATTTTTTAAAAGTCCATGTAACACTCAGCCTCAGCAGTATAAACTGCCATAAAAAGTGATGCTCTCCTTACTAAGTAGGTACTGCAAAATCTATACAATCCATGGGTTCATATGACATGGGAACCAAGATGGAAACGCTCCCAAGAAACAACAAACAAATTTTCTTTAAGCTACCTACTTACCTGAAGGATAGTCTAAATATAGAAGTTGCTTTCTGGCAGGAATAATTTTCATTCTACAAGCAGGTAATTTAGAAACTGTTTCAATCTCTTAAGCTTGGTGGGCTAAAATAAGGAAATATGATGAGTATTTTGCAATCTGGACATGAACTGACCCTGCTATCCCCATAATATGAATATCAGCTTGGTTGCTTATTGATTTCACAATATTCTGTTTCATTCCAGATTTTTTTTTTTAGGAAATATTTTAAAAACAGGTCATAGATAAGTATGCTAGCTGAAAACGAGAGGTTGTCTCAGGTGTATGGAATGGAAGAAACTTGGAAACTTGAATTTGAAAAAAAAATCTATTGGGGTAAAAATTAACAAAGAAACCAAAACTCTTTCTCTCTGGTTGCGACTGATCCAGAAAAAGCAGAATCATTTCTCAGTGAAATGTCTTCAGTGTGTATTGGATTTTGCCTTCCACTCAGCACAAGCATTTGGAAAGGCTGATCTAATCCATATATATTAAAGTTGTCACAAGAGCCTTTTAAAATAAACATGAGTCAATTATTTCAAAGCAGCAGTGTAAATTGCCACAAAACTTTATAAATCAAGCAAAGTTTTCACGATAGGTATAAACTACAAATCTTAGCATTGTAAGCATAACAAATTAATTAAAATTCTAGTTTACCGTGTTCAATGAAAACTTCATTTTCTCCTGACAAAAATGTCCCACAACTCCATCATCTCCCCCTTCCTTCCTCCCTCCCTCGAAATTTACGAAGGGAATGTTTTTAAAGAAATAAAGTGAAAAATTTCCTTCCTTCTTCCCTCCCTTCTTTCTCACTTGAACATATCTTGATGATATCCTGAAATATTTAGCATAATGATCTTAAGTTAAAATATTCTCTAGAGTTGTCCTGAACTCAAATTTTTGAATGACTCCTCTCTGGATTATGCCTCCACTCCCAACCCCATGAGCTGGCGATTATACTATAATTAATAGCACTGAAGTCCTCTACAAGATCCAGGAGGACCAAAATGGATGCACTGCCATCATCCTGAATCTCCCAGAGACCATGGTAAGTGCAGTCAGTGCAGTCTTAGAACTAGAACCAGTTGGAGTCCTAATTGAAAAGGGTCCAGATAATATGTTTCTTCTAGAATCCTATGGATCTGTAGGCTGAGCAACTTCCCAACCACAAACATTCAGAAGAATCAACTACTTATTTTCCTTAGTTGTATACTAAGTTTGGGATGCTATTCTGGCCTCCAGTTTTGATGAAATATGTCTTTTTTTTTTTTGTTAGCTCTTCCATTATTATAGTAATCTCATTCAAACTCTACTGGATGCATGTTTTCTCCTCCTTAACTGTTCTTATTATCTTAATATTTGAGCATGAGCCCAAGATGGTATCCTTCAGGGATGGGATTCTACCAGTTCGCACCTATTCGCTAGAACCGGTTGTTAACATTCAAAGCAGTCTGGAGAACCAGTTGTTAGAAGAAATTACTGGCCTAATCCTCTAAGGAAGGCAGGAAGGAAACATTCTGCTGTTGCTTACAGAAACTGCCTCTCCATTAACTCTTATTACCTTTTTGGCAGGACTAGACTTCCTGTCTCAGGAACTTCTCTGGAGTTTTTTCCCCCCTCCTTTACTGATACTTTGCTTGTGTGGAATGACCATTCAAAGTTACAATGGCACTGAAAAAAGTGACTTATGACCATTTTTCACACTTACGACTGTTGCAGCATCCCCAGTCATGAGAGGCCAGGAGGACATGAGATGTGTGCCTCAATGTGAGTGATATTGAGTTGGCCATGCCCGGTCAGTAACATGACCACCAAGCCACGTCCACCCGGTCACATGATCACCAAGCCATGCCCACCACCTAAGCCACACCCACAGAACCGGTTGTTAAAAAAATTGAATCCCACCCCCGGTACCCTTCATATGTATCGTATTCAATAATTCCCAGCTAAAATGAAGTCTTATATCTACAAAGACAGCCATTTGGACAGAGTTGGCCCCCAACACAACTGAAGGGAAATCAAATGTGCTCAGTCATTTGTATATCTAAAGGCTAGTTCTTTGCTGTGATTAAGAACTAGAACAGACTCTTTCCTTCTAAGTTGAGCACATTTTAAGTTGAGATGGTTTTCCAGGAAGAGTAAGAGATCAGCAATCACTGATACACAATTTAGAGATAAATAGTTTTGAAGCAGCTCAAATTAAGTAGAAGATGAGTAACAAAGCCAGAGCAATTTATATATGCATGAAGTGTGCAATGAAGCAGGAAGTAAAACCAATTGCTTTGTTGCAGGCAAGACACAGAGTTAATTAGCAATTGATTCATGGTTTACTTAGAGCCACTCACTGCGATAGTAAGTGGGTATTTGAAAAATATAATTGCTTTTAAGCATCTTCTTGAAACATCCTGGTATATTCAGGATGCAAAAGAGTACTGGTTTGCCATCCAATTACTTGCACATAAGGAATAATAAAGTATGGTAGGAATTCAAACATACTGTAAAATGGAATGAGTTATGCATATATTAATACATATATGAGAGAGAGAGAGAGAGAGAGAGAGAGAGAGAGAGAGAGAGAGAGAGAGAGAATATTGAGGAATACCTGACATTTAAAAGCTCATCAGTGTTCTATGAGAGTATGTGCCAACCATCGACAATTTTATAGCGAACTCCAAATACTTCTCTCTCTCTCTTACACACACACACATGTACACACACACACTTTCCCAATTTCTGGACTTGTTCAGTTGCTGTGTCTGACTCTTCACGACCCCCATGGACCATAGTACTCCAGGCTGCCCAGTCCTCCACTGTCTTCTGCATTTGCCCAAATTCATATTCATTGACACTATCTCACCATCTCATCCAGTGGTGGGATTCAAAATTTTTTACTACCGGTTCTGTGGGCATGGCTTAGGTGGTGGGCATGGCTTGGTGGTCATGTGACTGGGTGGATGGGGCTTGGTGGTCAACATCACTCACATCGAGGCATGCATCTCCTCGCCTGGCCTCTCATGACTGTGGGGATGCTATAACAGTCGTAAGTGTGAAAAATGGTCATAAGTCACTTTTTTCAGTGCCATTGTAACTATGAATGGTCATTCCACACAAGCAAAGTACCAGCAAAGGAGGGGAAAACAACCTCCAGAGACGTTCCTGAGGCAGGAAGTCTAGTCCTGTCAAGAATGTAATAAGAGTTAATGAAGAGGCAGTTTCTGTAAGCAACACCAGAATGTTTCCTTCCTGACTTCCTTACAGGATTAGTTCAGTAATTTCTTCTAACAACTGGTTTTCCAACTGCTTAGAATGTGAACAACCGGTTCTAGCGAATAGGTGCGAACTGGTAGAATCCCATCCCTGCTACCGGTTCTGTGGGTGTGGTTTGGTGGGCATGGCAGGAGAAGTATACTGTAAAATCTCCAGTCAGAGGTGGTATTTGCTGGTTCTCCAGAACTGGTCAGAACCTTCTGAATACCACCTCTGATCTCATCCTCTGTCATCCCCTTCTCCTTTCACCTTCAGTCTTTTCCAACACCAGGATCTTTTCCGAGTCCCCTTTTCTCATTTGATGGCCAAAGTCTTTGACCTTCAGCTTCAGTATCTGTCCTTCCAAAGAGCAGTTAGAGTTGACTTCCTTTAGGATTGATTGATTTGGTCTCCTTGCAATCCAAGAGACTCTTGAGTCTTCTCCACCACCAATTTGTGGACATGAAGTATTAAATTGAATATTGACAAGTAAAATGGAAGAAGGAGAATAGTTCAAGGATTTTTTTTTAAACAAAAAGCATGATTGCTGTCATTGCCACATAGGCAATGTAGGGCTTCTGGGAACCACAGCTGCAATCCCACTTTCATATTATTGTGGAATAATAAATCTAGGGCCAGGGGTAATTTCTTGAAAACAGAGAGCCCAAAGAGTGAAGAACTTTATAGATCAGGGGAGTCAAACTAAATTTCATTGAGGGCCACATCAGGGTTGTGTTTGACCTCAGTGGAGGGGCTTGGGGGAACATGGTCAGCTCAAAGTCACTCGTGTCAGGGGCTCCTGTGGTGGCCCAAGTGCTCTGCAGTGAAAACATTCCCCCAAGCTCCATTTCTGCCTGCGATGGCTTCCTGAACCTTCTTCCAGTGAAAATTGAGCTCAGGAGAGTCTCATGCAGCCCTCAAGAACTCTGTTTCCAGCTATGACTGCCTCCTGCAACCCTCTGCCAGCGAAAACAAAGCTTGCAAGGGCTGCACACGGTCCTCCTGAGCTCCATTTTCACTGACAGGGGCACCACGGGCCGGTCCTTTGTTATTTCTAGGGCGGCCCTGCGGGCCAGATCTAAGCACCCTACGGGCCACACTTGGCCCTCGAGCTTTGAGTTTGGCATCCGTTATAGACCACAATACTGCTAATGATCCTATGTTAGAAACATTGTCCAGGAGAACACACTTGCTTCCTGTGAGAGCAAAAAAGCAAGGCAAACAGAAGAGTTGATACATATTAATGTTGAATGAATATTTTCCAGTGAAGAAGTGAGGGAAAATGTTGAATTTTGAGAGTGGAAAATTAGCATACAACGACTACAATGTGCACAAGGGAAGGCTGCATTGGTTGCCACACAGTGATCTGACTTGCAAGGGGAAAAAAAACACGCCCTTATCATTCCAGGAAATAATGTTAGGGTGAAAGTTGACTTAGCTTTCTGCATCATGAAGGGTGAATGCTAATGGCCTCTAATGAAATTAAAGAGAGCAAGAGAGAGAGGAAAAAAGGATCATTTGGATTCTTAAGCAAGAAAAACGTGTTGCACAATAGTCTTTTGGAAACTACGCAATCCCTTCCCTTTGACTTTAGGCTGATATCCAGCATTCTACATTCCAAGTCCTACTGAAATTCAGGTTGTATTTCACAGAAAAATTCCACATTACTTTCCCCAAGGGACAGCTTTTTGTTGTTTTAATGTACTCAGACCTCCTTTTACACCCTGATTTAGGTTTGGGAGAACCAACAGTGAATCCGTTTTAACAGATTAACAGAGTTGGAAGGGACCTTGTAGGTCATCTAGTCCAACCTCCCACTCAAGCAGGAGGCCCTACATCATAGTGTTTTTCTTCTTGATGCTGTTTATTCCCTCTGGCCTACGATAGGTTCCCAAATCTAGATCGCAAGGTTGTTTTGGCAACACATCCATACCAACATAGTTTTTTTATTTTTATTTTGTTTTATATAAAGTCTTAATTAATGCAGATTAATAAAATAATTATTTGCAGGCTTGCATCAGAGCGCGCACACACAACAAGGAAAATCCTGTTGTTCTCCAAGAATCTACTGCCGTCATTTCCAGTTTGACATCTACAAATCAGAAGTTCTGTTTTGCCATCGATTCTGAGGAATCTCATTACTCTTCATACTTCATCTGCAAGTACTCCTCAAATTATAATAGTTCCTGTAGTGACCTTTCAAAGTTACAGCAGTACTGAAAAAAATGACTTATGACTGTTTTTCAGAGTTATGGCCTTTCCAGCATCCTCATGATCAGGGGTCGCCAACCTTTTGGACCTCAGGGACCACCAAACTCATAATTTTAAATCTCAGGGACCACTAACCGGTTCTGTGGGCGTGGCCTAATTTGTGGGTGTGGCTTGGTGGTCATGTGACTAGTTGGGCATGGCTCATGTGATCAAAATTCAGTTGCTTGGCAACTGGTTCATATTTATGATTGTTGCTGTGTCCTCAAAGACATGTGATCACCTTTTGTGACCTTTTGACAAGCAAAGTCAATAGAAAAGCCAGATTCACTTAACAAACAGGTTGCTAATTTAACAACTGCATTGATTTACTTAACCACTGAGGCAGGAAAGGTCGTAAAATGGGACAAATTTCACTTAACAATTGTCTCACTTAACAACAGAAATTTTGGACTCAATTGTGGTAATAAATCTAGGTCTACTTGTATTTGGATAAATAACCATAGCAAAAGGAACTACATAAGATGATACAAACCTATTAGTTTCTACCATAAAGAAATGCCATGTTTTTTGAGCATCAAAAAGATTCTGAGAAAGATCTGAATTTTAGTATGTTTGATCAAATTTGGTGCTCATTGACTAACAGGACATGATGTAGCCCAGGGGTCTCAAACCCAATTTACCTGGGGGCCGCTGGAGGCAGAGTCTGGGTGAGGCTGGGCCGCATAAGGGATTCCACAAAAAACGTTGTTAAAAAAATATCCTCAAATGTCATCAACAGTTAATGATTTCTCCAATACATGAACTGTCCTGAACGCATGAATGGAACATTGAATGAAGATCATGAGCAGTTCCTCAGAACATGGCTTCTCCAGCTTACTCCTTGCTGCCAGAGACTTGACAACACTTCCTCTCACATATCTGAGCCTTGGCTTGAGAGAGGAGGCACTTGAGACCCTCAGTATGGCTTGAAGATGATCATCAGTAAGTCTGGACCTGTACTTGGACTTGTTAAAGTTCAGGGTGGAGAAGAAGCCACGACGAGGAACGGTGGGCGGGACTTCCTTCAGAGGTCCATTCCCCCTGCAGGCCGCACTAATATTATACTTTCATATCACAGTGGGGGCCACAGGATATCATCCTGCAGGCCGCAATTGGCCCGTGGGCCCTGAGTTTGAGACCCCTGATGTAGCCTCTACAAAACTAGCTGGAAATCTGGATGAATGAATATGTATGGTTGTAGCCTTTGAGCATTGTGTCAGAAAAGTCATATGGCAAGAATGTCATGATATTGAAAAAAATACCAGTAGAAGAAATTGTATATAGCTCAGGCAGTGGTGGGATTCAATTTTTTTACTACCGGTTCTGTGGGCATGGCTTGGTGGGTGTGGCAGGGGAAGGATACTGTAAAATCTCCAGTCAGAGGTGGCATTTGCCGGTTCTCCGAACTACTCAAAATTTCCACTACCAGTTCTCCAGAACTGGTCAGAACCTGCTGAATACCACCTCTGAGCTCAGGATTGAACTATAGTATTCTGCTCTCCAAGTTGTTGGTTTGCTTGTAGACATTTCATTACCTGACTAGGTTATATCATCAGAGCCAATAGGTGAGCTGTGCAGACAAAGAACAAAGCTGAGAGCCCTAAGGACTTCATAATCCAGAGGATAATTTAATGTTAAAAGTTTAGGAAAAGCAACAGCATACAAAAGACATTCTCAAACATTAAAGTAAAACTTGCACATCTGCTCATGACAGCAACTCTACAGTAGTTTTCAACAGGTTGTTATCTAGCCAGTTCAGCCCCACTTGTGAGAACCAAGTGTTAAATTTGGTTCTCACAACTGTTAAGAGATCTGCAATGACTCACATTTTTCCTGCTCTGCTTGGACAAGCTTGTTTATCCAGCTTGTCCAGAAAGAAAGGCTCAGACTATCTTTGCTAGAGATTGTCTGTTGCACGCACAGACAAAACTAAGGCCCTGACACGAGTAAGGTATGCTTCAATCATACATTTTCATTTGTTCAGATTTCTAGCTAGCGAGCCTGCCCAGGCAGAGTGGGAAAAATGTGAGATCTTGGCCTGTTCAGCTCATGTAGTGGAGACAAGAGGCAGGCAGAGGGTGGAAGCAGTGGTGGGATTCAAAATTTTTTACTACTGGTTCTGTGGGTGTGGCTTGGGAGTGTGGACATGGCTTGGTGGGCGTGGCTTTGTGGGTGTGACGGGGAAAGATACTGTAAAATTTCCATTCCCACCCCACTCCATGGGAATGTTACTGCAAAATCCCCATTCCCTCCCTATCCCACTAACCTGCTTTCCAGCTCTGTTCTCCTGTGCAGGGCAACAAAGGAAGATCCATCTGATCAGCTGGGACTCAGGAGGCAGAAAATAGATGGGGGCAGGGACAGTCAAGGGTGGTATTTGTTGGTTCCCCGAACTACTCAAAATTTCCACTACCGGTTCTCCAGAACTGGTCAGAACCTGCTGAATACCACCTCTGGATAGAAGATATGTTTTGCTCTGATGAAGTTTGCAGTTTTCCAACCCTCCAAAGCAAAATTGCAGTGCCATTCCCCATTCAACCTCCAGTCCAGCCCACAAATGGGTGCCAGGCGTGCTGTTTTGAAAGCTCTGAAAAAGGGCAGGGCTCTGATCATACAAGGCCAGTCACCACCTTGACTCCTTGAAGCACAAACAGGTTTAGAGAAACTGCTTTCAAACCAGCATGTTAGAAATGCTCTATAAAAATGCTTACCATGTTTGGCAAACATGTAAAAAAAAGGCAGAAAATTCTAGATTTAAACATACATAATGATTCAGAAGATTTTATGGATGAATATACAATAGAGAATAACGTTGTATCTTTTGGGATTGGTGGACAAACAATTGGGAAAAAATACTGAACTTTGGTTCTGTACGTGATAACCTGAGCGAAGTTATTGTATGCACCAAGATGGAAAGATTCAGCATAGCCCACAATGAAGGAATGCTTGGTGAAAATGATGGGACTTCCTAAGATGCCTAAATGGACTTCTTTGATCAGAGAAAAGACAATATACCCATTTATTGCTGATTGGAAACCCCTTATATACTTTTTGCATGAAACAGAAAAAAAATGAACTTATATATGGTTTTGATGATTGGACAGGATAGATTATAGAAACAAAATTATGTTGTAACTATAGATTAAAAGGAACATTTAGAATTGTAACTGTTGTGAAGAAGATTGAAAGCTACTTCTTTGTATATTTTTTATTTCTTTTCTATTTTTTCTTTCCTTTCCTGTATTTTAGCTTTCTCTTTATTTCTTTGTCTTTCTTTCTCTTCATTTATATTCATTTATAATCTTCCTTTTAAAAAAGCTTACAAACACATGCATTTTTCTATCAAAAATGCATGCCTCAGGAGAAAGCTACAATAATTTCCAGAACATTTTTTTCTTTTTTCTTTTATTTATACAATTTTCAGCCCACCTTTTTGCCTGTAAGGCACAGAAAGGGCTACGATGCAATGTTTGACACAGAATGCAGATAAAATGAATGTAAAAGTAGAAGGGTTAAACACAGATCAAAATTGTCAGGCTCCTTTAAAATTGAAACTAATTATTTTCAGATCTGACACGAGCAAGAAAAACTAGCTTTAACAGCAGTAAACCCATACAATTTACATAGTAGGAGTGTGGGGGAAGGGACATCACTCCAAGCATTCAGCATTCAACCCAATCCTCAGGTAGCTGTTAGAAATACAGTATATAGACTCGCTTCTGCTTCACCAGAAGAAATTTGCATTTATGAATTTCTAAGACATTCCCAATGACCAGGCTTCGTAGCTCTGAAAGCATTGCTCTGTGCAATCCTAAAGTCTACAGGCAATATGGCAGGCCTACCAACTTATTTCAATGCTGGGTTGTGCTCATTAAAGCCTACGCTCTACTATCTAACACAAGTGGTTCTCAACCTGTTCTTCACCATCGACCCCTTTAAATCTTTTATGGCACAGACCCCAGACCCCCAAGATTTAATTCAAGATTTAAATCGTAACATTTCTTCAAGACTTCACAGACCCCATGACATCAGGGACCCTCAGCGGGTCTGCGGACCACATGTTGAGAACTACTGATCTAAGGTTTTTGGTCCATTAGATGCCAGATCAGGCTTGTTACTTGGAGTGGGGCCAGCTGCTGCTGCAAGATAGCTGAGATGATTCATATTCTTCTGCTCAAAAATGGCAAGCATGCCCATCATGCTATTCCTTTTAGGGGAAAGAAGTTATGCCAACGTGCAGAAAAAGAGTAAGGACTAGCAAGCAAAAGAAACTGAGGGCAGGAGAGAAGAGGGGGGAAAGGGGGTCAATTTAATTAAATGTGGTTTATATCAACACCATTCTCCATAGTCTCGTAAGCCACACTTGACCATCTTTCTTGTTATATGATGCATGCTTCTTAAATAACCCATCCCTGATGCATTCAATGTACCATTAAGGCTGTGGACAAAATGGTTGCGCAATAGCTCCAGAGACGTGACGTATTTGGATCCCTTTCAGTCAGGGTTCAGACTGAGGTATGCAAACGAAATGGCATTGACTGCACTTATATGACGTCTGTCAGGAGCGGGATTGGGATAAGGATCCAGGGAACATAGTCCTCAACATGCCTTGGCCTGTTTTTATTCTTATCCCATCTGGGTTAATTGAAGTCAATCTTCCAGTTTAGGAGTTCACATATTTACCTGGGTCCACAGTGAAGGCTGCAGTGCTTGTTTATTACCTTTTTTACTTTTTTTTTGCATTTCATTACACTGGAGCTGTTCAGATAACCTCATCATAAAGTTGGACACCATCAAGAAACTTGATTCTAGAAAATTTAATATGTAGAGTATGATTGGACAACATGAAAACAATTCTACCACATATCTTCCACAACTGATTATTTTCCTTTTGTCATATTTAGTTTATTTTACTATAATAGATTGTAATTCTGTCTCATTCTGTTGGAGGTGTGTGTATATGTGCGTGTGTCTAATATGTGCTGGTGAAACATGGACACTAACCTCACAATCAATACAAAGGCTAGGAGTGGTGCAAAGAGCCATGGATAGGATATCATCAAGAGAGTAAAAGAATTGAAATGGAAATGGGCTGGTCACATAGCAAGAACTGATGGCAGGTGGACCAAGGCAGTTATAGAATGGACCCCACTTGATAAAGTGTCCATGAAAGAGACCTAAAAGATGGATCCTCAGCAAACATTGCAGGTCCAATTGGCAAAATAAAGCTCTCACGTTCTCTCTCTCTCTCTCTCACACACACACACACCTCTCTCTCTCTCTCTCACACACACACACCTCCAACAGAATGAGATGTGTATTATATGTAGACATATATGTATATATGTATGCATGTATGTATGTATGTATGAATATATATATCAGCATTAACAATTCATGGATGAACATCTCCTCCCCAAAGAAGTCCACCAATCTCACCTATTGAAATTTTTAATTAATACTAGTTATTAAATGTTTGGATAGAATTCTTGTCAATAACCACAAAACCAGATAAATCTGGAACCTACTTTTATTTTAGTTTAGTGCTCAAATTGCTACTCAAAAGAAAGAGATCCATTGCAACTTGAGTCTATTCTCTCACATGAAGTCAACCATGGGGGAATAGGAGAAACCGTCTCCCTATGAAAAGGTCAAGATATTTAAGTCAAAATAATGCTAACCATTGTTTCTATTATTTTAGCAGCAGGATGGAAGTAATTGAAGTTCCTGATCTTCCCAACATGGCTTTTATGTACTGAATTCTAATTATCTAGTCTGTGGTATAAATTTACAACTTCTGCTTCATGGCTCCCTAAATTGAGAACTAGCATGGATGCTTGAAAAATCACCTAAGAATCATAAGATGGTGCAGTCCAATGTTGCATTAGCCTGTGAAGCTCAACTCTCCTCTTGACAGCTCTCTCATCTAGTTGCAGCACCTTTCAAAATCTGCTTTATCCCATCTCGAAAGTTCCTGGACCTGCTTAGCAGAGGCATGGCAAGTAGAAGCAGCAGCAAATTGATCGATTTCCAACTGGGAGTGCTATCCTCCATCTTCAGTTTATTTATCTTCATAGTTGAGATTTGTACAATGGAAATTAACGAATTGAATGAGAAATAGGATAAAATATGAGAAATCTTGATGGATATAAATTTTGCAAATGATCAAGCCAACTCTAGGATCTAAACAAGACCATTCAATGAGGAAAGAATACCAGGAGAAAAGTTCAGATTCCAATTTGATAGTGAAGTTTGTATCTCTCTCATTTTATGTGAACTGTAAGAACCAAGAGTTACAGGGACACATTTCCTGTTGCCATCTTTTCACCTTCCGTCCAACTAAAAAAAAAATATCTTCCATTTTGATTTATGATTTTGGGATGTGTGAAACTCACGCTCAGCTTCATTAAATGATCTTTCCATTTAGAAGAAATCCCCCGCCCCGCCCCCATAAATTGCTCTTGAAAAATCAAAACAAATTTTAAAAAGCATCATCTTATACATTATGCATTGTTCTAATAACTGACCTGCTGATTAGGTCAGTTAGGTTATTCATTGTGGAAAATGTAATCGATAAAACATGGATAATGTCAGCAAGTTTCCTATAATCATTTCAGACATTCTTTTCCAGCTACAAACATTACAGGAACTGCTGACAATTCACGTGTCTTCAGGATGACTCCCATGACACAACACACACACAGTTTTGTATACATGGGATACACACAGTATAAGGTGGCAGAGATCCAATTATTTTCAGCTATTAAAGGTTATTTGAATTAACATTAAGTTGCAAATACTTTTGCTCAGGATTAATGAATGCTGAGCAAATATTTCTCCAACCTGCTTCTGTAGCTCTCAGATTTTCCAGTTTAACCTAACTTGTAAAATACATCTTCATATTCAATCTCAATTTTATTTGATGCCACATAAAGTATTATCAAACTATTCAATCAGAAGGCAAAAAATAATTTGCATTACCAAAATAGAATATAAAAGAGAATCATACAAGAGAATCAACTTTTGATTGATCCCAGAACTTGCAATTATAAGTAGAGTCAGCGAGTTCTAGTGTACTGGGCTCAATCTCCAAAACAGAATCATTGGTCTCATTGCAGCTTCTGACAGCAGAAGGGTGAAGACCGGTTTTGATGATTGCAACTCTCACTGGAACCAGAGGGTCATATTTGGTCACTCCAGCAATCTTTGTGCAATTCTAGCTGTGATGATCCTGCTGAAGTAAAAATTATGATGGCGTCAAATAAACTTCCAGCAACCAAGACATGATACAATCCAGTTTTACATACCCCAGAAAGTGACTGCAATTGCTTCCCAAGGTGTATTATACATTTGATTTTATCATACTTTCACTGCTAGTCTAACAGGTTTGGGAAACAATGCAAAATGTCTGCCAGACTTGATTGTAAGAGACAAACAGTGGCATGAGCACCCTGCAATGCAGCATTCCCTTTTTAAATCATCACCCATTATCTGAGCAAGTTATCACTTGTCTCCACTTTGTGCTTTGTTCTAAAGATTTTATTTTTACATATTGCCTTCTGCTTGAAGGCTCTCAAAGCAATTTCCATACCTTTTTTAAAATACAAAAAGAAATCTATGGATCAGAAATCAGGAGTAGCTAAATCATTTTTTTTTCTTCTTCCCAGTAGCTTCAAATCAGCCTTAGGTCCTAGCAACAAGAACGTGTCCCTCCAGTTTTCTTGGCAATATTTTCAGAAGTCACTTGCCATGGTTTTCTTCCCAGTGCTGAGAGGATCACGGGCCCCAATTCATGCAGCTGACTGCCCTAATTAAGGCAGGAGTAGCACCTGGACTTCCCTTCTCCTAATCCAGTGTCTCAAACTGTTGGCCAAACTGGCTCTCAGCCAAACGAATTCCAAACCCAAAATGATAAAGCATACTAGCAAAAGACAGCTGTAATTAAAGTAAAGGCCTGCCAGAAGAACATTATTCTGAGTGTTAGATAAAAGCTCCCAAACTGCCTAAGCATTACTTTTGGTCCAGCCCAAAGTCATTACCATTTGCAGTGGTGGGACAAGGCAGCCATGTCTCTGCAGATAGAACTGGAAGACAGGCAAAACTTCTACCGTATGGAAGCAGATAATGTTCACAAGTCCTAAGTTTCAATTCTTCAAAACTTTTAAAAGATTGTAATGAACAGCATTTTTGATCTGAATCAGGAGATGGCACAAATTAATAATATGAACAATCTCGTGTGAAACTGACAATAACTTTGCTACGTTATTTAATAATAGCTTCAAATAATATGCATCGCTGATCAGTCAACCTTAATTTGACCAAAGGCAATGTTTCTGTGCAATTTAGCACGAACCCATTTTCCTCCTATGAACAATGTCTGCAAAACCACAGAGGAGTAGTTGATGCTATTTTTACATTTAACCCTCCTTTGAGACACAAAGAATTGCTGATAGACTGTTTTCCATGTTAAATGCAGATCTGGTTCACAGGAGGCAGTTTATCATAAGTCAGTCTGTCACGAAAGGAACACAGCATGTATTTCTATGTTTTAAATGCTACTGGTATTACCATAACCTTTTAGTCATAAAAGTGCAAAGCAATATGGACCATTCCATTTTCTCATGGAAGGGGTTGAGTCGAGTCGTTTATCCATTTTTGGACTTGAGTCTCCTAGGGCAGGAATGAGTTCAAGGTATCACAGTTGTTTGGATGAAATCATTCTCAGAATGGGCAGCACAAAATCTGCTGTGAATAATTATACTGTTTTTCATACAATAACCCTTGAGAAATTGCTAAACTATGATTAAGTTTTCAGGACATGATGAAAGTGTCATTTGGAAGGCTATAGTTTGCCTGATCCTGTTCTCAGTGCTGATTCTTAGTTTTTCTTCTACTTCATGTTTATTATTTCAGTTCTCTTACACTTCCTGCCCAAATAAAACAAGCTTTGGGTTTATCTTCACATTAATGATTTAGAGAACATTTCAAAATATGCATTCATGCTCTTAATTTGATAGATTTCCAAACGACCAAAACATGTTTGTTTCAAACTCAAAACAGTTGCTTTATACTTGAGGCAGCATATTTCAAAATTTTAAGTCTTTTAAATTCAAACTGGTCAGAATTCTAAATATGTTTTACATCCTACAGTCTTTTTTTTTTTTAAGTCAACTATTTTGTAATTTGGAACCACATAGCTCTACCCTACCTAGAAAATGAATAATAAGTAAAATGTGGGTTTTCGTAAAAAAGATTTTTTTCTTATAAATGGAAATTTTACATAGCAATGTTCAACCTTCTCATTGACTAAGTTTCCCCAAAGTAAGATGTTATAAAATTATACCATGCAATAAAAACGAAAAATCAGCAATTATTTAACATAGCACTGCACAGCAAGCCTTTTACCAATATATTCCCATTTGTATATATTAATATACATATGTTGCTATATTCCTATTTGTATATAATTCCCTACAATTATTTCTCAATTGTGTAGAGCTGTGAATGTCTAAAATGTCCATCCAATATTCTAACAATAAACAATTGTGAGATGATTAGACCATTCAATCATTTCTAATCAACATCAAAATAATTACTTTTATCCATATGATTGACTGCTGAATGTTTTTTGAAGAATCCCTACAATGATCCTGGCTTTTCCCAAACAGGAGAAACCCAGAAAGCTGGTTCACAGTTCTTTTTCCTAGTCTGAAAAAGCAGACCTTTGAAAAGAACGGGAGAGGTACCACTGTAGAAGCAAGAGATTTGATGATTCCATGGCTGGATGTCTGGGGCCCTCATCAATTGCTGGAAATTCTGGGAGTTGCAGGGAAGCACAGGCTGCATGATGGCAATCAGCACTTTAGAAGACGATGTGGCTGAACTCAACCACAGCAACAAAAAGGCTTCCACTAGATAAAGAAAATCTGTTGTCTGAGGGAACCATCCAAGCCTTGGACATATACACTTCAGGAGGTTCAAATACCCTAAGGTGACTAACCTTTTTGGGCTCCTGTGCCAATAATTGTGCGCGTGCTTACACACTTGCGCTTGCATGCCAGCACCCAGAAGGCAATGCACACACACCCCCCACACCCTATGCATGCACGCGCAATACCCAGCTGCCTACCCGCTGCCACCCCGTTATCTGCACTGTGCCTCACAGCTGATTTTTGGCGGGTTTGAGGCCTTTTTCAGCCTCCCAGAAGCTTCAGGAAGGCTTCTGCAGGCCTTTCAGGCCGAAAACTAGGCCCATTTTGTTACTTCTGGTATTTCTGGAAAAACAGGAAGTGACAAAACGGGCCTAGTTTTTGGCCTGCAAAGCCTGCAGAAGCCTTCCTGAAGCCTCTGGGGGGCCGATAAGGGCCTCAAATCCACGAAAAATCAGCTGTGAGGCACGCGCATGTGCAGTGAGCTCGCGTGCCGGCACAAATGGTTTTGCGTGCCACCTGTGGCAGGCGTGCCATAGGTTCACCATCACGGCCCTAGGTTTTGGGTAGGCATGGTGACCATGAGCACCAACGAGACTCCAGGTCCCTTTCCTGATATCTTCTAAGTACTTGGTCCCAGCAGATTTTTTTAAATTGAGAACTGATCTCTTGCATTTGAACTCTGTGATTATTTTCAGCAATGACTGCAAAGATTACACTTTGATGAATTATTGGAAAAAATTCTTGGAGTGGAGAGTAAGACTGCTTTCTTGTAATATGGTGCTCTGTGGCTAGCCATGCCTTGCATTGTAGCCATTTTGTAAATAGGAAAGTTTTTCATGGCCAGTGTTATTTTTACAGGACTCACAATATGCATTCAACCTTTTCAATGCTCTCCCAGCCTAAAATGATGCCCAGGTCTGCACTTAGAAACCTTGGCACAATTACTATTATTTTAAAAGGCAACCACAAGTACATTTGTCTCCTTGTATGACTGCGCCTGAAATATTTCATGCCTAATTCAATACTCATGGAATGTCTGAAAGCAATGAGCAGATTGTATAATCCTAAAATAGACAAATAAGAGCTCAAGCATATTTTTCATAACAAAAGTCACCCAAGGAAGTTGAGTTCAACAGTTTCCAAATTTTAATAGACACAAGTGAGTCCATTTTAGTTTAAGACTACACTGATTCTTTCTATTGCATATCCCTTCTCAAGAATGTGCATAATTGGAGTCAACAGTTTTCCATTGTTAAAATTAAACAAGAGTACATGATAAATCTTGTTACGGAAAAGCAGCAGCAACATTTATCTAACGGAGAAGGAGGAGGAGGAAGAAGGAGAAGGGGAAATTATAAAGAGTAGCTAATATTTTATAAGTAATAAATACATTCCAAGGTGTAGTATTTCATTCTACCCCAAATTCTTCGAGATACTACTGGTCAAGTTGCTTCTCTTGTGTTAAGTAGCCTTATGACATTTGGTCAAACCAGCCTCTGGAAGACTTCCTAAGCAATCCAGGTGCCAGCTCTCTTTCACAGATGATGAGCAAGGCCAGTCTGGAAACTTATCCTGCCGCCTTGTGCAATGAAACCTCACGATTCTCCGAGGGAAGCGTGTCAGGATGTTTACAGACTTTGTGAAACTCTAGGACAGCTGTGCTCTTGTCTTCTGTTACCTTGAGGAAAGTGAAAGAGGGAGAGGTTACAAAGAATGGCATCAAATAGTCCTGGAGTACAAAAGTGAACACACAACCACCTATCTAAATATAGCTCCAAACCTCACAGTCTAATTTGGTCGCAGAAAACCGGAGAGGCACAGCTACAGTTTCATTAAATAACCTGGCTCATCCTAGAATTGAAGCACCGTCTGCTAGAGAATGGAGAAAAAGAACAACCCATCTTGATCAAGGCAGCAATTTGAAATTTTTCATACCACTGACTTCTCCTTGATAGGGAAAAGCTGAGTTAATAGGTTGCAATCCAGCCTTCTGGCATCCTTTTCAGGAAATGTAATTTTTTTTTAAAAAGCCGCAGAAAAAGAGATTTTGCTGAGTCCTTTGCTACATCTATATCTGAGTAAAAAAAAACTAAAGTGCAAATATATTTGAAGTACAGGTACTCCTCAGCTTATGACCACAATTGAGCACAATGTTTCTGTTGCTAAGTGAGACATTTGTTAAGTGGTTTTGCCCCATTTTATGACCTTTCTTGACACAATTGCCAAATGAATCACTGCAGTTGTTAGTAATACAGATGTTAAGTGACTCTGGCTTCTCCATTGACTTTGCAAAAGATGATCACATGACTTTGGGACATTGCAACTGCCATAAATATGAGTTAGTTTCCCAGCATCTGAATTTTGACCACATGACCATGGGGATGCTGCATTGGTCATATGGTGTGAAAAATGCTAAGTCACTTTTTTAAACTCCACTGTAACTTTTAAGGGTCACTAAACAAACTTTTGTAAATTGAGGACTATCTATACAAATGCTGCAAAACTGAAGTTTATAATTGTGGTAGCAACAGTTCAGTTTCCTTCCTAAAATAGCGCATGGAAATTAATGCCTACATATGAACTCTCATCTAGAAGCTGCAGTTAAATATCAAGTGCCCAGATCCTGTTCTTTACAGGAATTCTTCACATCTGATTATGGGTGACATCAAATAGTTTCCTTGCACTAGCAGTAATTTCATTTTTTAAAACGTGGACAAGATTCATTGATGCCACGCCCTTTTCCTGCTGTAGCCCTCCGGTCTATTTATCCAACTGGTTCAGGAGAGCTTCCAACTTTTAAAAAAGTCATTACTTTATGAGCAACAAAAAATGGGAGCAGAACAGAAAATTAGTAAAAAAAAGATTGGGCACTTGCACAAATTCAAGCATTTCTATTAAGTAAATCCACTATATTTTTCATACTACACTACAAACAAGATTAATCCCATACTGATTCATCTGGGTATAAGTCCTATGAAGTTTAGACTATTAGTTGATTGTTTCCTTGGATTTGCATCATGTAATAGGAAGCTGTTCTAAAATCATTCAAAATTCTTTATTGAAGCAATGCAGGTAGTCCTTGACTTATGATGCAACTGAGCCGAAATTTCCTGTTGCTAAGCAAGACAGTTGTTAGGTGAGTTTTGCCCCATTTTACTACCTTTCTCACCACAGTTGTTAAATGAATCAGTGCAGTTAAGTTAGTAACATGTTAGTAAGTGAATAGGGCTTCTCCATTGACTTTGCTTGTCAGAAGGTTGCAAAGAATGATAACATGACTCTGGCACACTGCAACCGTCATAAATACATGCCAGTTGCCACATGTCCAAATTTTGATCATGTGACTACAGAGATGCTGCAATGGTTGTTAAATATGAAAAGCAGGCATAAGTTGCTAAGATATTTAAATTTAGTAACTGGAGCAGTGGGATTGTACAGTGAGCCACAACACACAGTTGTGGTTGATTGGTTGGAGAATGATGGCTCCTCTGTGCTGTGATTGGCTGATGTGGGTGTGGAGGGGGAGTTTCCCTGTTTTCCCGCCTTTTTTTCTTCTTTTGAACAGTCACTGGTTGCAAGAATGATTGCAAGTCAAGGACTACCTGTACTTTAATTAAGCCAACAGAAGCATTATGGAAGGATGGGCTTCTGAAACTTCCAAAGCTATTGAGCTCATGTGAATTTCAATTTCTTTTCTTCATGAACAGCAGTAGGACTTTCTTAACTGAAAAGTACACAAACATTTTACACAAGTTCCTCAAGTATTCTTCAGCCTTAATCACAACGAAAATAATAAACCATTTTCATTTTTCCGCCCAAAAGAAACAAGGAATGAACTTAGATGATCTTATAAAGAAATAACAACCAGTGTTATACTGAAATTTTCAACTTTTTCATAACAAAACTTCACCCAAGCATCTTTGTTAGCGGTTTTTATGAAGATGGATTTTTTTTGGTGCTTTTGATACTTCTGCTGAAATTACAACTCATGTTTCCTCCTTTTCTTTGTTAAAATAGAAGCTGCCTATGAATCAGAGAACCAAGAGAAAGAGAGGAAAGAAAATAATTTGAAAAGGAAATGAAAAACTGTTTGTGCACTTTAAAAAATTCTTCTTAAAAAATGCCTTTAAAAAAAAAAATCATATGACATGTTCCCAAAGGAGGCATATTTGGAAAAAGAACCACTTGATCATGCAGGATATAGTGGAATAAAGGTGCCGCCAGCTACCAAGATAGTCTTGTCCTCATAAGGCAGGTTTCTCTCTGGATGCCAGGCTGAAGCCAGATCAAAGCTACTTTGGTGGAAATCAGAAGGCTTCCAGATTTCTTGATTTGCAGGGAGGAAGGGGTTGGCAGAGAAAAGCTGGCACCTTGCAAGTCTTTCCCACCTGGCCACACAGCTCCATGGCCTGTGGTCACTTCTGCTTTAGCTGCCAGCGGGAACAAAAGCTTCCTAGCCATTCAAGTTTTGGATGCTCCAACACAAACAGCATCCGGATGGGAGCAATAAAAAAAGGTTGCTCTTCCTAACAACCTTTTTTGCCTCGCTGACATCTGCACTCAGAAGCTCTGAGTTTTCTCTCCTCTCCAGAAAGCAAACACATTGTTGGAGAGGCGGAAAATAGTAGGAGAAGGCATCCGTCTCTCTTCCTGCTCTTTCCCCTTTCCTCGTCTTCATGTTTTCCCTGAGAGGGCAGCCACCAGCAGCTGGAGGACTGTCTTCATGCAGAGGCAGCAATTTTGCGGGCCTAATTTTTGGAGACATGTCAAAAGGAACCTTTAGGGCCTTCTTGTTTTAAAGTGGAGTGCTCTCCACTTATCTTCCTTTCCCCCAATGTGGGAAAAGACAGTGCTCTTTGTATTTGAAATGCTTGAATTATTGAAATGCTAAAATATAGTAAATGTTGGGAAATAGAAAAGGTCAGTCTTCCATATTGTTTTAGTAAGCATTTAATTTTATAACAGCACAAATATCCCCTTTTTCACTAAAGGTTACAAAGACAGACATGTTTTTGAAAGAATACAGTTGAACTAGGGGTCCTTGGTGTTCTCTGAAATTGGTGGTTTTCTTGCAGACATTTCATTACTCAACTAGGTAACATTATCAATGTACTGATGATGTTACCTAGTTGGATAATGAAACGCCTGCAAGAAAACTACCAAGCTCAGAGAGCACTAAGGATCCCACAGGTATGTTTTCACCGTTAACCTTCACTTATAGCTGCATTTCAAAAGGTTCCCATTCTTAAAAATTGAAAAAGGGAAAAAGATGAGAGTTGCACACAATCAAATGTCTCCAGGCCAAACATCTAGTTAAGATGTTTTATACTAAAAATGTATGAATGTACAAGCTTAAATTGGAATTGGCCAACATTAAAAAATACGCAAAACAAAAAGTGTCACAGATATATTTTGGAATTGGCCATTTTCTGTAAAGTAAAGTAATGATAGAAAAGAGAGTTCTACCATTACTTTAATTTTTCTGTAAAACGGAGGTTATGACTGGGCATAAAAAAGAGACCCGGAGTCTTAAAGTATGCTTTGCTTTATGAAACAGAATCTAAGGAATGGCTGACAAATGCAGAGCATGTCACATTTGGTAACATTGTAAAATTTACAGCAGACAAAAAGGCTGCTAAGGAAAAACCTTGAGGGTCTGAGACTATGAGCAACCTTTACTATTTCACCTGAAATCCCCTTTCTCTTATTATATTGGTTGCATTTGTCATTGCCAGATGTTTAGACCGGGTGTGGCAGTTTTATCCACCTACCGAGTCCTTCCCAGGGACCTGGAATAGGGAAATATTTGATATTGTTGAAGAATATCTGCCTACCCCAGGTATATAGGTAGGTGTTGTTCATTATTTTTCACAGCTACCAATTCTTTAGCTGGTATTGGCCTCCATCCATACTGAATTGTTTCCAAGAACTTAGAATATTGTCATGGATCAGTATGGTATATGTGTCGAGCCAATAGTGTGGCCTTTTGCAACTGACCGATGGAAATTTTGTCAATATGTAGATTTTCTAACAGCAGCACATACATTCTTGATAGGTACCCCAGTATACCAATAAACACAAACGATACTTAATGATGATAAATTACTAATTATAAATATTAAGAAGTAAATTTTAGGGATTATTATATAAATTATTATATATTTTTATCCTTTAAAAAATATAGTTTGGTCAACTAAAGGCACCAAACAAAGCTACTACTCCTACTTTCTATTTTTCCTACAACAACCTTTTGAGGTTGGGATGAGATGAGAGTGTGACTGGCTCAAAGTCATCTAGCTGGTTTTTCATGCTTAAGGGCTAGAACACAGCCTCCTGGTTTCTTAGTCACTGCACCAAAATATGCCCACAATACAGGTGGTGTCTAAACCAGTTGTGCACTGTGTAAAATTTACAGGTAATTACCAGCTTTTAGTGGTGAGCACATTCAAAACTAGAATAGAAAGGGAAGAATTTGGTTTCATAGCTTAACCATGTTTCTGATTGCAAAGAGAAAGCAATCTTCTGGTGCCCTTAACTTTTACTATTTTCAAGTACCAAAAAGCCTTGAACAGTCAGTCTACTGCCTAAATATATTTTTCATAAATTTGCTGAGAGAGGTGGTCCAAACATTATAACCCAGGGACATTAAAAAGCTAACTTCACTGTTTGAACCATGAGTAATTTCATTACTAACACCAGGTCTGTCTGCTATGACACAAATCTCAGAGCACTAAGATATACATAACACCACTGCTAAAAAGAAAACCATTTTCAAAGAGAACATCTAGATTTCATTGCTCATTTCAACTTGAAAACAAATAGTTATGGTACTAAACAAGAGCCTAAATCAATATCCGGAAGAGGGTGGTTCTGAGATCTATCAGTAAATCGCAAGAGTTTGTGACTCACAATAAGAACAATCAAAATAACTTTGTTTCCTTCAACTTTGGTTGAAACTACTGTATTAACAAAACTTTTGGGAAAAAACAGGGCTGATTTTCAAATGCTACATGTCCTACTGTGCTGAAAACAAATTTCCTGGACAGCTTATATTCATGATATTTTATTCCTCAATTTTAAGTATGTGCATACTTAAAATACCTGTATACTTAAAATACCTGTATACTGCACGAGTCAAAAAGAGGGCTGTGAAAATATTTACAGACCCCTCACATTCCGGACATAAATTGTTTCAACCCCTTCCCTCAAAACGACGCTATAGAGCACTGCACACCAGAACAACTAGACACAAGAACAGTTTTTTCCCAAAAGCCATCACTCTGCTAAACAAATAATTCCCTCAACACTGTTCAACTATTACAAAGTCTGTACTACTATTACTGTTAATCTTCTATCACTCCTTATCACCATCCCCTCCCACTTGTGATTGTAGGACTGTAACTATCATTAAGTGTTTGTTGTACGTTATGATTCTTGATTCTTAACAAATGTACCTTTTCTTTATGTATACTGAGAGTATTTACACCAAGACAAATTCCTTGTGTGTCCAATCACACTTGGCCAATAAAGTATTCTATTCTATTCTATTCTATTCTATTCTATTCTATTCTATTCTATTCTATTCTATTCTATTCTATTCTATTCACCAGAGGAGGCCTCACTTGTACAATAAATAAAAAAGTAATTTTTTTAAACAGATTTAACTCTTTCAAAAGAGTTCAAACTTTTTCCCCCTTCTGGAAGTAGTTGCATTCATAATAGGAGACTGGTAAAGAAGTTACCATATGAACACAAAACACACAGAAAAAAATTAATTTTCTTTTCCTGAAGAAATTATTGCTAATCTTTTCTTGGTTCTACTTGAGTTCAGTACTCAGATTTAGATTGTCTCCTAATCAATATAAAATGTTTAAGCCAGAAATGTAGTCTTTGGTCTTAGTAATTAAAATGTTGATAATTTGCATTAGAACAAATATGACTAACTCAAAACTAGAAAACACTTGAGGAGTTGAATTCTCCAAAACTCTAATTCAGGAAAAAATGACAGCTGTTAAAAATAAAAACACAAAATGAAGGGGGAGGATGATGACAGTAATTTAAAAAATGGATGAAATACAATACCTTGAATCTGCATTCAGCTATGGCTTTAATGTAATGTGAAAATAGGCTGTGAACATGCTAATTAGATTTTATTAGATGTCTTGATAGTCCCAGGTTCTTCTCAGAAAAAAGACACATACATCACTAGCCATGCCAGAAGCATCTCTCTTTCTTCCGGTTTCAAATCTTCTCCCCAGAGTCTTAATTACTGACTTCTAATTGGCTAGAGATGTAAATTGTGATTGTCTTAGCAAGCTCATTATTATATTCAAGAATCCAAGCATCACAATCTCAAAAAAAACAACCTAAAGAGACTGATTTCCAGAATTGGAATCCAGGCAATTGTAAAATGCTAAATTATCTTAATGTTGAATAAACTACGAAAATTAAATCATTGTAAGAGACTTCTCTCATCCTTTACTTTGTCAGAAATAGATTACCCTTTATCCCTGTTTTTTATGGCTCAAGTTAATATGCACACTCTTCGATGGGAAAGATCTGAAAGCATGCCAAAATTATGTCGCACAAGGGGGAAAGGCTGAACAGAATGTGGAAGAGGCATAGAATCTGCCTCAAAATATCAGCCTCCATTTTTTTCCTTTAAAGTAAGCTTTTATTTGTATGGTCATCCATACCCAAGAAGAATAAAATAATTCCCCAAAATATATGGCCTGTCACATAACAGAGAATCAATCAAAACAATTACCATAAGAACATACCAGAACATATGTTCAAATTTCTTTCTAGTTGATGGTCTGTTCACTTTGATTTAAAAAAAAACAAGATTAAAAAAAAAGACAAAATATAGCTCTGATAAGACATTTAAACAAAATCCTCAATAAATATCTGTTCTATTTTTTTTTTTTTACAAAAAATATGGCTGTATTTCAAACACAGAAGTTTCTGAATGGTTTTTTAGGGATTAGGAATAATCCTTATGATTTTCAGTCGTTACACAGGGTGTTTGAGAGAGTATTAAATAGCATACTTCTAGTGTACGCACCCCTGAAACAGGAATATTCTCTTGAACTTTCAAAAGCAAACCAATGGACATACCTCTAAACCAATTGCTATACTACAAAGGGGTCATGCACCTCCATAACTTACTTGTTTTTGAAGACAAAATTATGTTTCAAATTGTGTTAAGAGGTCTCTTATTTCTGGAGTCAAATGTTCCACGGCCTTCGCAGCTTCCGTAATAGCTTTCCGATACATCCCTTTCTTCTTACGGTTAAATCGTAGTTTGAAATATTCAGAAAAAGGGGATAGTTTTGATAGTGACAAGAAAGACGTTGTTGGAGAACCAAACCATGAAACCTTTGCTTCCTGCCAGGATGGGTCTCCATTTTCCTTTTGGCTAAGGTTTATGTCAAGAACACGGGCGGGCCACCAAGGAAAGCCATGGATTTTGCCCCAGACAACATCTCCGACTGAAACAGTCCTTCCATCTTCAGTCACACATTTGGAGACACTTTGGGTGTGTAGTCTAACAGTCAGTGGGGGCACAATTTTACGGTCATCTTTAGAAGATGAGGAGACAGAGGCGTCATCCCCAGGTAAAAAGTCACATATTTCTGGCGATGCCACTTCTGAGCTGGAAGATTTAGATTCGAGGCTGTCGTTGCTGCACACTGACAAGCTGGAAGAGTCTGCTTTCCGTTTGCGATAATTCATGAGGAAAGCCAAGTTATCGTGTCCATCTTTACCTTGAGGAAACCTTTTGAAGTCATCATCTTCACAGGAACTCCCTGAAGACATCTCAGCAAGACTCCGTTCTGCAGACTCACTGTAAAAAGCAGCTGCCGCAGCAGCGGACTCTCCACTACTGGGAAGAACATTCATCTCATCAATAAGTTCGGCTTTGTAAATGGAAACATTATCCCCCTCACTGAGCCGGTGAGGCTTCAGACGGATTTTGGGCGGGGGCACATCTGCACTGGAATACACAGGCCTAGTTAACTTTAGCTTTGGAATGGACGCATGTTGCCCACCGGATTGCTTGTCCATGAAACACTTGCTTTCCTGATCTTGTTCCAAGTCTTGGGCCTCATCTTGGTCCTCCCCACCATTCTGGAGAAGTCGCTGAGGGCAAAATGGCTTCCCAGAACCATGAATGCGGGAGGGAATTTTCACAACTTCACCTTTTCCCTGAGGGGTGCTGTAAGATATTTTTATAACTGGAGTCCTTTGCAGCTGTTCCCCGGGAAACTTTTCATCCTCTCGCCTTTCTTTTTTGCTCTTTTTCTCTACATATTCAGATTCGCTGTGTCTTTTCTGTTCCTTATCTTGGATGCTTAGCTTCCTCTGGGTTTTTGCATTTTGGTGGGCTTTGATACCCTCCTCTGGATTCAGAGTGTTCTTGCATTTCTCACAAAGCACTTGCCTCGGTCTCAGCCTAATTGTGCTCATGATAAGTCTCCCGGGGTCTCTGTTCCGGGACAAGCGCCTCTTTGTCCTTTTTATAGTTCTCGGAGGTGGCTGAGGTACCCACTGATTATATGTGTGCCGTAACCATAATGGAGGGGGGAAGGGGGCTCCTTCAAAATAGGGAGGGTAAGGAGGAACACTGCCCGTTGGTGGTGGAGGCAAGAGGGGTGGGACTGGCTCCACTCCGTTGGCCTTGGTGGGTTTTCCTTCTGAACACCACTGGTCAGCCTCCAGCTCTATGGATGGTCTGTCTTCAGTTTTCCCATTAGTGCAACTTTTGCTAAGAGGATCCTCCGTCTTTGGTAAGGAAGCTGGTGGAACGCAAAATAGTCCAGACCTAGATCATTGTAGAAAGAAACAAGGGAAGAAAAGAAAGTGCAACATCAGAACAGATTGAACTGTACTTCCCATTTAACATTATACAGCACATGACAAAGGTCAACATTAAATTTCTACAATTACGCAGCAGAAGTTAAGATGTTCATTCCACAATCTTGAAAAAACTTGGTTTCCAGTTTCAAAGTCCAACATGTGAGAAATTGGACTGCAGTTCATGAAGTCTAATACCACAAGAATGGTTACAAGTTATATAAGACAATATATATCGTTTGACTGATTGAGTAATGAATAAAAGTATTACTCTTTTAAGATGCCACAAGACTATTGTATAACAGGGTTTATCTGAAAAATGCATGGAATCAGTTGTCTGATACTTTAAAAAAAAAAAAAAAGCATAATGGAGTGTAAGGTGATCTATTTATTTAATTACCTTTATTTAAAACCAATTTTGTCCTTGCAATAGGCCAGTATCTATTCTCTGGTATTTCTGGTTTTTTCCTCTACTAGCCAATCTTGCCTACACAGAAATTTGCAATTTATGGCTATCAGGTTACTGATTAAATACAAGTTGTCTATTTTATATATAGGTATTCAAACAAATATATGAAGATATACAACAGAGCAAGCAAACATTATGACATCTTAGAGCAGGGGAATGGATTACTTGAGGAAATGTTAGTAGTAGCTGGTTGCATCAGACAAAAGTAGTTGCTAACCAGAACTTATACTATATAGATAGTCCTCAACTTCATTTAGTGATTGTTCAAAGTTACAACAGCACTGAAAAAAATTAACTTATGTCCATTTTTCACACTTATGAGCATTGCAGCATCCCCATGATTCTGTGATTTGCATTCAGATGCTTGACAACTGATTCATATTTATGACGGTTGCAGTGTCCCATGGTCATGTCCTTCTGACAAGCAAAGCCAAGAGGGGAAAGCCAGGTTCACTTAACAACGGTGTCACTAATTTAACACCTGCAAATATGGCAAGAAAGGTGATAAATTAGGCAAAACTCACTTAGCAACATACATTTTGGGCTCAATTGTGGCCGCAAGTCAAGACTACCCATAGTAAATGGTTCAACATCTGTAGCTCTATAGTGCTTCTAGTCAGCTGGTTATCAAGTTCTATTATAAAAAACCCAGCTATTTCCCTATCACAAAACTCAAATGAGAAATGCTACTGAAAAGTGTTGCTTTTATATTAGGCTAGACAAAAGATGAACAATTCTGGGTGATCCTAGAAAGAAGATTTGAACAAAACTTCTGTGTATTCTTTTGTTCAAATGCCAATCACTTCCATCATGCCCCTGTCTATTTGTGACTGCAATCAGAATCACATTCCTTGTGCTTTTTATCGAATCCACACCAGTTACTATGAGAAATATCATCTAAAGTCCAACTTTAGAAGTCATTAAACAACCAACTTCACTGCCTGCGTGGGTTCTTCACAAATTCAAGAGAAAAGAAAGGTGTAAGAAGGGGAGATCATTCATCACTATCATAAACAAGATAGACATTACAGGTGGTGAGAAAATGTTTTAAGTCCCATATAAACATTTATCTCCTTTTCAAATGAATTTCTCAGCTGCCACATTATGCTTGCTTGTGTGCTATGTGGAGACAGACTGCCATGAACCTTGGGAGGGGAAATGAAAGGAGGAATGCTAGGGAAAACGAAAATAAGTGCTTTATCTCCTCGAGATGCTGCCTCAAGGCCAGCCAGCTGAGAAGGAGGGGGCCACATACCAAACTGTACTTGGACTGACCATTATGGAAACATCTTGCATGAATCTGATTGTGTCATGCCCCTGGTGGAGACTGACTCTGAGGGAGAGGAGGAACAGCCGACAGGGAGTGGAAGTGTGGCTCCGGAGGTTGTAGAAGAGGCTGGGGAAGGGCAGAGGCTGGCTGAGCAGTCAGAGGAGGACCGAGGCCCATATCCTATCCATCCTAGGGCACACAGGGAGAAGAGGATAAGGGGAAAACGTGGTCTACTCGGGAGGAGGGCCTTGATCCTCTCTTCATGGGCTGCAGATGTGACAATTGAATAAGAGTTTGGACCTGCCTACTGGCAAACGCTGGAAACAAAGCATGTAAATATCCCTAGTTTATAGTTCCTTTCTGAGTTTGGCATCCTTCCCAATGTGTGCTATCTGTGGACATCCTCCAGCCCTTATTTTGCCTGGTTTGTGTTGCTTTTTTCCTTTTTCGTGTAACTGTGGGAGGTTTTTTTGTCTTCCTTCAAAAATATTCTGAGCTTGGAAGCAAGGTGAAGAAATGATTTCACCTGCTTTCTGTGACTGTGCTTGTTTTGTATCCTACCCTGGGTCATCACAGATTGGTTACACTGGGGTGGGCAATGAGAGATATTTATGAGAGGGAAAAGTAGAACTTTGGCGCATGATTCCCAGTTCTGGCTTTGCAATATTGCAATACACGACCTCTAATAAAACTATACATTTCTCAACAAATTGAGCCAAGGTTCATTTCTATCTAGAGGTTTAAGTTGTGGCAGGTCTGATAAAATTCCTATTAGCAATCTCTGCTGTACGCAGGAAACCAATAACAAACATGACCAGTTATCATAAGCATTTCCTTTAAACTTATTTTTTTCCCCATTTGATGTTGATTCATGTGCCTGTATTTGAGCTAGATCAGTCTACAGTAAGCAAACTTTGACTGTTGAAAATAAGGCTTATAAAATAACTTTATGACAGAACCTTTTGAAGAAAGTCCTTAATAGCAAGTACAGTTTGAAAAAAAAATGCAGTTGAGAATTTGCAGATAATTCAGGTTTTTTTTTAAGCTGTAGGCTTTTAATTAAGTTCAGGTAAAGCTTGGGTCCTGGAGCTGAAATTAAGACCATAATCTTTTTCAATGGAAAAGCAAGTCAATTTAAATGCATCTGAAATGCTTGGGGGACACAATTTTTTTTCCAGAATAAAAGGGTATTTGGTTAACTAAAGGTACTGCAGCAGAACTATTGACTTCAAGCATTTCAAATGGATACCAATACTGATCTCATCAAAAAGTACCTCCAGACACATATAAAATCATCTCTAGGCAGTTGAGGAAGGAACTGGAAGACTATGAACTGGCTTCAAAATCATGAAATAAATGATATTTATGATATGTTAAGGTGCCTGAGGGTTCTCCCAGTCTGGGTGGGGAAGAACAAATCGAAATTCCATACCAGCCTGATAAAAGGGACTTTGCCTTGGAAAGACCACCAACTCCAAGGTGGTTCTACAATTAACTCTGAACGGGATCATACATCCTGGGGCAGATGATTTGCAATTTGGAGATCTTCCTGGACTCAAAGCTGCTGCTTGCGGCAAACTACAACTTATCCTGAAAACCTCTCCTTCATCCTTAAATTGGACAATTGTAATATGCTCTACATGGGGGTGCCAAATATAACATTAAGCTACAATTGATTCAGAATGCAGTGGGTCAAGTACCAGTACTTTTTATTTTATTTATTTGATTTGTCAAGCGATTATAAGATAATAGGTATAAGTATAAACATAGTTATGAATTTATGAAATGGATACATATGAGAAAAATAAAAAGAAACAATAGGACAGGGACAGTAGGCATGTTGGTGCGCTTATGCACGCCCCTACAGACCTCTTAGGAAAGGGGTGAGGTCAATAGTAGACAGTCTAAGGTTAAAGTTTTGGGGGCTTGGGGAAGAAACCACAGAGTCAGGTACAGTATTCCAGACACTGAGTATTCTGTTGCTGAAGTATTTCTTGCAATCAAGTTTGGTGCGGTTTACCTTGAGTTTGTATCTGTTGTGTGTTCTTGTATTATTATGGTTGAAGCTGAAGTATTCATTGACAGGTAGGATATTGCAATGTATGATTTTCTATACCATACTTAGATTGGACTGAAGGCGGCATAGTTCTAGGTTGTCTAGGTCTAGAATTTCAAGCCTGGTGGCATGAGGTATTCTGCAATGAGTAGAGGAATGGAGAATTCTTCTTGTGAAATATTGCTGGACTTTCTCAACTGTGTTAATATCAGATATGTAATGTGGGTTCCAGACTGATGAGCTGTATTCGAGTATTGGTCTAGCAAATGTTTTGTATGCTCTAGTTAGTAGTGTGATATTACCAGAGAAAAAGCTATGTAGGATTAGGTTAATAACTCTTAATGCCTTTTTGGCTATATTATTATTGTTGTTGTTGTTGTTTTATATTTTTAGTTATGGGTATACCTCAGGACCCCCATGTAACACCCATACTTGGAGGGAGACCTGGTTTCCAATTGACTTCTAGGTACATTTCAAGGTGCTGGTTGTCACCTTGAAAGCCCACCCTGTCTTCAGAGCTTGAGTATCTATAGGGCAGCCTTTTCCCAATAACATCTTGTTCTCTATGTGCCCCCTGAATTCAAGATTACCACTTTCAGGTACCAAGGCAGCAATTTTTTTTAAATTGTCAGGGATAACATTTCTTCATTATGTGATTAGTTCTTTCCCTCCTGGGTCTTCAGAAAATTGATGAAAAATTGGTAGAGGTTGTCATAACAACCATGGGGATTATTTTGACTGTCCCTCTGGAAAATGAGTTGTTTTTTAAAGTCTGATCATGAGTCTGTTTTATAATCGATTACACTATATGGTGCTGCTTCTAATTTCATTTGTATTTGTTGATTTTAATCCAAATGGCGTATTGGGGAATTGCATACTGCTCAGGATCAGCTGATTGGAGAAACTTATAAACCCTATAAGCAAATAAATACCAGCAAATTAAAATGTTATAGGAGGAACCGTGTTTCAAGAGAAAGAAGGAAACAGCTTTATACTGGGGAATGTAATCTGACCTGAAGTAGCATGAGTTTAGAGAAGAAAACTAAGAATTAGAAGAGGAATTCATTTTGGCAACTGCAAAGGAAATGGTATAAGAAAGTCTGAGTTTTCACTGGCCAGAAGCGAACTTCTGTATTACCTTTAAATGGAATGTGGATTTAAAGAGAAGTGCCAAGATATGTATCTAATTTTGTATCTAAAACACAATTATATAGGTAATCTTTGACTTACAACCCCCATAGCACCCAGAATTTCCGTTGCTCAGTAAGGAAGTTGTTATGAAAATCTGGCTTCCCCATTGACTTTACTTGTCAGAAGCCACTGGGAAAGTTGCAAATGATAATCACATGACCCAAACATGCAAATCATTGTAAAGACACGCTAATTGCTAAGTGACCAAATCTGGACCACGGGGATGTTGCAACAGTTGTAAATCATTCCACCCCCCTTCCCAGTACTGTTGTGATTTCAAATGATCGCTAAACAAATGGTTGTGCGATGAAAACTACCCTGTACCATCTTCCTTATTCTTGCTCAAAGCCATTTCAAAAACAGCAATACTCTCAATGGGCTTTTACAAGGAAAGATGGCCGATTTTATCCAGAAATATCTATTGTTTTTTGTTTAAATTCAAAATAACCCATTACTAGTCTCAGTACAGCAAAGACATTAACCTAAGTGAAATGTTGAGTGAAATGGTGAAATGTTGAGAAGGCATCTTTTAATTTGGATGCAATTTGGCAGTGGTACTTAGCAAGGATAAAAGAAGGAAGTAGTTTAGATCAGGGGTCGCCAACCTTTTGGACCTCAGGGACCAGCAAACTCATAATTTTAAATGCCGCAGACCAGAGATCCTGGGAAAATCCCCCCAAAAGTCTGCAGGAAAATTCCCCACCCTGGTTTCCTACTGATCGATCATTCTTTATTTGGGATCACAGGATACCGTCTCCAGCTCCGTTCTCAGGGAAGAGAGAGAGAGAGACTGAGACTGACTTTTGGCTTTGTGCAAGGAAAGCAGCAGAAGTCTTTCTTTTTCTCCCCCAAACTCTGCCAGAAATTAGTCTTTTTGAAACTTGTTGCGCCAACGCAGTCTCTTGGAGCAGGATGCCTTGCAGGGTCCCAAAAACTCATTTCTGGCAGAGTTTGGGAGAGAGAAAGAAAGGCTTTTGCTGCTTTCTTTGCATGCAGCCAAAAGTAGAAGAAGAAAGAAGTAGAAAAAAGTAGAAGAAAGAAGTGGCAAAAGTAGAAGAAAGAAGTGGAAAAATTAATCCAGCCCAGTGGCCAGGCCAGGCGAGTGGGGCAAGTTCCCCCCCTGCCCTTTCCCCCTCCCTTCACTACCTCATGTTGTTTGCAGTGTAAGCAACGCAAGCCTTGTGTTCCCGCAGGCCATGTGGGTGGCGCAGCCTTCTGTTCCCGCGCAGCCTAGATTAATTACTTTGGAGTGTCATTTCTCTGCGGACCACCACAATTTTCTCATGGTCCCCAGCCACTGGTTGGCAACCACTGATTTAGATGACTTATAATACATTTTCTAGTGGAACTAATGACTCCAACCTCAGATCTTCTGGCAACAATCATGTGAACTTTAAAGCCCAAATATGCCTCTAACTCAATACAACCCAAAGCATTTACTGATGAATTTAATAGAACATGCTACAATGTAAAGATTTCGGGGGATGGTAAGATAAATTTATTCTATTGGTGTCCCTAAACCTATTTTTTTTTTAAAAAAAATCCACTTGTACCTAACCCATAGGTACATACACCTTGATTTGTTTACATCAAATGGTCATGGATGACGTGAGGCTAGGCAATGTTGACTGAGCTAAACCAACTTGGATGTTCTTCCACAGAGGTATCTGTAGAACATCTGAGTCGGTGAGCCCAATCAACATTGCCTACCCTCACGCCATCCGTGACTGTGTGACATAAACATATCAAGGGGTAGGGAAACTTTTTCTATCTTATTCATAAATGAGTATGGAGTTTTAATACTGGGATGGAGAAAGACTACTCATCTTCATCATTATCAAAAAAAAAAAAAAAAAAAAAAGACCCTTTCTATCTCAATTAATCCATGCAAGCTTTGTTTTACAGTCTGAATTAAGAAGTAACCCAAGCCCTAAGCCCTGTTTCTCAAACATTGTCATCAGCTAAAGCTCTGCATTCACCATCTAGAAGCAAAGAAAGTGCTCTGTCAGACAGCAGACTAAATGTCTTTTCTGTTAGGCTAAAGCAGGAGCTGGCACACTCGGATCAAGGAATGTATTCAGTGGGGAAATCACATGCCCAAAATTGGTGGTGCTGGACTATAAAATGATCACATGCCTTGTTTTCCTTCTCCTCTTAAGCTTCTTCTTATTTCTCACTGACATATACTTTTTTTGTGCCACCTCATTTAACCCACTAAATTTATTTATCTCACACATCACACGTTGCAGATGTTGGCCAGCTGCAATGAACTTTTCTTGGGGTTGGGAGGTAGGAGATGACCCTAAACAGAGCCAAACTGCCAACTGTCTTGCAGTACCAGCACAGTGACTGTACAAGGACCTGGGTGAAATAAAATAATGTCAAAAAGAGCAATTATAGTATGAGAAATGTGTCACTGAAATTTGGCAGCAAAAGAGGACAGGTCTGGAGAGGACCAACAAGTCTTCTATGGGTAAATTACTCCTAGTGCACAGGACAGATTTTGAATGCAGGGGTTCATATGATAAAGGATTTGTAGAACCGATGCCCTGTAAGAATTAAATAAAACAACAGACTGCTGAAGTAGGCACCAAGGCATTAAGGTACAGAATATCCTGCACTGACAGGTATCTGGGTTTGTAAGGTTTCTGAAATGCTCTCCTGCTTTGGTGATTATTTCAGAAGTCTTGATTTTACCATGTAAATATTGAGAAACCAACAGATTAATCTACATTTTGGGCACCTGATCTATCAAACAAATTCCTAGGTTTTTTAGGTTGCATCCACTATTTGGATGATGACTTGCTACTCTTATATGTTGACATTCACATATCCCCATGCAACCTTCCTTATATGCTTCAGACAGTTATGCCTTTGTAAAGCATCCTTTACAAAGAAAAAAAAAACCAGAACCTGCAAGTCTACAGAAGAAAGAATTTAAAAGCTGTTGCAATGTTATTACAACAGGGAGGAAACAGCTGATAAGACACTGGGCTGACTGAAGTCATGTTGGCAGCATCTGAAACTTCAGCTTTCTTTGTGGGACTGCAGCAATGATTTTTCCCCCCCTCAGATCTGCAAACTCAGGGTCGAACTCAGCCAGCAACAACACTCAGGTGTATAGTTTCTATGCCTAGGGAAAGAACTTCTGTGTAACACAGGTCAGAGGCCTCCATAAAAACATCTCCTTAAAATTAGTCTGCTAAGATGCATTGTACGGCCTATAATTAAGGTGGTTAATACAAACTTATCCTCATATCCTGGTTCTTTCCAAACCCCTTCTCCCTGCAACCTACAAGCTCACCAAGGAATCAAATTTGCTTTTCTAACGTTTTTAGTTGTGCTTACTGGACACTCATAAAGACAGCGAGGTGAAAAAGGATTTGGCAATAGTGTTTTAGCATCACTGCAATGAGTAGTACTACGGTGTTCTGATACTGACAACATCACTGCAGTGCAAAAGTAAATACAGGTAGTCCTTGTCCTACAAGAGTTCGTTTAGTGACTATTCAAAGTTACAACATCACTGAAAAAAGTGGCTTGTGACCTGTTTTTCACACTTACGACCACTGTAGCATCCCCATGGCCATGTGATCAAAATTCAGATGCTTGGCAACTGACTCATATTATGACGGTTGCAGTATTCTGGGATGACCCATGGG